>NW_028270139.1:155303986-155608034 GCF_037043375.1 Chiloscyllium plagiosum | reverse complement strand
TAAATTGCCTGTAGTGTTACTTGCATTAGTTGGAGGGAAATGGGTCTGGGTGGGTTACTCTTCGGAGGGTCGGGGTGGACTTGTTGGGCCAAAGGGCCTGTTTTCACACTGTAGGGAATCTAATCTAATCTAAGCTTAATCAATGACGGATCAGAATCGAAAGGCCAAATGGCCTACTCCTGCTTCTATTATTATAAAACTATGAAGTCACCCCTGGCAGTGTGTTCCAGACTCCTACCTCTCTCTGTAAAAAACTTGCCCCTCACATCTCCTTTAAACTTGTCCCCTTTGACCTGAAGCCTACGCCCCATAGTTATTGACATTTCAACCCTGGCAAAAAGACTCTGACTATCCATTCTATGGTGCCTTCCATAATTTCAGAAATTTCTATCAGGTCGATTGCAGCACAGCAAGCTCCCACAAAAGCAATGTGCCAGTGTTGCATAACCAGGGGCGGTGAGATGAAGGGGAGAAAACATCGAAAGCACTGAGAATAATTGGAAGTTGGACAGTAAGCGTGGCTGCCTGAGTCAAACTGTTATCAGACGATCTAACCCTGATCCCCGTACTAGCTGGACAAACAGCAGCTGCTACATCTCCAACATTGTGGGAGTGAAAACATGTCAAAAAGAAAAGGTCCAAATCAAGTTGTTTGGGAGACCCGGAGATTGTGAAAGGCGCTACAGGAATGCAAGTTTTCATTCTCCCAGCCCACCGGATGACCTTGCTATTCTATTTTAGTTTGAGTGAAATGAACCACAAAGGGATAGGTGAGCAGGAAAGGAAACTATTGATTTTTAAAGGAAAATTTAGACTACCTGATTTAACAACATCACCATTGATAATAGACATTGGTTCTGTTTGAACATTCTTTGTTAGCTACAGATACATCTCAAGAGAAACTGGACCAATTGTCCCTTCAGGGAGTGAGCTGTATCTTATTCACTTCGATGTAAAATGCATGAAATTTATTCATTTTAAATGCACACGTTTGCTTTGTTAATAGCTTCCCTTCTGCAATGAGACTGAATAATAATACTTTCTTCACTCGCTCCTGCAGTCCATTCATTCAATGTAACCTTGTCTGATTCTCATTTAGATTTCTTTTTGGAACTTTTCAGGATTATGTATTCACAGTGTTTTAAAGAGATGGACCTGCAGTTGACCTGCTCCTGAGGCAAGACCAGTCTTTGGGTACAATATTTGTATTCACGGTGCGTACAGAAAGAGATAATCAGGGTATGAAGTACCCTTGCAGTGTGCCATTGTATTTGAGCATCAAGTGGGAACAGGCTAGCAAATGGCTTTGTTGTACCTCTGTGTTCAGAATGATTTATCAAATTTACCAGCTGGTTTTAAGCTGCCAAACCGCACAAGCATGGACACTGGGGGCAAGTGACAGAGGAGTGGATACCAGGCTTCACATCCTCAGAGCTGTCACGATTATTCAGGGGATGATCGGCTAGACAGGATTTTGTAATGGCTCCCAAACTCGTTTTTTTCCTGCATGGATTCGTTGAAAATGATGATGTTAACCTGCAAACTGGAAAGCAAGTCCCGTTGCAAACAAACTCGTCACACAAAGCCTCAATTTAAAGTCTTGCTCTAGTTTTCAAGATTTGGACTGGGGTAGACAATCATACAACATCAGATTATAGTCCAACAGGTTTATTTGGAGGCACTAGATTTCGAAGTGCTGCCTTTTCAGAACCACCTGATGAAGAGGCAGCACTTCGAAATCTAGTGCCTCCAAACTAGGGATAACCCTAGTAACTATAGGCCGGTGAGTCTCACTTCTGTTGTGGGCAAAGTCTTAGAGAGAATTGTAAGGGATAGGATTTATGAACATCTGGATAGGAATAATGTGATCAAGAATAGTCAGCATGGTTTTGTGAAGGGCAGGTCGTGCCTCACAAACCTTATTGAATTCTTTGAGAAGGTGACTAAGGAGGTGGACGAGGGGAAAGCGGTAGATATCGTGTTTATGGATTTTAGTAAGGCGTTTGATAAGGTTCCCCATGGTAGACTATTGCAAAAAATACGGAGGTATGGCATTGAGGGTGAGTTGGAGGTTTGGATTAGGAGTTGGCTGGCTGGAAGAAGACAGAGGGTAGTAGTTGATGGCAAAGGTTCATCTTGGAGTGCCGTCACTAGCGGTGTTTCGCAAGGATCTGTTTTGGGACCATTGCTGTTTGTCATTTTTATAAATGACCTGGAGGAGGGGTTAGAAGGTTGGGTGAGCAAGTTTGCAGATGATACGAAAGTCGGAGGAGTTGTAGACAGTGAGGAAGGATGTGGCAGGTTACAGCGGGATATAGATAAGCTGCAGAACTGGGCAGAAAGGTGGCAAATGGAGTTCAATGTAGCTAAGTGTGAGGTGATTCACTTTGGTAAGAGTAACAAAAAGATGGGGTACTGGGCTAATGGTCGGATACTTGGGAGTGTGGATGAGCAGAGGGATCTTGGTGTCCATGTACACAGATCTTTGAAAGTTGCCACTCAGGTAAATAGTGCGGTGAAGAAGGCATATGGCGTACTGGCTTTGAATGGTAGAGGAATTGAGTTCCGGAGTCCTGAGGTCATATTGCAGTTGGAGAAGACTCTAGTGCGGCCACATCTGGAGTATTGTGTGCAGTTTTGGTCACCATACTATAGGAAGGATGTGGAGGCACTGGAACGGGTGCAGAGGAGGTTTACCAGGATGTTGCCTGGTATGGTAGGAAGATCGTGTGAGGAAAGGCTGAGGCACTTGGGGTTGTTTTCATTGGAGAAAAGAAGGTTTAGGGGTGACTTGATAGAGGTGTACAAGATGATTAGGGGTTTAGATAGGGTTGACAGTGAGAATCTTTTTCCACGTATGGAGTCAGCTATTACAAGGGGGCATAGCTTTAAATTAAGGGGTGGTAGGTATAGGACAGATGTTAGGGGTAGGTTCTTTACTCAGCGAGTCGTGAGTTCATGGAATGCCCTGCCAGTAGCAGTGGTGGACTCTCCCTCATTATGGGCATTTAAGCGGGCATTGGATAGGCATATGGAGGATAGTGGGCTAGTGTAGGTTAGGTGGGCTTGGATCGGCGCAACATCGAGGGCCGAAGGGCCTGTACTGTGCTGTATTCTTCTATGTTCTATGTTCTATAAACCTGTTGGACTATAACCTGGACTTGTTTTCAATCCCTTCTTGGCTTCACCCCTCTCCATCTCCATAACCACCTCCAAACCTATAAACTTTGTGCTTCTCCACTTCTAGTTTCTTGTGGTTTCCTCCAACTGCCCCACTGGTGTTCTGACTCCAAGTTTTCTCGGTACTAAGCTCTGGACGTTCCTTCTGCAACCTCACCTCTCTTCACCTCTCTTAACATGATCCTTATAACCTGCAGCTTTGAACTAGCTTCTCATTACCCATTCAGAGAATTATAAGACCATAAGAGCTGAAGTAGGCCATTCAGCCCACTGAGTCTGCTCCATCCTTCAATGGGATTATGCCTGATCTGATAATCCTCAGCTCCACCTTCTTGCCTTTACCCCACTGCCCTTGATTTTCTTACTGATTAAAACTCTATCAATCTCAGCCCTAAATATACTGAACGACCCAGCCTCAACAGTGAAGAGATAACAGATTCACCTCCCTCTGAGAGAAGAAATTCCTCCTCGTCTCCGTCTTAAATGTGTGACCCCTCATTCTGAGATGATGCCCTCTGGCCCTAGACTCTCCCACAAGTGGAAACAACCTTTCCACATCTACCCTGTCAAGTCCCTGAATAATCTTGTGAATCTCAATAAGCTTGTCTCTCATCCTTCGATATTCCAACATGAGCAGGCCCAATCTACTCAACATCTCCTCCATACCTGGTCTCAGCTCAATTAACCTTCTTTGGACTTCCTCCAGTGCCAGTGTACCTATTTGACTCCATGCCAAACTTTGTTGAATATTCCTCCTCTGAAGCATCCCAGGACATGTTACTCTGTTAAGTATGCTACATAAGTACAATTACTTGTTGTTGCTCTGAATATTCAAGAAGCAACACCAGAGAATTGAAAGATCTTAAACAGGAGGCTATTCAACTAGGATGACTGTGTTGAATCTTCAAAGATGTTGTAGAAGTGGAGGGTATAAATCTAGAGTCATAGAATTTTACTGGATAGAAGAGGCCATTCGACCCATCATGTCAGTACTGGCTCCTGAAAGAGCTACCCAGCGAGTCCCATTCTCCAGCCATATGTCCATAGCCCTCGAAAGTGAGAGGATTTGAAATATAGGAGTAGGGACGTCTTGCTGCAGTTCTACAGAGTCTTGGGAAGGCCACACCTTGAATATTGTGTGCAGTCTACTAATCTGAGGAAGGTCATTCCGGCTATTGAGGGAGTCCAGCGAAAGTTCACCAGATTGATTCCCGAGATGGCAGGACTGAAGAAAGACTGGATAAACTGGGTTTGTACTCGCTGGAATTTAGAAGGATGAGGGGAGAATCTTATAAACATATAAAATCCTGATGGGACTGGACAGGCTGGGTGCGGGAAAAATGTTCCCAATGTTGGGCAAGTCTTGAACTGGAGGTCACAGTCTAAGAATAAGGGGGAAACCATTCAGGACTGAGGTTATGAAAAATTTCTTCACTCAGGGAGTTGTGAACCTGTGGAATTCTCTCCCACAGAAAGCTGTTGGGGCCAGTTCATTAGATATTTTCAAGAGGGAGCTCAACCTGACCCTTGTGGCTAAAAGGATCAAGGGATATGGAGAGAAAGCGGGAGTTGGATACTGAGATTTCATGATCAGCCATGATCATATTGACTGGTGGTGCAGGTTCGAAGGGCTGAATGGCCTACTCCTGCACCTATTTTCTGTGCTTCTATTTTTCTAAATTCATCTCAGTGAGTGGGCCAGGGATTGGGGAAAACGGGGGAACGTTGATGGTTGGACAACAGGTTACAAGAATTGTTTCACTTCCTTTTTGGCACATCCCATGGTCAAACTGATTTCATTGTGCTGAGCCCACTGTGTACTCGATACTGGGGAAGCCAAACACATGTCAGGTGACTTCTTTGTGGAGCACCTCCTGCCATGTCACAAGATTGTGGGAGCCTCTCATAGAGTTGTAGAGTCATGCAGCACAAAAACACGTCCTTCGGCCCAACTCGTCCATGTCGACCAGGTTTCCTACACTGAACTAGCCCCATTTGCCTGCATTTGGCCCATATCCCTCTACACCTGTCTTATAAAATCCCATTTAAACTCTGCACCTTTTTCTCACACTGACGTTTCTGATGTTGTTTTACTCTACTGTTCAACTGGAGCCCACCATAAACTTCAGAAACAGTGAGTCATTTTACAACTCAGCGGTTTACAGTGTTTTGGAGCCAACACTGTGTTTGCCTATTTTAAACGATAAACTTTTATTTCCCTTTTTCGCCTTTTGTTTTGTTTTTCTTTGTTAGCTGGACATTATGTTTGTTATTCACTCACAGAACA
Organism: Chiloscyllium plagiosum; assembly: GCF_037043375.1. NCBI lineage: Eukaryota > Metazoa > Chordata > Chondrichthyes > Orectolobiformes > Hemiscylliidae > Chiloscyllium > Chiloscyllium plagiosum. Next base: position 155,602,567 of record NW_028270139.1, on the reverse strand, counting down.
TGGGCCTTGTTGGTTAGGAGAGAGCGAGGACTGCAGATGCTAGAGTGAGGAAGTTAGAAAGCCACAAGGGATCAGTCCCGTGTTTTACTTCTCCTTCAAGGCACATTGGGGACTCAAGAGTTAAACATTCCAGTGTCAAAAAGACTCACTGCAACATCAATTGGAAGCCTGTCCTCTTACAATATAGACAGAACAACTCAGTAAGGGGGAGACTGACTGTATCCCAGAAGAGGAATCTAGTGGAGCCACACATGTGGATTCCCCTGTCGTCCCAGACAAAGGTATTTGTCCTTCCCAGACAAGACTGATAGCCTTGGTCACAACCCTGTTAAGCTGCCTCCCACTCCCATAGTCTTACTTCCCCTCCATATTAGCATAGGTATGTGAATCCCCAATTTAGAGCAGGCAAAACCCTTCTGCCTTAATCTCTTCCTATCAACACATAATCATGAAGAATACAACAATCAGTTCCTGCAATCCATTCACACGTTATCGCAGGACATCAACATTCATCAAGCTTTGTAAATTCATAATTACCTAGTTTAAACTATGCGATGACAACTGACCATGTGACTGATAAACCTATTGTTTAATCCCTATAAAATATATTATCTTTGTGAGTAGGGCAGAGATTCATGGAGACGTGTCATCACAAGTAGACACAAGTAGTACTTTTGGGGACATTGAGAATCTCTTGCCGGCTGTCCAATAATAAAGTACCTGCTTTTGAGCAGAACTTTGTGTTGTCTGGATTTTTGGAAAATAGACATCAACAGGTGAGTTAGAGTCAAAAAGGGTGGAGTTGGAAAAGTACAGCAGGTCAGGCAGCATTCTAGGAGCAGGAGAATTGATGTTTCGGGCATAAGCCCTTCATCAGGAATGTGGAGGGGGAAGGGGGGGCTGAGAGATAAATGGAGGTTGGGGGTGGGGGCATGGGGGGAAGGGAGCTGGGAAAGCAATAGGCAGATGGAAGTCAGAGATGATTGTGATAGGTCGTGGGGAGAGTGGAGCAGACAGATGGGAAGGAAGATGGACAGGCAGGACTGGTCAGGAGGGTGGTGTCAGGTTGGACGATTGGATCTGGGATTGGGTGGGGGAGGGGGAGATTTGGAAACTGGTGAAGTCGATGTTGATGCCGAGTGGTTGAAGGGCCCCTTGTCAGAAGATGAGCCGTTCTTCTTCTAGCTGTTGGGTGGCTCGGATTTGGCAATGGAGGATCCTGGTGAAGGGCTTATGCCTGAAACATCGATTCTCCTGCTCCTCGGATGCTACCTGACCTGCTGTGCTTTTCCAGCACCACACTTTTGACAAGTTTTACACATTGTCAGGTGGATGCCAATATTATAGTTGTATTGGAACAGCTTGGCTAAGGATGTAGCCTGTTGTGGATGTGATGATACTGTTGCTTTAAGAGGTGTGTTTTGTACTTTTTCTTTGAAGAGAGAGGTTTCAAGACAATGGTGTGAGCAGTCGACCAGAGCCACAAGAGTAAACAGTTTGTGAGGCTTTGGAGTTACTTTTTTAGTGGAATAATAGAAGCAGCCTGAAGGCATGTGGCCAGACTTCCACAGAAACAGGATTTTTAGTTTTCAGCAGTTGTTTCTGGAATCTCAGCAGGTTGGAAGCTGCAGTAAACCTCTCCCAGCTGCTATAATCTCAGAATTTTCTCTTGATGGTGTTCACCTCCTGGGCCACTGAAATTGCATGTGAGACAATCTGTTTTCTGAATTTGCCTTTTGCCAAGGGTGTATTTATGGGATGTAACTATATTGGAACTGTTAATTCGTAATGCTTACAATATCTATTATTCTGTTTAGGTTTTCCAATAAAGTTGTTTTTCTTTCTTGTATTTTAATTACAGTGGATGAACAAGATATGTTTTGCTTTAAATCCGATTTTTGACCAATCGAATTTCATCTCAAACGCAACACCTTACATTTATCTTTAAATAATCTTCTGAATATTTTGAGAGGGTTTGGTCTGCTCCGTAACATGGAGCACAAGTCTTCAGCGCTACTGCTGTGATATATTTAGCATGCATTTTGTTTACTGCCCATTAAGTTCCATTTCTTTCTCTCAGTCTCTTTACACCTGCCTCCCCCGTTCCTTTATATTTATGCTCAATAATTCCTTGCTCATTAATTTTCTGTCCTTTTGCCTCCCTTTATCCTTTGATTTGACTTGATTTATTTATTGCCATGTGCATTATGTTACAAAGTAAAGTGAATAGTCTCGTGTAGTGTCACCACTCTCCAGCACCATCTTAAAACATAGATAAATAAAGAAATAAGAAAAAATGTTCAACTTTAAAGAACTCATGCTGTAGATACTCTTGTATCACACAGTCGTAGAATTATACAGCGTGAATACAGACCCTTCGGTCCAACTCACCCATGCTGACCAGATATCCTAAATTAATCTACTCCCATTTGCCAGCATATCTCATTTCCCTCCAAATCCTTCCTACTCAGCCTCCACCACTTCCTCAGGTAGCTCATTCCATACACGCACTATCCTCTGAGTGAAAAGGTTGCCCCTCAGGTCCCTTTTAAATCTTTCCCTCTCACCTGAAACCTATGCCTTCCAGTTTTGGACTCTCTGACCTTGGGAAAAAGACCTTGACTACTCACCTTATCCATGCCCCTCATGATTTTAGAAACCTCTACAAGGTTACCCCTCAGCCTCCGATCAAACACCCCAGCCTATTCAGCGTCTCCTGATAGCTCAAATCCTCTAACCCTGGCAATATCCTTGTAAATCTTTTCTGCACTCTTTCAAGTTTCACAACTCTCCTTTAGCAGAGGGACCAGAATTGCACATAGTATTCCAAAAGTAGCCTAACCAATGTCCTGTACAGCTACAACATGTCCTTCCAAGTCCGATACCCAATGCACTAACCAATAAGTACAAGGGTATGGAGAAATGTTTGAGCAAATTACTGCAGATGCTGGAATCTATAACTGAAAGCAAAACATACTGGAAAGGACAGTGGGTCAGACAGCATCGATGAAGAGAGAGAACAAGCTGACGTTTTGAGTCCAGGTGACGAGCTCTGATGAAGAGTCATCTAGATTCGAGGCATTACCTTGCTCTCTCTCCATGGATGCTGCTTGACCCACTGTGATTTCCAGCATTTTTTGTTTTCAGTATGGATACTTTTTCCATACTGAAAACAAAAAGATCCCTTTTTTGCTGACCTTCAACCTAGTTTTGCATCTCAATGACAAAAAAAAAAGCTGCTTCCTCTGAATTGAGAAATCTCCTCTGTCCTCGCTTAGCAAAGAGGAAAGATTATCAGCAGCTTTTGGAACTGGCAGAGCTCCTTAAATTCAACATATCTCTTCCACTTCTGTATGAATAAACAGCACTCTCTCAGCGAAGGTTATACTCAATTTCAGCTCTCTGCAGAAATATACTACGTTTTCTGATAGACCTATTTTGCCATAGCTCTTTCCTTACGACTTACTCTACAATTAATTCCCCTCAGTAAATTTCTGACCAATTTCCTTCCACAGCGCTCGCGTGTTAATCTTCAAAACTGCACCTCGGCAAATTATTTGCAGCATTTTTAATCAATCCCATTTCTTGGCCTTGAAAACTTCAACTTGATCCGTAAGACCATAAGACACAGGAGCAGAAATTAGGCCATTCAGCCCATTGAGTCTGCTCCGCCATTCAATCATGGCTGATAAGTTTCTCACCCCTGGTTGTGTTACCAGGCTAGCATACTAAGTTGGAAGCAGAGGTTCAAGTTCCAACACAGCAGTTTGGCAATCTATATTTAATTAAATAAACCTGGAATAGAAAGCTATGAAAGTGCTGGTTTGCTGTAAAAATCCATCAGTTTCACTAATGCCCTTGAAGGAATAAAATTCTCAGTCCTTTGCCCAATCTGTTACCTCTGACCTCATTTCCATTGTAACATGGTTGACGCTGAGAAGGCCGAGCAAGTCACTCATTCACAGAACCATCAATTTGGTACAGGAAAGACGGAGGCCAATCAGAATGAGCAACTCACCTGCTGCCATTCTCTCCCCTTCCCTCTGTTAGAACTGCTTATACTTCCTTTTCAGATAACACACTCAAATTCCCTTATGAGTAGCTCAATTATAAGACCAAAAGATGTAGGAGCAGAATGAAGCTGTTCGGCCCATTAAGTCTGGTGCACCATTTGATCATGGTTGATACGTTTCTCAATCCCATTCTCTTACCTTCTCCCTTAACTCTAGATCCCATTACTAATCAAGAAGCTATCCATCTCTGCATTAACTACACTGAATGACTTGGCCTCCACAGCCCTCTGTGGTAATGAGTTCCACAGATTCACCTCCCTCTGACTGAAGAAATTCCTGCTCATCTCAGTTCTAAAGGGTCATCCTATTACTCTGAGCTTGTGCCCTCAGGTCCCCATCTCTCCTGCTGGTGGAAACATCTGCTCCACATCCAGTCTATCAAGGCCTCTCAGTATTCTGGAAGTTTCCGTCAGATTCCCCGCCTCATCTTTCTAAACTCCATCACGTACAGACCCAGAGTCCTTAACCATTCCTCATATGACAAGCCCTTCATTTATTGGATCATTCTTGCAATCTTCCTCTGAATACCCATTGCCAACACATCCTTTCTTAGATACAGAGCCCAAAATTGCTCACATTTGAGCCTGCCTCCAACACATTCTCAGATACTGCATTCTACAATCTGTCTTTCACTATCCTCCTTCTCAAGGGTAATGATATATCTTAAGGTATATTCAGGAAGTGTTTGTCAATGGCAAATACTGTGAATGAGCTATTAGTGGTTTACCTGAACCAAGTAGTCCAGGCTAGATTTAGATCCACACCATTAATCCTCAGAGATTAAAATATACTTTATAAAAAACTATTAAATGTAAACAATAAAGCAGACTAATTCTAAACACCAGTCATACAATCGCAAGCCCATCATGAATGCCTGGCTGGGTTTCAGTACTGAGTACTGAAGTAAAATCATCTCTGATGATGATTTGTGAACAAAGCAGCTTAGAACCACAAAAACGTGAGATGTAATATCTGATTGCCCTCAAAGTCTCTGTACCAGGATCTGTCATAGCGGTATAATCTGTAACTAGTTGCTAGCATGCAATAAACCTATTGTGTATGACGACAAGATGCTCCTTTAATTAGACCAGGAAGTGGTTATCATTGACTGTACTGGACCAAGCAGGAAATGTAGTTTCCTACATTGAAACAGAATGGAGGCAGTAACTTTCATCATAAGCTAGGATGCCCACATGGCACAGCAGAATTGATTTGACGACTCATACAAAAAAAAAGGTTGCTACGTAAATACAAGTCTTCCTTTTGCAATACCTTTCAAAGTCAACCACAGATAACAAATGAGATAAATCAGAAGAGGCAGGTGAAACAAACGTAGATTTATGGTGGTAGATTGGAAAAAAGTAATGAAAAAGTCCTGAGCCTCACCAAGACTGTACCACATGTCCCGGATTGCTGCCCCGATCACACCTCTCATGTCTCCGTACCTGTTGAAGATAGGGAGAAAATGTCAGTCTATGTGCTCTTAAGACACTGCAAGTTCTGTACAATGTGAACGAGCCGGTGTTGGACTGGGTTAGAAATCATGTGTTGCTGGAAAAGCGCAGCAGGTCAGGCAGCATCTAGGGAACAGGAGAATCGACGTTTCGGGCATTAGCCCTTCTTCAGGAAGGGCTAATGCCCGAAACGTCGATTCTCCTGTTCCCTAGATGCTGCCTGACCTGCTGCGCTTTTCCAGCAACACATTTCCATCTCTGATCTCCAGCATCTGCAGACCTCACTTTCTCCCCTGGGTTAGAAATCACACAACACCAGGTTATTGTCCAACAGATTTATTTGGAAGTATTAGTTGCTCTTTCACCAGGTAGCTGTGGAACGGGATCATAAGACACTGAACTTATAGCAATAAGTTAGTATTTTGTTCATTCTTACATAATTTTGTTTCTCACTTGTTTACGTATAAAACACTGCTTCAGCCTCAACTGGTGTTTTGCATTTAGTCCTGGACACCACACTTTAGGATGAATGTGAAGGAATTTAGAGAGAGTGCAGGAAAAATAACAAGAGTCTGGATGAGAAATTTCAGTGAAGTAAGTAAATTGGACAAGTGGGATGGCTTTCTTTGGAGACGAGGAGTCTGACAGTAGATTTGTTCGAGCTACTCAAATTCATTAAAGGTTGAAAGAGTTGAAAGAGAGAACATGCTCTCATTAGTATAAAGATCAAACATCAGGTAGTACAGATTTATGATATTTGGTAGAATAAAAAGCACTGTAGATCCAAGGAATACTTTTATCATGCAATGAGTGGAATGGAATGAATGTTAGGTTGAATTGAGGGTTTCAAGAGGGGATTGGATTGTTATCTAAAAAGGTAGGGTTACAAGGAGGAGGCAGGGATTGGTACAGGATACATTGCTCAATCCAAAAGCCAGCACTGAGTCACATAGTATGGATCAGACCCTATGGCCCAATCGGCCCATGGGGACCATAATCCCAAACTAAACTGGTCCAACCTCCCCACGTGTCGTCCGTATCCCTCCAAACATTTCTTATTCATGTACTTATCCAAATGTCTTTTAAACATTGTAACTGTACCCACATCCACCACTTCCTCTGGTATTTCATTCCACACATGAATCACTCTCTGTGTAAAGAAATTGTACCTCATGTCTTTTTAAATTAACTTCTCCACTCACTTTAAAAATATATCTCCTAATCTTGAAATCCCTGGGGAAAAGATACCTGCCATTCGTATTATCTACACCCTTCATTACTTTATAAACCTCGGTAAGGTCACATCTCAACCTGCTACGCTTCAGCCTATCTAGCCTCTCTTCATAACTCACACCCTCCATTCCCCGCAATATCCTGGTAAATCTCTTCTAAACCCTCTCCAGTTTAATAATATCCTTCCTATGACAGGGAGACCAACATTCTAGACACAGTATTCTAGAAGAGGCCCAACCAACATCATGCACAACTTCGACATGATGTCCTGATTCTTATACTCAAAAGTCAGAGCAATGAAGGCAAGCGTGCTAAATGCCTTCTCAGCTCCCTCTCTATATGTGATGCAAATGTTAAAGAATTAGGTACGTGAACCCCTAGATCTCTCTGTTCTCCAACACCACCCAAGACGCTACTTTTAATTATATAAGTCTTGTCTTTGCCTTTCTTTCTTCAACTTGATGGACTGAGTAATGCTGTAAAAACTCTGTGATGCAACTTTTGCCTCATCTTGACTTATACCTAGCCATGAATTTGGGACATAGCTTGAAAAGAATAGTAAATAGTTCAATTCTTCATTCCCAGGGTGCTTCAGGGTATGGATCATATTTAGAAAGAAAATGCATTCTCAGCAAGGAGAAAGGTCAGTTTGTTGGCAAGGAATGATGACTAAGAATACTGAGATAAGAAATGGGATAATGAGCTCAAGGTGACAAACAGGTTGGCCATCTGGCATACTGTCAGAAAGTAACAAATTTCTGGGAGTCTTCTTTACAATAACTTTCATCAGGTCGTAATGTATCATTATTAAGGACAATGCATAAATATGTACTGATAAAGGTCCTGAGCATTGCCTTACAATTTACAGAGAGGTACAGGCAAGAACGAAAGGATCAGTAACGCTTTTGGTTATCCATATGCAGAAAATCAGGGTAATTTATGGTGGCTTAGTGGTTAGCACTGTTGTTTCACAGTGCCAGGGACACGGGTTCGATCCCAGCCTGGGGTAACTAACTGTGTGGAATTTTGCACATTCTCCCTGTGTCTGTGTGGGTTTCCTTCCACAGTCCAAAGAAATGCAGCTTGGGTGGAATGTCCATGCTAAATTGCCCCGTATCCAGGGATGCGCAGGTTAGGTGGATTGGCCATGGTAGGTACAGGGTTACAGGAATAGGGTGGTGAGTTGGGTGTGGGTGGGATGCTCTTCAGAGGGTCGTTGCAGACTCGATGGGCCAAATTGCCTCTTTCTGCTCTGTAGGGATTCTATGACTCTATAATCCTACTGCTCAGGCATTGAGAGCGTCAAAATGTGATCGAGCACAAGAATATAAGAAATAGGGGCTGGAATTGGCCAAAGGGTCATTGAATCTATTAGATTGATGTCTACTTCAACTCCACTTTCTAGCTCTGCCCCCATATCCTCTTATTCCCCGAGTACCAAAGGTCATTCAATCTCATCTTGAATAGAAACACAGAAGACAGGAGACCATTCGGCCCTTCGAGCCAGCTCCGCCAACCACCACGATCATGGCTGATTGTCCAATTCTTGAAAGTGGAGTCGCAGGTAGATAGGATAGTGAAGAAGGCGTTTGGTATGCTTTCCTTTATTGGTCAGAGTATTGAGTACAGGAGTTGTGACATCATGTTGTGGCTGTACAGGACATTGGTTAGGCCACTGTTGGAATATTGTGTGCAATTCTGGTCTCCTTCCTATCGGAAAGATGTTGTGAAATTTGAAAGGGTTCAGAAAAGATTTACAAGGACGTTGCCAGGGTTGGAGGATTTGAGCTATAGGGAGAGTGAACAGGCTGGGGCTGTTTTCCCTGGAACGTCAGAGGCTGAGGGGTGACCTTATAGAGGTTTACAAAATTATGAGGGGCATGGATAGGATAAATAAACAAAGTCTTTTCCCTGGGGTTGGGGAGTCCAGAACTAGAGGGCATAGGTTTAGGGTGAGAGGGGAAAGATATAAAAGAGACCTACGGGGCAACTTTTTCACGCAGAGGGTGGTACGTGTATGGAATGAGCTGTCAGAGAAGTGGTGGAGGCTGGTACAATTGCAACATTTAAGAGGCATTTTGATGGGTACATGAATAGGAAGGGTTTGGAGTGATATGGGCCAGGTGCTGGCAGGTGGGACTACATCGGTTGGGATATCTGGTTGGCATGGACGGGTTGGACCAAAGGGTCTATTGCCATGCTGTACATCCCTATGACTCTATGACTTTAATCTTGCTTTCTCCCCATCACCTTTGGTCCCCTTTGCCCCAAGTGCTACATCAAGCCGTTCCTTAAATACATTCAATGTTTTGGCATCAACTACTTCCTGTGGTAATGAGTTCCATAGGCGCACCACTCTTTGGGTGAAGAAACATCTCCTCATCTCTGTCTTAAATGGTCCACCCGGAATCCTCAGACTGTGACCCCTGGTTCTGGACACACCCGCCATCAGGAACATCCTCCTGCATCTACCAAATATACTGAATGACTGGGTATCTACAATTCTCTGGAATAGTGAATTCAAGGGATTCATGATTTAGGAGCAGAAATAGCTCATTCAGCCCATTGAACTTGTCACATATTCAATATGATTATGGTTAACATGAATGTGGCTTCAATTCCAATTTCCTGACAACTCCTGATCACCTTGTTGGTCAAGAATCCAACTACAACTGACTTCCAAATATTTAATTTAAAAAAGAAATTAATGAGATGAAAGTATCATTGGCCAGGCCTGAATTCATTGCCCATTCCAGAGGGCAGTTAAGAGTCAACCACATTGCTGTGGGTCTGGAGTCACATGTAGGCCAGACCAGGTAAGGATGGCAGTTTCCTTCCCCAATGGACGTTAGTGAACCAGATGGGGCTCCCCCCCACGCCCTCCCCGACAATTGACAACAGATTCATGGTCATCATTAGACTCTTAATTCCAGATTTTTATTGTCTTGAACATCTGCTGTGTTAGCATTTGAACCCAAATGCCCAGAATGTAAGCTTGGTCTCTGGATTAAAAATCCATCAATAATACAATGAAGCTATCCCCTCCCCTATAACAACCCTACCCCAACTTCTCTCTGAGGAAGAGAGTTCCCCTCACTTTTGACCAGCTGAAAGAAAAAAAGTTACACCTTGTCTTTATCTTATTTCAGTTCGAATCTCTCCCATAGCGGAGACATCCCACTTGTCATGACCTCACATGAAACTAAGGTTCAATACTATCACGTCTCATTATTCTAAATTTCAATTGTTGCGGAACAAATAGGGAAAAGATTGTAGCGAGCTGCAGCAAAGGGGCGTTTTGGGGTCCTAGTCCATGAACCTCAAGCACCTAGCCTCCAAGTTTAGTGGTTAACATGTAAGGCAAGTGGGATGTTTACTTTTATTTCAAAGGGAATGGAGTATAAAAGGATTACACCGAGCAATCCCCATCTGATTTGAACCGTCATGATAAACCAGAAGGTCAGCTACAATATGACAGGAGCCATTAGTTGACCACCATTTTCCCAATGACTGATGTCAAATTAAACGGCTCACAGTGCCCCATCTTTTCTCTCCCTTGTGAGCTGAAGAACAGTGGTTCATTTTATCACTTCCAAAGCATTGGGAATATTCTAGAATCTAGGGAATTTTAGAAGATCACAAAATACATCTTCCATACCTTTTGATGGAGTCAAATCCCGGGAGGAAATGTCAATACAACTTGCAAATGATACATTCTGCTCTAGCTAATCTGTATACTTCAAAATGACCCAATTTACAAATCTACCTTCACCAAGGTATCCCTCTGAACGGTTTCATTACTTTTCTGTTTCGTTTAACACATTATTTTGTATAAATCGAATGTGAAATTGCAGTGCCTGTAGGAGGGGTGACAGCCCAATGGTATTATCGCTGGACTGTCATTCAGAGACCAGGTATTGTTCTGGGTCCTGGATTCAAATCCTGTCAAGGCAGGTGGTGCAATTTGCACCTGGAATTAAGCTTCTCAAGATGGCCAGGAATTAATTGTTGGGGGATTTACCAGTGTCCTTTAGAAGAAGGAAATTACCATCCTTGCTTGCTCTGGCCTACACACGACTTTCGACCCACAGCAATGTGGTTGAATCTTAACTACCCTCTGGGCAATTAGGGATGGGAAATAAATGCCGGTCTCACCAAATATGCCCAACTTCCATTAATGCACTTTTTAAAATGAATTCCATGTTATGATCACTCATCCCCAGAGGATCACATCGTATGAGATTACCAATTAACTCAGCCTTATTACACATGATAATGTATTATTCTGGAATACAGCCTAGAATGTACACCATGAGATTATCCTTCAAACTGCTTGTGCTTATCTATTAAATCTACATGAAAATTAAGATCTCCAAAAATTATTTTATTGCTCTCATGAAAAGTTTCTCTCAACTCTTGACTCTGCATCTATCCACCAATAAGACTATACGAGGAAGCAAACAGTTCAGTCTGCCATTGTTTCTGCCTTGAGATGTATTTTTCCGATCTCCATTTATACCCTGATCTTCTGAACCAAGCTCCCTCCTCACTACAGTTCTTATTTCATCATTTATTATCAGACTACATCCTTGGATCCTCTTTTTCCATTTGTTCTGTCTTTTTGAAATGTGAAGTAATCTAGAATACCTAGTTCCCAACCTTAGGCCTACAGGATCACAGAATCCTAATGATGGAGAGGAGCCCATTCAGTCTATCCTGTCTGCACTGGCTTTCTGAGCATTATAATTTAATGCTAATTTCCTGCTTTTCCCGATAACCCTGTACATTGTTCCTATTTAAATAGTTATCCAATGCCATCTTGAATGCTTCAATCGAACCTTCATCCATCACATTTCCAGGCATTAGTCCTATTAATGTACTTTTCTTTTGATCACACCTCCATGGTCTGTGTCAATGTTGTGTACAGCATCAGCACACCAATTGCTGTATGGGCCCCCTTAGAGGGAACACAGCTTCTCGGTAGGTAGTATGATGGCTCAGCAGTTAGCATGTGGCCTCGCAGCGCCAGGGACCTGGGTTTGATTCCACCCTTGGGTGAGTGTGTGTGGAGTTTGCACATTCTCCTTGTGCCTGTGTGGGTTTTCTCTGGGTGCTCTGGTTTCCTCCCAAAATCCAAGGATGTGCAGATCAGGTGGATGAACCATGGGAAGTTGGCTCTGATGTAGGTTAGCCGTGGGAGGTGTGGGTCCGGGTGGGATGATCTTCAGAGGGTCGGTGTTGACTTGATGGGAAAATGGCCTACTTCCACAGTTTAGGGATTCTATGACAAAGACAGTGTGTTCCATGTTCCTAGGAATCAGGAACACTGTTGTAACATCAAGGGGGGACAATGAAACTTTCTCTTATTGGAGATGGTAAATACCGATAACTTGTTTAGCCTGAATCATACTTACCTGGATGTTGCTCAGGTCCACCTGCATCTGGACACAGACTGCTTCAGTAATTCAGGATTCTGTTAAATTCAGTCTTGATCTCATCTCTGCACCCATGGCCACCCATGCAAAAGGAGGGAATCAGGTTCTCCATCATTGCAAAAATCCATGCCTTCATTGCCATACAAATACTTTTCTATAATAACTAATATATTAAAATCATTTGTATTTTTCTGACCCATTTGGTATCTGTCTTGTTCTGACTGCCTCATGCATTCAGATCAAGCGTATTTAATGTTAACATTTTACCATCTGTGCTGATTTGACCTTATTCACTGATGCAATTATTACCAGTAAATCCCATCCTGTTACATTCTGCTGACTGGACTCAGATTGCATTGTTGGCCTATGGTTCAGGTTTTGCTTTTCAGATTTTATAAATTTCCCTCGCCTGACCCTTGCTCTGCTCCATGCTTTGAAGCTGTTCAGCCGGATGAGGTGAAGAGAGCGGTATAGCTGGAGCACTGAGCTCTAAAGTCGTCATCCTGAGATAGCCCCAGCCTAACCTGATACTAATGCTGCACTTAAGGTGGCATCTGATGTAGCCCAGAATCAAAGAGTGCACGTACCACGCAGGAGACCAAGGGGCAGAGTTCTCTGCTCCCCTGCTTGATCTTATGTATGGGGCGATGAGGGCAGGAGTCTTCTTGACTGGCCCATTCTGAGCTGTAAAACATTTCACAGTGCGATGACCATGGCCTATACCAGCCTGCACACCTTTGCCCCCATTGATGCCCTCAAAGTGGGCAACCAATGACTGCGTGAGGGGCATCTGACACTCAGCCTCAATTCTGAGGCAGGCAAGTGGAGATCAGGGGTGGGGATGGAAAGCCAACCCTGCTCAGCCCTCTGGCCTCAAGGAAGTTGGGCCTGGGCGGGGGATGGGCACATGCCTACCATTCCCTTCAATGGTTTCCTTTTTACATCGAGGTAAAAACAGTGACTGCAGATGCTAGAAACCAGATTCTGGATTAGTGGTGCTGGAAGAGCACAGCAGTTCAGGCAGTATCCAAGGAGCAGTAAAATCGACATTCGGGCAAAAGCCCTTCATCAGGAATAAAGGCAGTAAGCCTGAAGCGTGGAGAGATAAGCGAGAGGAGGGTGGGGGTGAGGAGAAAGTAGCATAGAGTACAATGGGTGAGCACCACTAATCCAGAATCCTTTTTACATCAGGCATCATACCATGACGTGGGCGGCACGGTGGCACAGTGGTTAGCACTGCTGCCTCACAGCACCGGAGACCCGGGTTCAATTCCCGCCTCAGGCGACTGACTGTGTGGAGTTTGCACATTCTCCCCGTGTCTGCGTGGGTTTCCTCCGGGTGCTCCGGTTTCCTCTCACAATCCAAAGATGTGCAGGTCAGGTGAATTGGCCATGCTAAATTGCCCGTAGTGTTAGGTAAGTGTTAAATGTAGGGGTATGGGTGGGTTGCGCTTCGGCAGGTCGATGTGGACTTGTTGGGCCGAAGGGCCTGTTTCCACACTGTAATGTAATCTAATCTAATCTAGACGTTTGCTCCCCCTAGTTTCTCGCTCCTCCCTTGTCCTCACTACTGAGATCCCAGAACTTTCTCTCCCCACTGCCCTTGGTCCTGGTCTTCCAACCTGGCGACTACTTAATGAACCCTCATTGGAGCATCCAAAGACTGCTGGGCAGCTGGTACTGGGGGAGATTGGTGGGCAGGGGTGTGGAAGGGGTGAAATGTGATGCCTTCACTGTGAACAATTTGAGCAGTGAAGCAGGAAGCCACACCCTTTGAAACCCCCAAGACTGACATCCACTAGCACCAAAAGATGGGACATGAGCCAATCAAATCTCACTGCAGAATCTACAACAGAAATATACGTTTACACAGTGCCTCAAACATGATAAAACATCCCGATGTACTTCAGAGGGGCATTACTGAATCCAATTTGGCAACAAACTGCATAACATAACAGCAGGGTAGTTGGGAAACAGGAGAGGAGATGGAGGCAAAGAGATTTAAGATGATAAGAAATAGGAAGAAGAGTAGGCCATTCAGCCTCTTGAGCCTGCTCTGCAAATCAACTCTGCATGGCTGATCTGATATTCGTCACCTCCATAGAATCTCTTTAGTGCAGACAGAGGCAATTCTGCCTATCAAGACTTCACCAACCCTTCAAAGTAAGGGGTAAATGTAAAGTAATAGGGCAGAGGATTGGGTCTGGATGGGTTACTCTTCAGAGGGTTGGTGTGGATTTGTTGGGCCAAAGGGCCTGTTTTCATACTGTAGGGATTCTATAAAAAGAAGAGCATCCCAACTAGACCCAGCATTACACAGGGTGGCATGATAGCTCAGTGGTTAGCATTGCTGCCTCACTAAGCCAGGGACCCGGGTTCAATTCCAGCCTCGGGTGACTGTGTGGAGTTTGCACATTCTCCCTATGTCTGTACGGGTTTCCTCCGGTTGCTCCGGTTTCCTCCCACAATCTAAAAGATGTGTTGGTCAGGTGAGTTCGCCTCGCTAAATTGCCCATAGTGTTAGGTGCATTAGTCTGGGATAAATATAAGGTAGGGAATGGATCTGGGTGGTTACTCTTCAGAGGGTCGGTGTGGATTTGGTGGACCAAAGGGCCTGTTTCCATACTGTAGGGAATCTAATTTAACACCATGGCTAATCCAGCCAGCCTACACATCCCTGGATCCCTTACAGGCAATTTAGCATGGCCAATCCACCTAACTTGCATATGTTTGGGCTTTGGGAGAGAGTGGGAGAACGTGCCTTACTTCAGTGAAGGAATTCCAGAACTTGCAGCCTGGCTGGCTGAAGGAATGGTTACAAAAAGCGTGGGGTGGGGGTTGGTGGAGGGGGAGGACAGAGATGCGGGGTTAGCCAAGATATTCAGAATCAGATGAGAACAAGGTTCTCAGAGGCTTCGTAGGGCCTGGCGTTTCTGTCAGTCTCTGTGTAACTCTTCTTTGTGATCGTACATTTCTGCATGCCTCAAATGTTCAACTGAACAAACTGAGAAAAAAAATGCTAATGAGGTTCATTTTGCTATTATTACCAGAGAAAAGATTACTTTAATGACTCTCAGTTACTTCTGTTGGTCAGAGGTGTAAAGTGAACAAAATGTCCAAATGAATGGCAAATGACCCCTCCTTCCAATCTATCTTGAACACATTAAATGGACCTATTTCTTTCAAAGATCAGGAATAATGAGATAATGAGCTTCAGAGTGGCTCAGACAGATTGGAATGATGGGCTTTTCTCTTTGAAAGAGGACATGCTGGTTGAACACACTGTGCCTTTGCTCAATAAATCTGGATTCAAATCCAGTCCAGATGGAGAAGGTCCCTTTGTTGCAAAGATCTTAAAAATAAAACGAGTTCTGTCAGTCTCAATCCAATTACAGCAGGCACGAGTCCATAGCGGGAGAAGTGCCCTCGCGTTAACCACTAATTGACACTAACTCAAAAATCAATGACACGGAATATGAACATTGGCATTCCTGCCCACATCCCTGACAGTGCATTGGACATTCTTTTGAATATGACTGTCATTGAAGTTCGGCTGGGGAAGGATGGGTAACTTCCGCACTGCTCTTAAATTAGGCTGCAACCGACCTTGGAGAGCCTGGTGCAAAGTGAAATTGCTCTTCAATTTTCCTGCAGGAACGCTGTCTCTCACTATATTCCACACAAAAAGATTCATGTCAGAAGAGCCTTCTCACTTGGGATAAACGTTGTGAGGTTTAAATCACAAAATGCATCAGATTTGAAACTGTGCCCGACAGTATTTTATATACCTGTGTAAAGGTTCAAACAACACATAACATGGGTAGTGGTCACACAAGCAAGCAAGTTCACTTCTTTCACAGACTATGCAATCATATAATTACCACCTACTACAGCATTGAATGAGACCATTGGGCCCAGCACATGCTAGCTTTATCATAGATTTATCCAATTAAGTCTCATGCCATTGCTCTGTCCAAATGATGCAGCAGAGATTCCCTCTTCAAGTATTCAATTCCCTTTTAATATGTACTGGTGAATCTGTTTCTGCCCTTTCAGGCAGTAAATTCCAGATTGTAAGAACCCACTCGATAATTATTGTGTTCATCTCACTGCTCTTTATTCCGTAGGATATTAAATATGTTCCTTTGGGCAGGAATTTACTTCTCCAACCCCCCCCCCCCCCCCCCCCCCCACCCCGAGACATGTAGTGTTGATATTTCTCACACTTGCTATATCAATGTACATTTCAAAGACATGTGCATCATATCTTCATTGTTTCAGAGCATCCAATTGATGATATAAAGGTCTCGTATTCCATCTTACTTTAGATCACTTGAGACATGGTGCTCTACTGGAAGCTCTCTGTTGTAATCTGATAATTTAAGGCTAGCCCAGACACTTATGTGCCTGTGAATCGAACATTTTCACATTATAATTAGCTACCTTAAATGTCTGTTGGATTCTTCAAAACCATATAACCATGGCCAGTTTGGATAACGTAATCATTGTCACATCAGGTAAAACACTCTGCTAGATAAACTCAGTAAGGCAAAAGTGAGGACTGCAGATGCTGGAAACCAAAATTTAGATTAGAGATGTGCTGGAAAAGTGCAGCAGGTCTGGCAGCATCCGAGGAGCAGGAAAATCGACGTTTCAGGCAAAAGCCCTTCATTAGGAATGGAGGCAGGGAGCCTCCAGGGTGGAGAGATAAATGCGGGGGGGGGGGGGGGAAGGAGAAGGAGAAAATGAGTTCAATAGCAAAGAGTACAATAGGTGAATGGGGGTGGGGATGGAGGTGATAGGTCAGAGGGAAGGGTGGGGGAAGGTAGTAAAGAGTACAATGAGTGGATGGAGGTGGGGATGAAGGTGATAGGTCAGAGAGGAGGGGAGTGGATAGGTGGGAAGGGAGATTGGCAGGTAGGACAGGTCATGAGGACGGTGCTGAGCTGGAGGTTTGGAATTGGGGTAAGGTGGGGGGAGGGGAAATGAGGAAACTGATGAAGTCCACATTGATGCCCTGGGGTTGAAGTGTTCTAAGGCGGAAGATGAGGCGTTCTTCCTCCAGGCGTCGAGTGGTGAGGGAGCGATGGTGAAGGAGACCCAGGACTTGCATGTCCTCGGCAGAGTGGGAGGGGAGTTGAAATGTTGGTCCACAGGGCGGTGGGGTTGATTGGTGGGGGTGTCTCGGAGATGTTCCCTGAAGCGCTTTGCGAGAAGGCGTTCAGTCTCCCCAATGTAGAGGGGACCGCATCGGGAGCAACGGATACAATAAATGACATTGGTGGATGTGCAAGTGAAACTTTGATGGATGTGGAAGGCTCCTTTGGGGCCTTGGATGGAGGTGAGGGAGGAGGTGTGGGCACAGGTTTAGACACCAGGGCATCAATGTGGACTTCATCAGTTTCCTCATTTCTCCTCCCCCCACCTTATCCCCGTTCCAAAATTCCAGCTCAGCACCGTCCTCATGACCTGTCCTATCTGCCAATCTCCCTTCCCACCTATCTGCTCCACCCTCCTCTCTGACCGATCACCTCCATCCCCACCCCCATTCACCTATTGTACTCTTTGCTACTTTCTCCCCAGCCCCACCCCCCCATTTATCTCCCCACCCTAGAGGCTCTCCTCCTCCATTCCTGATGAA
Source organism: Chiloscyllium plagiosum (assembly GCF_037043375.1). Classification (NCBI taxonomy): domain Eukaryota; kingdom Metazoa; phylum Chordata; class Chondrichthyes; order Orectolobiformes; family Hemiscylliidae; genus Chiloscyllium; species Chiloscyllium plagiosum. Next base: position 155,584,731 of record NW_028270139.1, on the reverse strand, counting down.
GGGCTTTTGCCCAAAACGTCAATTTTCCTGCTGCTCGGATGCTGCTTGACCTGCTGTGCTTTTCCAGCACCACTCTAATCTAAACTCTGGAGATAAACTCACTTTTACTCATGCAAAATTTGGAGGTGGCTTTCATGTCACCTACTCACCTGGCCTCGACTTCATTGTCGTTTTAAAGGTGGGAGTTAAGACCTCGAGTGGCCAGCTCACTCTCACCCCCATTGACGGTATTAAGTGGCCATGGACTGACTGCCAGTTTTTTGGATAGTGTGACGTGTATCAGGACAGTGGGATGCCTGGCTAAATAGCCTGCTTCAGCTTTGGGCACAGAGATGGAGAGGATATGTGGGGCTCTTTTAGTGATCGCCCACCCCGGGTGGTCTCTTCCAGCCTGACCTTTGCACCCTATCCACCTCCCCCTCCATCCAACAAAAAACCATTACCCTTGCCCTGACGCTAACCATTGAGAAAACCCAAGCACTTACTCTGCACCCTGTTCCTGATTCTGCCTTATCAGGATTGGCTGCATTATAGGCAATATCCAGATCTCCTATAGCACTATTGGGTATTCAGGTGGCCGGCATGTTCTCACAGTTGGGGCCTCCTCAAAATTTGGTTGGTGGGGAGGGGCCATTCGAAATCCCACCTTTCACCAATTAATATTCCCGTGAGTAGTAAAGAGTGACAAGGCAGCTGTCAGGAGCAGGGTTAGTTTCCTAATATAGTCACAGGATGGGAAATATTATCCAAGATTACCAACCCTTTGGGTATTGGAAATAATTTCCCTTTATGTGCTTGATCAATATTTGGAAATATCTCTTTTAATTCCCCCCTTAACGCTATTTGCTCAAAGGACAACCATAACTTTTCTGCCTCCGTACAATTTTGTCATTCAACTAAGTATCCACTAAATCTCTCTAATATCTTCCCTAAAGTATGGTAGCATTGGTCACACTACTTTAACAGAGTCTTAAACAGAGTTATGGTTCAACATTATTCTCTGCTTTCATCCCCTTTGCCTCATTTACAAACTCAAGAATCTACTATGCCTTTTTTAATAGGATTACCACATGTCCTGCTGCTTTCCAAGATCTGTGTGAAAGTATCGGCGATCCTAAGTCTCGTTTGAAATGTATCCTTTATTTTACAAGGCTCTCACTATTCTCCTCACCCCCCAAAAAACTAATCACTCTACACTTCTCTGCACGATATTTTGCCTGCCACATGAATGTCTCTCCCATCAATTCATGTAAGACTTCACTCTGAAGTCTCCTACTGCATTTTCAGGTTTTGTGTCAAAAGTAGACTTTTAAATTATACCCAGGCTTAGAATATTAATATCTCTAAAAGCTGCACTGATCTCACCCTTGTATGCTTTTCTCCAGTCTTGGAACAACTCTTCATCAATGCTCTCTGGCTTTTGTCGGTCATGCAATTTCACATTTACGTGGTCCCCACATCTTTAAACAACTTTATCATTTTACAAACAGGGCTGTTATTTCACATTCTGTTAAACATCTTTTGAAAGTCCATATGCACAAGACCGACTACACCCACCCATTGTTTCATTAAAAACCACGAACAAGTTTTGTCAAATAGGCTTTCACTAACAAATCCGCAACACGTTTCATTTTCTAAACAATAAACTTTGCTCTCCAATACTGGGATATTTTCCAGCATTGCCAGGTTTATACCTCTTAACTTATTTAACAAAGGTATAAAGTTTACAATCCTCTGAAATGATTCCCCTCTCGAAGAATAATTGGAATATTTTGCATGAATTACCACCTGAACTCTCCTCAGCACCACAGGGAACATCCCACTTGGACTGAGTAACAAACTTTTTGAGTCCCCTCTCTTTATTTATTTTCATCCCTTCAATTTCAACACAGATCTTCATATTTTGTCATCATTTACTCAACGTTGTGGGGGTGTAAAGGAAGTCAGTTTAAAGGAAGTGACCAAGTTGTTAGATGAAGGAAGGGCTGTTGATGTCATATACATGGACTTTAGTAAGGCGTTTGATAAGGTTCTCCGTGGTAAACTAATAGAGAATGTGAAGTCACATGGTGTGCAGGGTGTTCTAGCTGGGTGGATAAAGGACTGGTTGAGCAACAGGAGACAGAGTTGTAGTAGTTGAAGGGAGTTTCTCGAAATGGAGAAAGGTGACCAGTGGTGTTCCACAGGGGTCAGTGCTGGGGTCACTGTTGTTTGTGATATACATAAATGATCTGGAAGAGGGCACTGTTGGTATGATCAGCAAGTTTGCAGTTGACACGAAGATTGGTGGAGTAGCAGAAAGCATAAGGGACTGTCAAAGAATACAGGAGGATATAGATAGATTGGAGAGTTGGGCAGAAAAGTGGCAGATGGAGTTCAATCCAGACAAATGTGAGGTGATGCATTTAGGAAGTCTAATTCCAGAGAGAATTATACAATGAACGGAAGAGCTTTGGGACAAGTTGATGGGCAGAGAGATCTGGGAGTGCAGGTCCATTGTACCCTGAGGGTTGCTGCACAGGGGGATAAAGTGGTCAAGTAGGCATATAGTATGCTTGCCTTCAATTCTAGAGAGAATTATACAATGAACGGAAGAGCTTTGGGACAAGTTGATGGGCAGAGAGATCTGGGAGTGCAGGGCCATTGTACCCTGAAGGTTGCTGCACAGGGGGATAGAGTGGTCAAGAAGACATATAGTATGCTTGCCTCATTGGATGGGGTATTGAGTATAGGAGCTGGCAAGTCATGTTAAAATTGTACAAGACATTGGTTCGGCCACATTTAGAATACGGTGTACAGTTCTGGTCACCACATTACCAAAAGGATGTGGACTCTTTGGAGAGGGTGCAGAGAAGGTTTACAAGGATGTTGCCTGGTATGGAAGGTGCTAGCTATGAAGACATGTTGAGTAGGTTAGGTATGGAAGGTGCTAGCTATGAAGACATGTTGAGTAGATTAGGTTTGGAAGGTGCTAGCTATGAAGACATGTTGAGTAGGTTAGGTTTGTTTTCATTAGAAAAAAGGAGATTGAGGGGGGACCTGATTGAGGTTTACAAAATCATGAAGGATATAGATAGGGTGGATAGAGATAAACTTTTTCCCATGGTGAAGGATTCAATAACAGGAGGTCACGCTTTCAAGGTGAGAGGTGAACAGTTTACGGGGGATACACGCGGCAAGTACTTCACACAGAGGGTGGTGGGTGTCTGGAACGCGTTGCCAGCAGAGGTGGTAGAGGCAGGCACGGTAGATTCATTTAAGATGCGTCTGGACAGATGCACAAGTAGGTGGGGAGCAGAGGGATACAGATGCTTAGGAATTGGGCGACAGGTTTTAGACAGTAGATTTGGATCAGCTTTGGAGGGCCAAAGGGCCTGTTCCTGGGCTGTAAATTGTCTTTGTTCTAATCATGGCCAATCTATCTAGCCTGCATATGTTTGCACTGTGGGAGGAAACCCACGCAGACATGGGGAGAAAGTGCAAACTTCATATAGATTGTAATTGAACCTGGGACCCTGGCACTGTGAGGCAGCAGTGCTAAAGTCACAAGGAGGCTACTCACTTGCATATGATAGCCATACGCTTAGCATTCGAGAAGTTCTCCAGTTGCAAAGATTCCTGTGTTAGGAAGGCCACAGTGAGATGAAAGTAATTGTTCCAAAGCTGTGGAAACAAATTGAAGAATGAATTGTAAAAGTTCAATGCATGGACTGATTTCCCAGCAAGCATCACTCTACACACCACTCCCAAAGCCACTGGGTCCATCTGTGAATACTGGACACATAACTCTCAGCACTTACATGGAGCAAACATAAATGTACTTCTGCCACTGCCCAGTTGTGGATGGCAGGGGAGCCAGCGCTGTGACGGGGCCTGTAGCAATTGGGAAAGCTGAAGGAGGAACGACCGAGACGACGTCTCAAACCCTTACAAAATGCTCCATGTTCAAGCACGAATCAATGAGGGTCAAGGCTGTGAGCAGCCTCAGTGCTTCTTCTTGAGCCTTGATACCCTGCAGAACTTTTCCTTTTCACTCAGCATCTGATGTCCTTTGAACTCCTGGCCCCAGATTAGTGCCAGGTTCGAGACAGAGCCAGAAGAGGTGGGGTGGACTGGGGAGAGTGGTGCAAGTGGTCTTTTCTCATGTGGTTTTATACCCGCATCCATGCTTTTGAGTTCAGGACAGACACTTTGAGGAAAAGGTAATATCAAGAACTCTTTTCAAGTTTGTGTTTTTTTAATACTATAGTCCATTACATATTATAAATTCATAAGACATAGGAGCAGAATTAGGCCATTTGGCCCATCAAGCCTGCTCCGCCATTCCATCATGGCTTATATGCTCCTCACCCCCATTTTCCTGCCTCCTCCCCATATCCTGTCAACCCATTAATAATTAAAAATCTGTCTAACTCCTCCTTAAATTTACTTTATAAATAAACGTACTTTGAGGTAGCAAATTCCACAGATTCACAACCCTTTTGGGAGAAATATGTTAAGACTGGATAATATAGTCTGTTATATTCAGAGTTATACCAGGCTCTATCTTATTGCTGCATTATTGACAGATCATTTCTTAAACATTGCCACATAATGATACGTAGTATACTCTGCATGTCCCTTTGCATTTGTTTTTAACATTCACATAGCTAGAGTACAGGCTTCTGCCTAACTCTCCATGTGCTTTTATCTCTTCTGTCCAAGTCCACCCATAGTATGTTATTTACACCCAATGAGGGGCAGCTCCACCACATCATACAACATTGTTCTAGCACCCTGAAGCCTTTGCGCAATATTGTTGCTGATGCTGAAAACGTCATCTTTAAAAAGGACTTGTACGAGCACTTGAAATGTCACAACATTCAAGGGAAAGGGCCTTGGGCGGGGAAGTGGAAACTAGTGTTGGCAGTAGTGTATTTTTTTTTTGGTATAGTCTCAACAGGCTGAAGGGCCTCTTATGTACAATATGATTCTATGAGACTAACAGGGGTAAATGTCAGGAAATGTCCACTGCTGTGTGGAAATTGTCCTAACTCATTACGTAAGACCAGAAGATGTAGGAGCAGAAGTTGACATTCAATTCATTGAATCGACTTCACCATTCAATGAGCTGAATAATCTTCAACTCCACTTTCCTGCCTCTTCCCCATAACCCTTAATTCCCTTACTGATTAAAAATCTGCCTCATCTCAGCCTTGAACATACATAATTTCCTAGCCTCAATGGCCCCCTGTGATAAAGAATTCCATAGATTCACTACCCTCTGAAAGAAAAAAATTCTCCTCATCTCTGTCTTAAATTTGTGAATCCTTACTCTGAGATCGTGCCCTCTGGTCTTAGGCTCTCCCACAAGTGGAAACTGCAACTACCCTGTCAAGTCCCCAAAGAATTATGTGTGTTTCAACCAGGCTGCCTCTTATTCTTCGATACAGGCCCAATCTACTCAACCTCTCCTCATTAAACAGTGCCTCCATACCTAGTATCTGCCTAGTGAACCTTCTCCGCACTGCCTTCAATGCCAAATATCTTTCCTTCGATAATGCGCCCGAAATCATTTAGAGTATTCCAGTTGTGGTCTGACTAGCGCCATTTATAGGTTTTGGAAAAACCACCTTCTTTAATACACCATTCCCTTTAAAATGAAGGTCAACAGTCCATTTGTCCTTCCTATTATTTACTGGACGTGGATACGAGATTTTTATGATTCATGGACGCAGGCTCCTAAATCTCTCTGTTCTGCAGCTTTCTCTCTGTCATTCCCTTGATAGTTATCTCTGGGAAGCAACCCACCAATTTCAATAGCAGCGCATCATTGGAAGCGTCAACTGGAGATGAGACACATCTCCCAGAGAAGATCCTCACTCTCATCCCCACCAAAGATCTGGATTTTAATTTCTTCATATGAGTTAAAGATAAAAAAGGAATGTCTTCTCCCAGAGGATCATTCATTCTCCTTCCCCAGGGGAGGCTGGGTCATTGAATATATTCCAGGCTGAGTTACAAAAGTTTTTGATTAACAAGAGTAACAGGGATCATGTAGGAGAGTGGATTTAGAGCAACAACCAGATCAATCCTGATCTTAGTGGATGGCGGAGCGAACCCAAGTGGTCTCCTCCTCCTCCTCCTCCTATTTCGACATGCTACGCCTGGCCTGGGAATACATGCTGCTACCACTGGATGCTTGAGTGGAGAAATATTTATTTCTTGGCACGTGCAAGGATTAGTGTGAAAATTCACACAGATACATATGCAAAAGTGTTTTAAAATAAATAACTTGCTGCCAATCAAGCAGAAAGTACTGCTTTTTGAATTAGTGGACAATGATGGAAAATTGCTGACAGGGCAGTGTTGCTAACCCCATCGTATCAATGTGTGTTCTCCCCTTACTCCTCCTGTGAAACCCTTTGTCCAGTACAAACATACCTGGAGCTCAAAGCTTGCACTGTTCAAAAACATTTTATTCAATGTTTCCGCATAGTGGTTGATGGCACGTCGAAAAACCCTGCAGAGAGAAAAAAAACACATAACTCATTACTAAACATTTCTTCAACTGAAGACTCCTAAAGCAAGTCACGGCAGAAGGGAAAACAAAAAGGCTTATGTTCTAGATAGAAGTACAAGAAGCAATCAGAAAGGCTAATGGAATATTTTAGTTGTGATCTCAAAAGGCCTGGAATATGAAGCGGATGAAGTGATGGTTCAGCTGAGTTGAAAATGGATCAGATGCTATCTGGAACATTGGCTTCAATAGTGAGTGCCTTAGACAAAAAGACAGCAAACTTTTCATTGACAAGCACCCGAAGCGACCAGGAATGTGCTGGCTGATCAAATATTCTGAGTGATCAAGATGCCCATGCAATCAATGTAAAAATGCACAGTAAGTTATGGACATTACTGTTACACTTCAATCACAACCTCAATCACTTAAACAATAACGTAACATTGCCTTAAATACAGCTTACTGACAGAGAGCCTTTTCACTCGCACCCCCAACTGACTACTCAGACACTGCAGTATTTGAGGAGGAGTTGATGTGAAACTAAATCAACTGTTGATATTTCATGTGGCCATTTGATTGAACAAGTATAGTTTATTTGAGGTAAATAAATTTAAAAGCCGAAATAACTAGACAGAATAATACAATAATCTTCACAGTATTTGAGGTTTATAGGTTGTGCCAGGATATTGAGAGGGTTAGTCCATATGGTGCTGGTTAAATGAGTTAAGATCAGGTGTAGGCCATTTGGCCCTTCAAGCTTGCCCTGCTATTTAACAAGATCATGCCTGATCTGATTGTAACCTCCGATGCACATTCCACCACGTAATCTCCTGGTAAGCTCTCTCCCCTCGTTTATCAAGAGCTGATTGACTTCTGTCTTAAAAATATCAAAGACTTTGCTTCCTCTGCCTTTGGTGGAAGAGAGTGTAGGAAAGAAAAAAAAAAATTACCAGAATAAAACCAGGGTTAGAGGTTTAACTCTGAAGGAGAGGTTGCATGACCTGGAACATAGCAGATTGAAGAGCAATCTAATTGAGTTTCCTTTCTTTCCTGAAGGAAACAAGGGGAAAGAAAAACTCTTCACACAAAATCTACAAATGTCTCTGTAGACATTTGAAATCTTAGGGACTGAGATTCATTGTTTTTTTTTGTTGAGTATTGTCATGGACCAGGCCAGACCCCCTTAAAACATTTTAAAAAGTAGCCCAGACCATAAGTTTGCTCGTTGTTTTAAGCAGGCCTACAGTGGATATTCCAAGAGAGATGCTGCTGGTCAAACGAGTTAGTTTTTAACAAAACAGGATTTATTTACAACATCACGATGAAACACAAAGAACAGAAAACAGAATACCGAATAACTCATCTGAAAACCGAACAAACTACCCCAACTTAATGATGCTGTTCCAAAAATACCTGCAACAATCCCTATCAACATCCCTTGGCACAAAAGGAAAAATCAAACATGTTCTTACAGGAGAGAACTCAGAGAGAGAGTGAGAGAGAGAGGGTCCAGCAGCCTTTCTTCACACACACATCCTGCACAATTAAAACCAAACCAGTGAATAGCTGAGCTGAGAGAACTAGCCACTCCCCTTTCATCTCACAAGTGTTTTTTTTAACTTAGGAGCCTTCTGCCTGATGCAGTATCTGTTAACTGTCAACAAATTGGCCCTAAAATCTATCCAAACTCATACTTTTTGGAATCTGTGTCATTTACAACCTCTCTGAAAAAAACAAACAAGGACAACATAATTTTGTTAAAGGAACAGCTTCGTCACAGCATGGTGAGAAATGGAATTTAGGGAATATAATGAACTCCTAAAATGATAGAACCAACTTGACAGGCTGAATGGCCAACATATTCCTATTTCCTATTCTGCTTCGCCATTCTTTAAATAAAATTATAACTTCTTGAGAAGGCGATGCAAATAAATTTACAACGTGAATATGATAGGGAGGTTGAAGTGAGAAACTGAAGATGTCTGGTGATCAAATCTGCATTTCTGTTTTTGGGCTGACTAACAGGGAGGTTATAAGGATAATAAAGAAACAGCAGCAGGAGTAGGTCACTCCATGTATTGGATTAAAGTGTGTAACATAAAGCACAGTCAACCCATCAACAGATAAAACTGAGCAAGGTGATGGTGTCAGAAGTGATCCAATGGGAGAAAGGTTCATGACCTGAGGACATGACAAGGAGGATATTAGCCAGTAATCCATTTCAGATTCACTGCCAGTGAACTCTGGCTGCAATTTATTTTCCCCAACTCATTCTCATGATGCAGACATTATCAGCAAGGTCAGGATTTATTCTCTAACCACCATACGGAAGAAGGAGTGGAATTTCTGTAGCTCCTCAAGATCTCTTGAAGTACTTTATAGCCAATGCAGCATTTTAGAAGTCTATTCGGATGCAGACCATTCATATAGGGAATGCTGGATGACTAAAGAAATTGAGGGTTTGGTTAAGAAACAGAAGGAAGCATATGTCAGGTATAGACAGGATAGATCGAGTGAATCCTTAGAAGAGTATAAAGGAAGTAGAAGTATACTTAAGAGGGAAATCAGGAGGGCAAAACGGGGACATGAGATAGCTTTGGCAAATAGAATTAAGGAGAATCCAAAGGGTTTTTACAAATATATTAAGGACAAAAGGAACTAGGGAGCGAATAGGGCCCCTCAAAGATCAGCAAGGCAGCCTTTGTGTGGAGCCACAGAAAATGGGTGAGATACAAAATGAATATTTTGCATCAGTATTTACTGTAGAAAAGAATATGGAAGAGACTGTAGGGAAATAGATGGTGACATTTTGCAAAATGTCCAGATTACAGAGGAGGAAGTGCTGTGGCAGATGGAGTTTAATTCAGATAAATGCGAGGTGCTACATTTTGGGAAAGCAAATCTTAGCAGGACTTATACACTTAATGGTAAGGTCCTAGGGAGTGTTGCTGAACAAAGAGACCTTGGAGTGCAGGTTCATAGCTCCTTGAAAGTGGAGTCGCAGGTAGATAGGATAGTGAAAAAGGCGTTTGGTATGCTTTCCTTTATTGGTCAGAGTATTGAGTACAGGAGTTGGGAGGTCATGTTGCGGCTGTACAGGACATTGGTTAGGCCACTGTTGGAATATTGCGTGCACTTCTGGTTTCCTTCCTATTGGAAAGATGTTGTGAACTTGAAAGGGTTCAGAAAAGATTTACAAGGATGTGGCCAGGGTTGGAGGATTTGAGCTATAGGGAGAGGCTGAACAGGCTGGGGCTGTTTTCCCTGGAGCATCGGAGGCACACGGGTGACCTTATAGAGATTTACAAAATTATGAGGGGCATGGATAGGGTAAATAGGCAAAGTCTTTTCCCTGGGGTTGGGGAGTTCAGAATTAGAGGGCGTAAGTTTAGGGTGAGGGGGGAAAGATATAAAAGAGACCTAAGTGGCAACTTTTTCACGCAGAGGGTGGTACATGTATGGAATGAGCTGCCAGAGGATGTGGTGGAGGCTGGTACAATTGCAACATTTAAGAGGCATTTGGATGGGTATATGAATAGGAAGAATTTGGAGGGATATGGGCCGGGTGCTGGCAGGTGGGACTAGATTGGGTTGGAATATCTGGTCGGCATGGACAGGTTGGACCGAAGGGTCTGTTTCCCTGCTGTACATCTCTATGACTCTATGCCTTTATAAGTGTTGCCAAATAGCTCGGTGCAGGCTTGAAGGGCTGAATGGACCACTCCCAGTCCTATTTTCTGTATTTCTTCTCATGCCAAGAAAAGGCGTGAAGAAGCCATTAGCTGCATTGGTGTCAGTGTAAAATGTTGTCATTCTTGACATTATCATTACATTTTGCTCATGAGCTAGTGGAGGGACTTAATTCTTTTATAGCATCAAGCAGCAAGTTTGGAGCATTAGCAACAGAATGGATCAGTTGGACTGAATGGACTGTGTCATGCATTCTGTTCCTTTCTAATTCATTAATAGGTTGTGCAGATGCCTGCAATTGCTGCCTGTTTCTAACTGCCTCCTGAGAGAGACGTCTTGTGATGCAGAGATACAATCCTTAACCCTGGACCGAGAGGCCTGAATTCAAGTCCCATCTCCTTCAGAGGTGTCTAATAATATTTCTGAACAGGTTGGTTAGAAAAATAGATAACTGCCTCCTGAGAAGGTGTTTGGGAGCTACCACTGTGGTCTGAGTGGGTATATCCAAAGTGCTGCACAGTAGGGAGTTCCAGGATTTTGACCCGGCGACGGTGGCATTGTTCCATGTCAGCATGGTCTACGGAGTCAAAGGTGACTTGCAGCTTCCAAACAGCTATCACACTGTGCTTGTAGCTGGTGGATAGTGTGGGTTTGGAAGGTGCTGTTGAAGGGAGATTTGTGAGTTGTTGCAGTGCATCTTTCGATGGTACAACTGCTGCCATTGGACCCTGGAGTGAATGAATGTTTCAGAAGCAGACGGCTTGCCAATCAAACAGGTTGCTTTCTCCTGGGTGGGGGTTGAGCTTCTTGAGTGCTGGAGAGCTGCACTCATCCAGGCAAGTGGGGAATAATTCCATCACATTCCTGACTGGTGCCTAATGGGTGGTGGATGGACTTTGGGGAGTCAAGAGGAGAGTTAAATTGTTGAATAGTTCAGCATCTAACTTGTCCTTGTGACTACAGTAGTCATCTATGACCGTCTAAATTTGTTTCTCATGGAGTCCTGCACATGAAGATGGACTCTTTGGTCCAACCCGTCCATGGAAACCATCAGGATATTGATGAAGATTACACGACCATTGGTGAGCATTCTTATTTCCAATCTAATGATGGAGGGAAGGGTATTGGTGAAGCAGCTGAGGATGAACAAATCTGATCAACTCAACCAGTGTTCTTGGAGAGGGGTTGCACAGTTTCCACCAATACTCTCGATGTCTTTGTACAAAAGTAGGCATCATAGGGGGTACTTTATCTCCTTTCCTGCTCCATTTTTGTTTAGCCCCCTCTCTCTCTCCCTACCTGCCCCTTACCTTTGGGGTCATCTGCATTGTCTCTAGTAGGCTTTGCAGGCAAATTAATGAACTGGGAAACAAGGGAGATTTACTGGTGGTGGTTAACAGATGAAAAATGCCGCTAGTGATTTGAAGGTTGGGGAAAGCATGCAAAACCACTTATGAATACAGAAATTAACAGAAAAATAAATTTAAATAAATAACTCAGGTGGCTATGCGCTAGGAGATTCGAGTTCAAGTCCTACCTGCTCCAGAGGTGTGTAATAATATCTTTGAACAGGTTGATTAGAAAATATTTAAAAAAAAAAGAACTCGGGTGAATTTGCACATTATGCAGACAGCCTCACTGTTAAAATGATGATTCTTAGCCAAAGTCTTTCTGCTGTTAACTGGGAGTACATCTTTGTTTGAACAGAATGCTGATAGCGTCACTGAGCTCACACAGTGCCCTATGGTGTGTCGCAGCTGAATTAGCTTGTACGCACTGCTGAAATGACATGATTTGCTGAGTTAATTACTGGATCTGATCATGTTAATGCAGCTCCTACACATTGTGAGCACAGGAACTCCCCCCAGTCAATCTCCCCGATGTGATCATCAAATCCAACCAAGGAAACATAACAACAGCAACCAGATAAAAGCCCTACAGAACTAAGCAGAACAAACATGTGCATCCAGCTAAGCCGCAGATTGTGCTTGTGTGGTGTCTATTACCGAGCAAACTGCCCAAAGCACTTTATAGGTGGATTAAATTAAATGTAATGATTCTATATCAGTGGGATATGGGCATCACTGGCTGGGAGAAAGTGAGGACTGCAGATGCTGGAGATCAGAGCTTAAAAATGTGTTGCTGGAAAAGCGCAGCAGGTCAGGCAGCATCAAAGGAACAGGAGAATCAACGTTTCGGGCATAAGCCCTTCTTCAGGAAACATCACTGGCTGGGCCAGCATTTATTGTCCATCTGTAATTGTCTTGGAAAATGTAGTACCTTCTCAAGCCACCACGGTCCAGGGGAATTTGGATATTCCACAGTGCTGTAAGGGAGGGATTCCCAGGATTTTAATCATTCGACCCTCAGATGTAGGAGCAGAAGTAGGCCATTCAGCCCATTGAGTCTGCTTAGTCCCAAAAAAGTGGAAAAAAATCAGCCTTGTGCATCCCAAAGAGCAGCTCAGAGTAGGATAGAGAGGTTTAGGGAAGAAATCCCAGTGCTCTGGGTGTAGACACAGGCGAATTCCCGACGTGTTGATTGAATTACCGAACAGGCCAGAATTAATTGTGTGCAGACAACCTGGAAAGTCGTGGGGTTGAAAGTTGCAAAATAGATTAGGAGTGAAGGGAATGGCACATTGGAGGGATTTGAAAACTTGGATGAGAATTTTCAAATCAAGGTCTTTCGTGACCGCCAGTAAGCTCAGGGGTGAATGGAACTTGGCATAAGAAATGGCAGGTCTGGGCAGCTTTGGATGACATCAAGTAACCTGCAAACCCCAATTCCACTAACATTGATGCATCATGACTTTGATGTTCACTATCTTCAAGACATACTGCATCATCTAGTTCAGTTTGGGGTTATAGTCAGCATGGACTAGTTGGACCAAATGGTCTGTTTCTATGCTCTTTGACTCAATAACTCACAAAGGCTTCTTTGTCAGCACTTCCCAGACCTGTGACCTCAATCACCAAGAAGGAGAGGACAAATGTACAGAAACATCATTCTCTGTAAGTTCCCCTCCAAACTGTGCACTCTCCCACCCTGTACATATATATCCTTCAATTTTCCTGGGTCAGAATGCTGGTGTTTCCTCCCTCACTACACTTTGGCTATACTGATTCCACACACACTACAGCAGTTCAAGACAATGACCAAGCACCACCTTGTCATGGCATAATTCAGGAGTTGCCAACTGATACCAGCTTTGTAATGATGGCGTAACCTTGAGAACTTTTCTTAAAAGCAGACCAATGACTGGCTTGGTTCAGTTTTGCATTCCCTTTCTGAATTAGATTGATTTTGTCATTGCCTGTAGTCACAACATTCAGAAAGGTCTTTCCAGCGCTGTGGGTACATAGAACATAGAACATAGAAGAATACAGCGCAGTACAGGCCCTTGGGCCCTCGATGTTGCGCCGATCCAAGCCCACCTAAACTACACTAACCCACTATCCTCCATATACCTATCCAATGCCCTCTTAAATGCCCATAAAGAGGGAGAGTCCACCACTGTTACTGGCAGGGCATTCCATGAACTAACGACTCGCTGAGTGAAGAACCTACCCCTAACATCAGTCCTATATCTACCCCCCCTTAATTTAAAGCTATGCCCCCTTGTAATACCCGACTCAATACGCGGGAAAAGGTTCATACTGTCGACCCTATCTAACCCCCTAATCATCTTGTACACCTCAATCAAGTCACCCCTAAACCTTCTTTTCTCTAGTGAAAACAGCCCCAAGTGCCTCAGTCTTTCCTCATACGATTTTCCTTCCATACCAGGCAACATCCTGGTAAACCTCCTCTGCACCCGTTCCAATGCCTCCACATCCTTCCTATAGTATGGCGACCAAAACTGCACACAATATTCCAGATGCGGCCGTACCAGAGTCTTATACAACTGCATCATGACCTCAGGACTCCGGAACTCAATTCCTCTACCAATAAAAGCCAGTACGCCATATGCCTTCCTCACCGCACTATTTACCTGGGTGGCAACTTTCAGAGATCTGTGTACATGGACACCAAGATCCCTCTGCTCATCCACACTACCAAGTATCCGACCATTAGCCCAGTACCCCATCTTTTTGTTATTCTTCCCAAAGTGAATCACCTCGCACTTAGCTACATTGAATTCCATCTGCCACCTTTCTGCCCAGCTCTGCAGCTTCTCTATATCCTGCTGTAACCTGCCACATGCTTCCTCACTGTCAACAACTCCTCCGACTTTCGTATCATCCGCAAACTTGCTCACCCAACCTTCTAACCCCTCTTCCAGGTCATTTATAAAAATGACAAACAGCAATGGTCCCAAAACAGATCCTTGCGGAACACCGCTAGTGACGGCACTCCATGAAGAAACTTTGCCATCAACTACTACCCTCTGTCTTCTTCCATCCAGCCAATTCCTAATCCAAACCTCCAACTCACCCTCAATGCCATATCTCCGTATTTTCTGCAGTAGCCTACCATGGGGAACCTTATCAAACGCCTTACTAAAATCCATATATACCACATCTACCGCTTTCCCCTCATCAACCTCCTTCGTCACCTTTTCAAAGAATTCAATAAGGTTTGTGAGGCACGACTTGCCCTTCACAAAACCATGCTGACTATCCTTGATCACATTATTCCTATCTAGATGTGCATAAATCCTATCCCTTACAATTCTCTCTAAGACTTTGCCCACAACAGAAGTGAGACTCACCGGCCTATAGTTACTAGGGCTATCCCTACTCCCCTTTTTGAACAAGGGAACCACATTTGCTATCCTCCAGTCTTCTGGGACTACTCCTGTAGACAAAGAGGACATAAAAATCAAGGCCAATGGCTCTGCAATCTCCTCCCTTGCTTCCCAGAGAATCCTAGGATAAATGCCATCAGGCCCAGGGGACTTATCTATTTTCACCTTTTCCAGGATTTCCAACACCTCTTCTCTACATACCTCAAAGCCATCCATTCTACTTATTTGTGCCTCAGTATTCTCATCGACAACAATGCCCTGTTCCTGAGTGAATACTGAAGAAAAGTATTCATTCAGTGTCTCCCCAATCTCTTCCGCCTCCACACGCAACTTCCCCCTACTATCCTTGACTGGACCTATTCCTACCCTAGTCATTCTTTTATTCCTAACATACCTATAGAAAGCCTTAGGGTTTTCCCTAATCCTATCTACTAAGGACCTTTCATGTCCCCTCCTTGCTGCTTTTAGCTCTCTCTTCAGGTCCTTCCTGGCTACCCTATAACTCTCAATCGCCCCAATTGAACCTTCACGTCTCATCTTGAGATAGGCTGCCCTCTTCCATTTAACAAGGGATTCCAATTCCTTATTAAACCACGGCTCCCTCGCACGACCCTTTCCTTCCTGCCTGACAGGTACATAATTATCAAGGACACTCAATAGTTGCCCCTTGAACAAGTTCC
The DNA here is from genome assembly GCF_037043375.1 of Chiloscyllium plagiosum. Classification (NCBI taxonomy): domain Eukaryota; kingdom Metazoa; phylum Chordata; class Chondrichthyes; order Orectolobiformes; family Hemiscylliidae; genus Chiloscyllium; species Chiloscyllium plagiosum. The sequence continues at coordinate 155,569,112 of NW_028270139.1, read as the reverse complement.
ACATATCATTTACACTCTTGCCTTGGAGTCTACTTTTCCAAGCCACACATCCTAAGTCATGCCTCACCGCATCATAATTTCCCTTACCCCAGCTATAATTCTTGCCCTGTAGTACACACTTATCCCTCTCCATCACGAGTGTAAAAATCACCGAATTATGGTCACTATCCCCAAAGTGCTCACCTACCTCTAATTCTAACACCTGGCCTGGTTCGTTACCCAGAACCAAATCCAGTATGGCCTCACCTCTTGTTGGCCTGTCTACATATTGTGTCAGGAAACTCTCCTGCACACATTGAACAAACACTGACCCATCTAACGAACTTGAGCTATAGCTTTCCCAATCAATATCAGGAAAGTTAAAGTCCCCCATAACAACCACCCTATTACTGTCACTCATCTCCTGAATCACCTTCCCAATCCTTTCTTCAATGATTCTAGGACTATTAGGAGGCCTGTAAAAGACTCCTAACAGGGTGACCTCACCTTTCCTATTCCTAACCTCAGCCCAAACTACCTCAGATGGCAAGTCCTCATCCATCGTCCTTTCCACCGCTGTAATACTATCTTTGACAAGCAATGCCACACCTCCCCCTCTTTTACCCCCACCTCTGACCCTACTAAAACATTTAAATCCCGGAACCTGCAACAGCCAATCCTGTCCCTGTTCTAGCCATGTCTCCGTAATAGCCACAACATCGAAGTCCCAGGTACCAACCAACGCTGCAAGTTCACCTACCTTATTTCGTATACTTCTTGCATTGAAGTATACATACTTTCTCAGGGTAGTTTCTCTGAGTTTGACTCCCACCCCAGGCCTTAATATCTAAGTAATGATAATGCAAATCGCTACTCCTTCTGAAACATCTCCGAATGGCAGATGGTAAGAGTGGGAGAGATTTTCATGCATGCATATGATGGAATGAATGTTGAAATCTCGAATATCAATTTCCTTCACTCCATGTTTCATTATGCAGGCAAGAGGCCATGTTGTCACTGCAACTTGGATTCCTTGAGTGAACCGTAACACAAGGTCACACTGAACATCTCTTTCAATTGTTAACTGTACCCTGGTACACAGAAGCACTGTCCTCGACAAAGTAAATTGGCTCAATGTTTGACTTCCAACAAAGCCTGTTGGCACAGAATCTTATTTCACATTGAAATGTATCATTTAATTATCAAGCCTCAGTTCTCTTAAACATTGAAATACTTGGTAGATATTAAGACTGTCAAAACCTCTTCAGGACTGCTTCATGCCATGGGAGAAAGTGAGAAGTGCAGATGCTGGAGATCAGAGTTGAGAGCGTGGTGCTGGAAAAGCACAACAGGGCAGACAGCATCCGAGCAGCAGGAGAATTGACGTTTCGGGCAGAAGAAGTTCTTCCTGATAAAGGACTTATGCCTGAAATGTTGATTTTCCTGCTCCTCAAATGCTGTCTGACCTGCTGTGTTTTTCCAGCACCACCCTCTTGACTTTATGTCATATGGGTCAATATTGCAAGTGCAGATGTGATCTGATTTTCAATTTCCTTTATAGTTTTCCCAAAACTATTCATGTGAGTTGTCCAGCTTGAGAGGGCACTAGAGGTAGACAATAGAATCATTTCTACATTGTTTTCATGCACTTAATGTCGGCGCCAAACATTCCAGGCGACAGAGATATTTGCATCGCAAACATTCCACTATCATATCCCAAACAAATTCCAATCTCAGAAAATTGCCCTCCCACCATCATAGCCATTACATCACTAATCTATTAGGTGAAAGATTTCTTTACCTAAAGAATATTCATGACAGGTTTTTACAAAATTTATTGGTAGTTCCATGGTCACTATTACTGAGGCTAGCTTTCAATTCCAGATTTAATAATTGGAGTTCTGCATTATTCCATAGTAGGATTTTCTTTAGAGATTAGATTCCCTTCAGCCCACCCCGATGCTCCGAAGAGTAACCCACCCAGACCCATTTCCCCCTCACTAATGCACCTAACACTATGGGCAATTTAGCATGGCCAATCTACCTAAGAGAAAGTGAGGATTGCAGATGCTGGAGATTAGAGCTTAAAAATGTGTTGCTGGAAAAGTGCAGCAGGTCAGGCAGCATCAAAGGAACAGGAGAATCAACGTTTCGGGCATAAGCCCTTCTTCAGGAATGAGGAGGGTGTGCCAAGAAGGCTAAGATAAAAGGTAGGGAGGAGGGACTTGGGGGAGGGGCGTTGGGAATGCGATAGGTGGAAGGAGATTAAGGTGAGGGTGATAGGCCGGAGAGGGGGTGGGGGCGGAGAGGTCGGGAAGAAGATTGCAGATCAAGAAGGCGGTGCTGAGTCTGAGGGTTGGGACTGAGAAAAGGTGTGGGGGAGGGGGAATGAGGAAGCTGGAGAAATCTGCATTCATCCTTTGTGGTTGGAGGGTTCCTAGGCGGAAGATGAGGCGCTCTTCCTCCAGGCGTCGTGTTGCCATGGTCTGGCGATGGAGGAGGCCAAGGACCTGCATGTCCTTGGCGGAGTGGGAGGGGGAGTTAAAGTGTTCAGCCATGGGGCGATTGGGTTGGTTGGTGCGGGTCTCCCAGAGGTGTTCTCTGAAACGTTCCGCAAATAGGCAGCCTGTCTCCCCAATGTATAGGAGGCCACATCGGGTGCAGTGGATGCAGTAAATGATGTTTGTGGAGGTGTAGGTGAATTTCTGATGGATATGGAAGGATCCCTTGGGGCCTTGGAGGGGACTGAGGGGGGAGGTGTGGCCTTAACCTGCACATCTTCAGATTCTGGGAAGAAACTGGAGCACCGATAGGAAAGCCACACAGACACAGGGAGAATGTGCAAACCCCACACAGTCACCAGAAGCTGGAATCAAACTTGGGACCTTGGTGCGATGAGGCAGCAGTGCTAACCACTCAGCCACTGCGCCATTGGAACCAATGGCCCCTAGACTTCAGCCTGGGTGTCTATACAACCATGACCCCGATAACCATTAGACAGAAGAGCAGCAGTAGAGCACAGCAATTCAGGCAGCATCCGAGGACAGGCAAAATCGACGTTTCGGGCAAAAGCCCGAATAAATTCCTGATGAAGGGCTTTTGCCCGAAACGTCGATTTTGCCTGTCCTCGGATGCTGCCTGAATTGCTGTGCTCTTCCAGCACCACTGATCCAGAATCTGGTTTCCAGCATCTGCAGTCATTGTTTTTACCTAGAAGAGCAGCAGTAGGCCATCCAGCCCATCCTGTCAGCTGCACCATTCAATGAGCTCATGGCTGACCAGACAATGTTCCGCTCTGTTTCCGTGCCTTTTCCTATAGCTTTCTGCAGTCTTTCTCCATTTAAATAATATGCATTTCATCTATTCTTCCTGCCAAAGTCCACAACCTGACATCTTCCTGCACTAAATTCCATCTGACAAGCTTTTTGCCCACTCGCTTAACCTCTCTCTATTTTTCTGCATTCGCTTTGAGTCACCTTCAGCTCTTGGCTTCCTACCTAGTTTTGTGCAATTCGGAAACTTGATGATAGTACATTCTCATTTCTCACCCAAGCCATTGATAGCTATTGCAAATAATTGTGCCCCAGCACTGAATCCTTTGGCACTCCACTAGTTGTTGGCTACCATCCTGAAAATGTCCACTTATCCCAACCCTCTGTCTTTTCTCTAGTGTCATAGAGTTACAGAGGTTTACAGCTTGGGAATAGGCCTATCAACCAAACTTGCCCATGCCACCCAGTTTTCACAATTAATCTAGTCCCTTTAGCCTGCATTTGTCCACATCCCTCAGTGCATATCCCATCCATGTACCTGTCCAAATGTTTCTGAAATGATGAAACTGGACTTGATTCCACCACTCCTTCTGGCAGCCTGTTCCAGACACTCACCATAGAGAGGTACAGCATGGAAACAGACCCTTCAGTCCAACCTGACCATGCTGACCAGATATCCCAACCCAGTCTAGTCCCACCTACCAGCACCCAGCCTATACCCCTCCAAACCCTACCTATTCATATACCCATCCAGATGCCTCTTAAATGTTGCAATTGTACTAGCCTCCACTATTTCCTCTAGCAGCTCATTCCATACACATACCACACTCTGTGTGAAAAAGTTGCCCCTTAGGTCTCTTTTACATCTTTCCCCTCTCACCCTAAACCTATGTCCTCTAGTTCTGGACTCCTCTACCCCAGGGAAAATACTTTGTCTATTTATCCTATCCATGCTCCTCATGATTTTGTAAACCTCTCACCCCTCAGCCTCCGATGCTCCAGGGAAAATAGCCCTTGCCTATTCAACCTCTCCCTATAGCTTAAATCGTCCAACCCTGGCAATATCCTTGTTAATCTTTTCTGAATCCTTTTAAGTTTCACAACATCTTTCCGATATGAAGGAGACCAGAATTACACGCAATATTCCAACAGTGGCCTAACCAATGTCCTATACAGCCACAACATGACCTCCAACTCCTGCACTCAATACTCTGACCAATAAAGGAAAGCATACCAAACGCCTTCTTCACTATCCTACCTACCTGCGACTCCACTTTCAAGGAATTCTGAACCTGCACTCCAAGGTCTCTTTGTTCAGCAACACTACCCAGGACCTTACCATTAAATGTATAAGTCCTGCTAAGATTTGCTTTCCCAAAATGCAGCACCTCGCATTTATCTGAATTAAACTCCATCTGCCACTTCTCAGCCCATTGGCCCATCTGATCAAGAGCCTGTTGTAATCTCTGGTAACCTTCTTTGCTGTCCACTACACCTCCAATTTTGGTGTCATCTGCAAACTTACTAACTGTACCTCTTATGCTCTCATTCAAATTATTTATGTAAATGACAAAAAGTAGAGGACCCAGCACTGATCCTTGTGGCACTGCACTGGTCACAGGCCTCCAGTCTGAAAAACAATCCTCCACCACCACCCTCTGTCTTTCTATCTTTGAGCCAGTTCTGTATCCAAATGGCTAGTTCTCCCTGTATTCCGTGAAATCTAATCTTGCTAACCAGTCTCCCATGGGGAACCTTGTTGAATGCCTTACTGAAGTCCATAGAGATCACGTCCACTGCTCTGCCCTCATCAATCTTCTTTGTTACTTCTTCAAAAAACTCAATCAAGTTTGTGAGACATGATTTCCCACACACAAAGACAGGTTGACTATCCTTAATCAGTCCTTGCCTTTCCAAATACATGTACATCCTGTCCCTCAGGATTCCCTCCAACAACTTGCCCACCACTGACGTCAGGCTCCCTCTAAAACATTGCTCATCTGGACCTTTCGCATCTCTGCCCCTTACCTTAAACCTATGCCCTCTAGTCTTGGAGTCCCCGACCATGGGGAAAATCTGTCAGCTATCTACTTGATCTGTGCCTCTCATGATTTTATGTATGCCTCAGTCTCCTATACTCCAAGGAAAAAAGTTCCAGCTTATCCAGCCTCTCCCTGTAACTCAAACCTTCCAGTTGTAATCAATCCTCTTCCATGCAAATGCGCTACCCCTAACACCATGGGCGATTGGCTTATTAAGTAGCTAAATGAGTGATAACAACCGCCTTCTGAAAATCAAAACATATTGCATCCACTGCTTCTCCTTTGTTGGAATAGCTTCTTTTTCCTAAGATATATTCCATCATGTCCAGGGATTTATTTCCTTTCACCTCATTAGCTTCCTGAGCATTTTTCTTTCGTGATAGTTATTTTATTTATTTCCTCTCCTCTTCCAAAGACATTAGCACTAAACTAATGTCTCTCCCGAGTGAGGGATTGTGCGACTGAGTGGATAGAAATTTTTTATGAGTTCAAGTTTGTCAGGAATGGAAGACGCAAAGTTGCCAGAAGAGTTCACAGGGTCACTACCTTCGCAGTGTGAATTATTGTGTGGTGTACAGGCAAGCATGGAATCCAATCTGTCACATGACCAAGTCCAATCGAATATTAAGCTGGAGAGGTTTCCCAGGATGTTGCTGGGAATGGAGGGCTTGAGTTGTAAGGAGATGCTGGACAGGCTGGGACTTTTATCGCTGGAGTGTACGAGGTTGTGGAGTGACCTTATAGAGGTTTATAAAATCATGAGGGGCATAGATAAGGTAAATGGTAGGAGTATTTTTCCGAGGCTGGGGGATTTCAAGACTTGTCTACATTTATCTAAGGTGAGAGGAGAAAGATTTTAAAAAGGCATGAGAACATAGAACATTACAGCGCAGTACAGGCCCTTCGGCCCTCGATGTTGCGCCGACCTGTGTAACCAATCTGAAGCCCATCTAACCTACACGATTCCATTTTCCTCCATATGCCTATCCAATGATCATTTAAATGCCTGTAAAGTTGGTGAGTCTACTACTGTTGCAGGCAGTGTCTTCCACGCCCCTACTACACTCTGAGAAAAGAAACTACCTCTGACATCTGTACTTTCTCTTTCACCCCTCAATTTAAAGCTGTGTCGCCTCATGCTAGCCATCACCATCCGAGGAAAAAGGCTCTCACTGTCCACCTGACCTAACCCTCTGATTATCTTATATATCTCAATTAAGTCACCTCTCAACCTTCTTCTCTCTAATGAAAATAGCCTCAAGTCCCTCAACCTTTCCTCGTAACACCTTCTTTCCAAACCAGGCAACATTCTAGTTAATCTCCCTCAAACCCTTTCCAAAGCTTTCCAAAGGGGCATTTTTTTTACACAGGGAGTGGTTAGTGTGTGGAATGAACTTCCAAAGGAAGTGGTGGATTAGAGCTACAACATTTAAAAACTTTTCCCCACAGTGCGGGAGTCTAAAACTAAAGGTCATGGGTTTAATGTGAGAGATGAGAAATACAGAAGAATCTAGAGGGGTGATTTTTATCACACAGAGGGTGTGAGTGTTTGGAATGGACTGCCAAATGCAGTGGTGGAGGTGAGTACAATATTGTCATTTGAGAAGCATCTAGACAGGTACATTGATGGGATAGGTATGCAGAGATAGGAACCAAATGCTGGCAAATGGGATAAGTTTAAATTGTAAGTATCGGACAGCATGGCCAAGTTGGGCCGAAGGGCCTGTTTCCATGCTGTGGATCTCTATGACTCTATGACATTTGGATATGTATGTAACTAAGAAATGTTTGGAGGGATATGGGACAGGAGCAGGCAGGTGGGACTAGTTTAGTTTGGGATTATGTTCAGAATGGACAGGTTGAACTGAAGGGTTTGGTTCCGTGCTGTATGACTCTATGACTCTAAATTAAATGATCTGCTAGTTAATCGGTTTTAATGGAATTGGCCAAGTAATAATGTCAGTTGGAGAAACTGAGAGAAATTATCTGCTCCCCTTGGAATGGGATCAGGGAAATTCATTCCTGATGAAGGGCTCCGGCCCGAAACATTAATTTTCCGGACACTCTCAATTCTGATCTCTAACATCTGCAGACCTCACTGTCTCCGCATGGGAAATTTATGACAAACTGAGAGAACAGGCAAAGTCTCAGTTGATGGGAGCTCTGACAATGCAGTTCCCCAGTACTGGCCGGATTTGTCTACCTCACGGAATGTAAATAATTATGAAATTATCACCTGCTGTGTTTTAGTAAACAGCAATTGAGATGACCATAAGGAACTTGTGAACAATGTAGTAGGGTTTAAATATCATTTACAGGTCTATGATGGGGAAAGGTTTTGTGCCGACGTCAGTGTTTGTCATAATTGCTCTGGGTGCTACATTCTGTGTGGAGAATAAACAAAAATACTTTGACAAAGACAACCAGGGGAAACAAGTTGTCTTAAGCCATGTTTCCTCAACCGGCTGCTCGCCCTCAGGCTACTGTTCCTGGAACTATCAACTCAAAATGTCTTTCTGAAGTCCTAGAAATTGTTGTTTCACAGCAGTCGGCCTGATATCAAAGAAAACTTACATGTCATGGTCACACAGTGATAAAGCATTGAAGCGGAAAAATCTGCAGCGGCTGTTTCTTAACTCCACCACAGTATGGAACTTCCTACACACCTACAGTGAAGGGAGAGATTGCAAAGTGGAAGGAAAAGAGGAATGGAAAAGGAGAGTGAAAGAGAAAGGTAGGGAAACAGATATGTTGGAAAGGTTAATGGGAAAATTCCACATGAGAAACATAAACCAGCGATTTTGGAATATGGCATTGGGGTGTGAGAGGTGTTTGAGAAAGGAGGAAATGGAGGTCAGAAGGCTTGGGTTTTGTCCTCCAAGTTTGATATCATTGGCAAATTTAACAGGACGTTGGGAAACTTGGAAGGGCTCATAAAAAAGACTTACAAGGATGATGCCAGGGTTGGAGGATTTGAGCTAGCAGGCAAGGCTGAACAGGCTGGGGCTGTTTTCCCTGGAGTGTCAGTGGCTGAGGGGTGACCTTATACGGGTTTATAAAATCATTACTGGTATGGAAAGGGCAAATAGACAAGGTCCTTTCCCTGGAGTAATGGAGTCCAGAACCAAAGGTTTAGGGTGAGAGGGGAAACATTTAAAAGTCTTTACTCAGAGAGTAGTAAGGGTATGGAATGCTTTGCCTGCAACGGTAGTAGATTCGCCAAGTTTAAGTGCATTTAAGTCGTCATTGGACAGGCATATGGACATACATGGAATAGTGTAGGTGGGATGGGCTTCAGACAGGGCGGCGCAACATCGAGGGCCGAAGGGCCTTTACTGCACTGTAATGTTCTATGTTCTATGTACTTAAGGGGCAACTTTTTCATGCAGAGGGTGTGCATGTATGGAATGAGTAGCCAGAGGAAGTGGTGGATTTTGGTACAATTACGACATTCAAAAGGCATCTGGATGGGTATATGAATGGGAAGGGTTTAGAGAGATATGAGATAAGTGCTGGCAAATGGAACTAGATGGGGTTAGGATATCTGGTCGGCATGGACGAGTTGGGCCGGAGAGTCTGTTTCCATGCTGTATATGTCTATGATTCTATGACTCAATTTATATTCTGTACTAACACAGGTAGTTCTTGTGCAAGCTCATATTATGGAAAAATCATGCTTTAGAAATAGCGCTTGAAGTACTGGCAATGTAATCACACTACATTTTCAATGTTCGTTCTTCAGAAACAGTTGCACCAATTCGTCAATTGTGTTTCAACGAATTTGTGTTAATAAAGCGTGCATTATGGCGGCACGACCATTCGTCAAGTGATTTATAATTTGGCAAAAGAGCCCAATTGTCCACGTATGGATGCTTGAGGGGCATCACTGTCCAGTATCCTCCAATCTGAAAAATAACCATTCGTTGTGATCTATTGCTTTTTAACCTTAAACAAATTTCCTAACCAGGTTGACTCTGTCCCTCTCATTGTGAGCTTCAACTTTTTTCATCTTTTTTTTAAAGTCTGCTTTGTCCAATATTTGTCAAGGGCTAATTGAATGCCGACCTTTGTATCGAGAGCGCTAAGATGGGGTCAAAGTCCTTCAGATATAAAAAGACCTAGTTAGACACACTTAAGTAGAGTGAACACTATTTGGCACGACACCAGAGAAAGAAGAACATACTCTGAACTATAGAATTATATAAGGCAGAAGGAGAAGGTAAGAAACAAGAGTAGACCATTCAGCCCATCAAGCCTGTCCTACCATTGAACAAGATCATTGGCTGATTTGTCCCAGGCCTCAGTTCCTCTTTGATGCCAATTTGTCACAGTTCTCAACACCTGATATTCTCTTTCCCTCCTCTTTAACTACTTCCCATGATTCAGCCTCCACAACCCCCTGTGGGCGAGAATTCTATTCATTCACACCTTGGCGTGAATTATAGGAATGTAGAAACATAGAAGAGAGGATCAGGAGGAGACCATTCGGCCCTTTGAGCCTGCTCCACCGTTCATCACGATCATGGCTGACTCAATAGCCTCATCCTAGTTTCTCCCCATAACCTCTGATCCCATTCACCGCAAGTGCTATATCTAGCCACCTCTTGAATACATTCAATGTTTTGGCATCAACTGCTTCCTGTGGTAATGAATTCCTGGGTCATCTCTTTGTCGGTGAAGAAATGTCTCCTCATCTCCGTCCTAAATGGTCTACCCTAAATCGTCAGACTGTGACCCCCCTGGTTCTGGACACACCATCCATCAGGGACATCCTCCCTGCATCCACCCTGTCTATCCCTGTTAGAACTTTTTAAGTCTCCTTATTCGTCTGAACTCCAGTGAAAACAAGCCTAACCTAGTCAATCTCTCCTCATCCGTCAGTCCCACCATCCCCGGGATCAGCCTGGTAAACCTTCACTGCACTCCCTCGAGAGCAAGAGCATCCTTCTTCAGGAAAGGAGACCAAAACTGCCCACAATATTCTAGGTGCGGCCTCAGCAAGGCTCTGTATAACTGCACCAACACATCCCTGTTCCTGGACTAGAAAGCTTGCACAATGAACTTTTATTGTTTCATAAAGGAAATATCTGGAATAGGAATTTGTTCTCCATTGAGATTTTGATGTTGTCGAGCTCCCCTTTGCAATCTTATTGAACTGCGCAAAAAGCCTGCCTTGCACATCTCCTTTAAACTTTCCTCCTCTCACCTTAAATCAATGTCCCCGAGTATTTTACATTTCTACTTTGGAAAGAGACTCCAACTATCCATTATTGTTGTTAACTTGTGACAGTGTCAGGTGAAGTCTGTTCAGGGGCAATAGCTCTGTCTAAATAAGACAGCCATGCTGTTATTGCCAGCAAATGTGATAAAGCAGTCAAATCAGGACTGAAGTCAAAATGATGCGCAACTCAAGATGTTCAGGTAAAAGATAGGTTATTGGAAAGGAGTGGGACCTAAAGAGCACGGGTATCAGAAAAGACAGAATTATCCTGGCATGGTGGCAGGGTACCAGGACATAGAGGGGAAATTCACAGTGATGGGATAAGGTTGACTCTTAGCTGTCCACTGAAATGGCCTAGCAAACCACTGAGTTCAGTGGCAATGAAGGATATGGAAAAAATGTTGACCTCGCAGAGAGATCCACATCCTGTGAAAACTATAGACAGAAACAACTCCTCTTCTTTTGTTTGCTCTTTCCCGGTATGAGGGCATCACTGGTTATTTGTTGCCTGTCAGTAATTGCCCTTGAGAGGGCATTGGTGAGTTAACTTCTTGAACTGTTGCAATCCTTGTGTAGTGTAGGTGCAACCACAACACTCAGGTACTGAACACTTTAGTGATGTTGCTTGAGGGATAAACATTGACCAGAGCTCCAGAGAGAACTTTGCTAGCTTTCTCTTCGACTACTGCTATGGGACCTTTTATATCAGGGACAGCCAAAGCCTCAGCTAAACCTTTGCTCTGAAAGATGGAACTTTCAATAATGTTGTGCTCCCACAGAGTTCAACTGGGATGCTAGCCTGTGTTCTTTTGCCAATTCTCCGTGATGACTTTTACAATTTCCGAAACTTAGGTGTGAATGACTGAGTGCTAGTTGACACAAACCATATATTACTGAAAGGCTTGCTGGGTCACTTCAGACAGTAGGCAAAAGTGAGGACTTAAGATACTGGAGATTAGGGTTTAGATTAGAATATTGCAGGAAAGCACAGCAGGCCAGGCAGCATCCGAGGAGCAGGAAAATCAACGTTTCGGGCAAAAGCCTTTCATCAGGACCGACCGATATCTGACTCCCTTCAGAGAAGATTTTAAGGGATAGCTATGTATTATAAGGGAATAAAACAATAAGGTAGGTTGGGGTAGCTTTCCATTCTTAGTACCTGGAAATAGCATCTTTATGATACAGTAGGATACAGTACAATATACAAATGAAAGTCAGACCACAGAAGAACACAGCACTTGCTCAATTTCCCTTGCAAAAACTTCATGCTCCTTTATAGCTGACCATCATACCTCCTTTTCAAGGAAGGAAAGAGCTGGTGGGTCAAATGCAGTGTACACTTCACTGAGTAAGAGGCAAAATAAGAAATATCGCAGATTGCCTCTGTCGGGGAGTTTTTATTCACCATTCAATAGAATCATAAGATGTAGGAATTGAAGTAGGCCATTCAGCCCATCGAAAGAGTCGACGTTTCGGGCATGAGCCCTTCTTCAGGAATGGTTGAAGAGCTTCTGAGCAGAGGAGAAGAAGGAGGGCTCTTCCTGAAGAAGGGCTTATGCCCGAAACGTCGATTCTCCTGCTCATTGAATGCTGCCTGACCTGCTGCGCTTTTCCAGCAACACGTTTTCAGCTCTGATCTCCAGCATATGCAGTCCTCACTTTCTCCATTCAGCCCATCGAGTCTGTTTCACCATTCAGTGAAATCATAGCTGATCTGATAACTTGAGGACTGCAGATGCTGACGAAGGGCTTCTGCCCGAAATGTCGATTCTCCTGCTCATCGAAACTGCCTGGCTTGCTGTGCTTTTCCAGCACCACACTCTTGACTCTGATCTAATAACTATCATACACATTCATTACAGCATTTGGCCCATCAAGTCTGCGTTGGCAGCCTGGTAGAGATATCTGGGCAAAAGTGAGGACTGCAGATGCTGGAAATCAGAGTCTAGATTAGAGTGGTGATAGAAAAGCACAGCAGGTCAGGCAGCATCCGAGGAGCAGGAAAATCGACGTTTCGGGCAAAAGCCCTTCATCAGGACTGAAGGCAGGGAGCCTCCAGCATGCTGCCTGACTAGCTGTGCTTTTCTAGCACCACTCTAATCTGGTAGAGATTAGACAAGCCCCACTTCTCTTGCCTTTCCTAATATTCCTATTTTTGTCTCTCTTCATGTAGCTATCTAGTTCCCTTCTGAAAACCATGACTAAATCCACCTCCAACACCGTCTTGGACAAGCTGTTCCTGATGCTAACAACACACTGCTTGAAATTGTTTTCCTCATTTGGTTATTTTATCAAACGAGCTGAACCAATGTCCTCTGATTAAGGAACAGTTTTGCACGAACCATTCTGTCTAGACTCCACGTGATTTTGAATACCTCCATCAAATTCCGTTCAGCTTTCTTCTCATGGGGTAATAATAACAGTTGACTGAATCTATGACCGTAACTGAAGTCCCTCCTCCACAAAACCATTCCTGCAAACATTTTCTGAATCCACTCTATTGAATTCTGATTATTCCTGAAAGATATTGTCTATAATTGTGCACAATACAATAGCTGAGGGCTCACCAGTGTTGCATAGAGTTTTATCATAACTGGATAAATGGTTACCACCCTGAAATAATATTTCTATTTCTCTCTTCACACAATGGCAGACCGGCTGAGTGTATCAAAAATTTGTAGAGTTTATGTTTGCTTTTCATTTTCTTTTGTCCTCAACATCAATTAACAAAATCAAGAATCTCACCTGTCATCATAACTTTTTTTTCAATTTGATTTGATTTATTCTAGTCACATGTGCTAAGGTAGAGGGAAAAGTTTTGTTTTGTGTGCAGTACTATACAAAGTGCATTAGGGTAATAGGACAGAGCGAGGAAGACAATGTTACGGCTGCAGAGAAAGTGCACAGAGATGGAGATCAACATTAAATTAAAAATTTTAGAAGTCTATTCAGGAGTCTAATAACATAGAACATAGAACACAGAACATTACAGCGCAGTACAGGCCCTTCGGCCCTCGATGTTGCACCACCCTGTCATACTAGTCTGAAGCCCATCCCACCTACACTATTCCATGTACATCCATTTGCCTGTCCAATGACGACTTGAATGCACTTAAACTTGGTGAATCTACTACCTATGCAGGCAAAGCATTCCATACCCTTACTACTCTCTAAGTAAAGAAACTGCCTCTGACATCTGTCTTATACCTATCTCCCCTCACTTTAAAGTTGTGTCCCCTCGTGTTTACCATCCCCATATGTGGAAAAAGGCTCTCCCTGCCCACCCTATCTAACCCCCTGATTATCTTGTATGTCTCTATTAAGTCACCTCTCAATTTTCTTCTCTTTGTGAAGGTTTGTAGCTCAGGTTGAGGTTTAGGGTGTAGGTTTGCTCGCTGAGCTATAGGCTTGATATCCAGACGTTTCATTACCTATGTGTTTGCTTATGGCGTTGTGGTTGGAGTGCCAGGCCTCTCGGAATTCTCTGGCATGTCTTTGCTTAGCCTGTCCCAGGATAGATGTGTTGCCCCAGTTGAAATGATGGTTTTTTCCATCCGTGTGTAGGGCTACAAGGGAGAGAGGGTCGTGTCTTTTTGTGGCTAGCTGGTGTTCACAGTCGAAAGAAAGGACAATGGAGAACTACAAACCTGCGTGTACAGAAAACCGACAAACACTGACCAAATACTTAACTACACCAGCAACCATCCCAACACACACAAACGAAGCTGCATCAGAACACTATTCCAATGAGCCACCACACACTTCAGCACAGACAAACTTCAGAAAACAGAGGAGAACCACCTATACAACGTACTCAAGAAAAACAGATACTCAAATAATAGTGCGCAGATTCCTCAAGAACAAATCACGAGATCCTCAGCCTTTCCTCGTAAGACCTTCCCTCCATACCAGGCAACATCCTAGTAAATCTCCTCTGCACCCTTTCCAAAGCTTCCACATCCTTCTTATAATGCGGTGACCAGAACTTTACACATTAACAGTGGGGAAGAAGCTGTTCTTGAACCTGTTTAAGCTTTTACATCTTCAGCCCGATGAAAGAGAATAAAAGAATCATAAAATTATAGATTTCCTACAGTGTTGAAGCAGCCCATCTGGACCATTGGGCTCACACTGACCCTCCAGCCAGACTCACACCCCTACCCTATCCCTATGACCCTGCATTTCTTAGGGCTAACTCACCTAGCCTGCACATCCTTGGAAGCATGGGAAATCCACCCAACCTGCACACCTTTGGACCTTGGGAGGAAACCAAAACACCTGGAGGACCCACCCAAGAGGATGGAAGAGATTATGACCAACGTGGGAGGCATCTTAGATGATGCTGGCTGCCTTCCTGAGGCAATCAGAGGTATAGCGAGAATCATGGATGGAAGGTTGGCTTGCATAATGGACTGGGCTGTGTTTACAACTCTCTGTGGTTTCTTACGGTCCAGGGCAAAGCAGTTGCCATACAAAGCTGTGGTGTGCCGAGAGAGAATGCTTTCCATGGTGCATCGATAAAAATTGTCTAAGATTTCAAAGATTTGTATTCACACACCCGAGGTGAGTCTTTTCCTGCATCATCCTTAATATTGCACCATGTCATTTATGTTTATTGCCTCATGCTCTGTATCAAAATGTTATCATTTCACATTTATTTGCATTATATTTCATTTTTCATGTTTCAGTAGTGTGTCTGTCTGAGTGCTCATGTAGCCTATTATTTGCCACCAGTTTCTTTTCCACATCCAATTCCAAACTCTGAGGCATCTGTAAATTTTCAAATTGTGCTCTTTATAGCCAATTCTAGGTCCTGGGGAGTGTTGCTGAACAAAGAGACTTTGGAGTGCAGGTTCATAGCTCCTTGAAAGTGAAGTCGTAAATAGATAGGATAGTGAAGACGGTGTTTGGTATGCTTTCCTTTATTGTCAGAGTATTGAGTACAGGAGTTGGGAGGTCATGTTGCGGCTGTACAGGGCATTGGTTAGGCCACTGTTTAGACATTGCGTTCAATTCTGATCTCCCTCCTATCAGAAAGATGTTGTGAAACTTGAAAGGGTTCAGAAAAGGTTAACAAGGATGTTGCCAGGGTTGGAGTGTTTGAGCTATAGGGAGAGGCTGAACAGGGTGGGACAGTTTTCCCTGGAGCGGCAGAGGCTGAGGGGTGACCTCTTAGAGGTTTATAAAATCATGAGGGGCATGGTTAGGGTAAATAGACAATGTCTTTTCCCTGGGGTGGGGAAATGCAAAACTAGAGGACACAGGTTTACGGTGAAATGGGAAAGATGTAAAAGGGTCCTTAAGGGGCATTTTTTTCATGCAGAGGGAGGTGTGTGTATGGAATAAGCTGCCAGAGGAAGTTCTGGAGGCTGGTACAATTGCAGCATTTAAAAGACATCTGGATTGGTATATGACTAGGAAGAGTTTAGAGGGATATGAGCCAAGCGCTGGAAAATGGCACGAGATTAGGATATCTGGTCGGCATGGACAAGTTGGACCAAAGGGTCTGTTTCCATGCTGAAAGAACAGTGCACCTGATACCAACCCATGGGGAAACTGTACTGCACCCTTCACTCCAGTCTGACAAGTCACTACTCTGCTTTCTCTCCCTTAGCCAAAATTATGTCTACCAGCCATGGGTTGAGGTGGGGCAGATGGAGACTGGATAAATGTGAGGTGCTGCATTTTGGAAAGGCAAGTCAGAGCAGGGCTTAGACACATAATGGCAAGGTCCTGGGGAGTGTTGCTGAACAAAGAGACCTTGGAGAGCAGGTTCATAGCTCCTTGAAAGTGGAGTCACAGGTAGACAGGATAGTGAAGATGGCGTTTGGTATGCTTTCCTTTATTGGTCAGTGTACTGAGTATCAGAGTTGGGAGGTCATGTTGTAGCTTTACAGACGTTGGTTTGGCCACTTTGGAATATTGCATTCAATTCTGGTCTTCCCTTGTAGGAAGGATGTTGCAAAACTTGAAAGAGTGCAGAAAAGATTTACAAGGATGTTGTTAGAGTTGAAGGGTTTGAGCTATAGCGAAAGGCTGAATAGCCTGGGGCTATTTCCCCTGGAGTGTTAGAGGCTGAGGGGTGACCTTATAGAAGTTTATGAAATCATGAGAGGCATGGATAGGGTAGATAGCCAAGGTCTTTTCCCCAGAGTAGGGAAATCAAGAGTAGAGGTCATAGGTTTAAGGTAAGAGGGGAAAGATTTAAAAGGGGCCTGAGGGGACAATGTTTTCACACAGAGGGTGGTGCATGTACAGAATGAACTGCCAGAGAAAGTGGTGGAGACTGGTACAGTTACAACATTTAAAAGGCATCTGGATTGGGTATATGGATAGGAAAGGTTTAGAAGGAGATGGGCCATATGCTGGTAAATGGATTAGATTAATCTGATCAGCACAGAGAAATTGGACCAAAAGATCCATTTTGTGCTGGACAACGTAGTGACTCTATGACACAACCATTCTCCCTTCAATCCGACTTCGGTGTTCAATCTTATTTATGTGAGTCTGTTTATTATTGATTCTCAGCATGCTTGATTGGTTAAGACTCAAATTAAGTAAAGTTGGGGAAAGAGCTGGAAGCCAGAGCTGAAGAATGGAGTAGACATTGCTGAGAAAAACCACATTTTGTTGAAGCTTTTTGTCTTGCACTCACCAGCACAATATTGCCACATCTGTAAGGCCCAGGACAATGTTGATGAAATATCATTGTGATTGGATGATGTTTGCAAAATAATCCTGTGTGCAACATATTATACTGACAGCCAGTTGTTAGTTGGCTTCACAGTTTGGCAGCTACAAGTATTAATACATAGGACCCTGTTGTTTGTCAGTAGGAAGAACATGCACAAAATGCACCTCTATCAACTCAATAGG
The DNA here is from genome assembly GCF_037043375.1 of Chiloscyllium plagiosum. NCBI lineage: Eukaryota > Metazoa > Chordata > Chondrichthyes > Orectolobiformes > Hemiscylliidae > Chiloscyllium > Chiloscyllium plagiosum. The sequence continues at coordinate 155,551,722 of NW_028270139.1, read as the reverse complement.
TGTCAACCTTTACATTTCTCAGGGAAATGCTTTTATCAATCAGTGTCAACATGACTAAAGCTTAACAGTTAACTGTCAGTCATCACCACCTGATGCATCCTCCATGTCAAGGTCTCTATTAATCAGAATGCACATGCCAACCAATCAACACTTTCCTCTCTTACAGTATAAATGTAGACTTCCCTTCATTTTGATACTTTTTGAACATGTTCTGATGAATGTAAAATGAAAAACTTTGATAAAAGATGTCTTGGTTTTGCAATACTCAAATTCTGTATTGTCAAATAACTACTTAGTGTAGACATTTATTTTTTTTTAAAAAAACTGTGATTAAACCAATTACACACTTAGAAACTAGAGTCACCTCTGCTTCAATTTTGCTCACAAAACACGACATCATGCATTTTTGAAGTCAATTCTGCTTGTGTTCACTATAATGGAAAGTCCCTGTTCCCAGGATTATGTTCTCTGATAAATGAATTAACATACTACCCAAGAATTAATTTCACTTCAGATTCTCAACAAGCTTTGAGAATAAAGAAAAGGCATTGTAAGTGAAATGTAAGCTGTGTATTAAAAGAGAGATACAGTAGTGCAAACTGACACAGGTCATCACTTTCCAAACAAGGCTATAAGTTTATCTTCAATTTAATCATGTTGCCATAGAAACCAGCAAGCCTATATTCAAAACCCACACTGATAAGTATCAAGATCACCTCGTATCTGCTTCAGTAAGTAAGACTTATAATACTCTTGGCTATGCAAATAAATAAATCCTTAAGTTGTTTCTTCACACTGACTTTCACAAGGACATCATAAATATGTCACATACAAAATACATCTCAAATGCACCACCCGCCAGCCAATCCTCCCCATTCCCTCCTCTAGGAAACTAACTGTTTTCAGTTGGGCCAGTGGCAGTGTGAATGCAGTCAGCGTTAATGGTCCTGGCTTGGGTTGGGCAAAGTGTAAGGGACAGTTTGTTGCATCGTGATGCCAATGTTAGGACAACACGGGGTGGGTGGTGGGGGGATATGAACTGAAGTCAGTCCTTCAAATTTTTGACAGTCAACCGTTATGGGCTAGAAAAAAGAAAATACAGCTGATATCACAACAAGATCAGCAATGATCTTATTGAATCTTGAAGAGCAAAATGGTCTATTCTGGTACCTATGTCCTTTGCTCCTATGCTTCTGCTGCATTGAGGCCCTTAACTCGCTCCACCATTTCATTTCAGCTCCTTGAGCCTGCTCCACCATTCAATTAGATCAAATTCAAACTTTCATTATATTTTTGTTCATGAGATATAAAAGCTGTTTTATTACTTATTCTGAATTACCCTTGACAAGATGGTAGTGAACCACCTTAATAACCTTTGTAGAGTATTTATGCCCACAGTGATGTCAATGAGTGAGTTCCAGGAATTTAACCCTGCAATGCAGATATATCTCCAAGTCGTTAACTCAAAGTGTCTGTGTAGTTGGTGGTAGTGCAGTGCATCTTCCATTGTTGTCCTTTTAGGTGGATCAACTCATGGATTCTGATGGTGCTGTAGATGGAGCCTTGATGAGTTGCTGCAATGCATTTTGCAAATGGCGCATGTTGCTGCAATCCTACACCAGTAATGGAGAGTATGATTGATACCATAACTTCATTTATCCATTATTGCTTCATTCCCCACCATACCTTTACCTGACACAAGTCTGACACTCTCTCTTTTGGAAACTCTAATTAAAGCTATTGGCAAAGAGAGTTTTAGATTGATGGAGATAACCTTTCAGCCAACTCCACTCCCAAATGGTGTATTCATGCTTTGACAGACAATCATCTTATTCTGAAATGTCTCACCATGGAAAATAGATTCTCTCTGTTCCAATTCTATCAAATTGATTTATTGAAATTGCCCAAACAGTTATTTCTCTGATCGTTGTTCATTCACTCTAAATGCAGGAGTCCATTGGAAACACAGAGCTGTGATAACCAATTACAAGTGTGGAGGAACAGTTGGAACTTTCAGCAAGCTAATCAGTTTGTTTTTAAAAAGGATAGCTCCTGGTAGAACTGGACGTACTTCTGAATGTGTTTATTTAAAAAGACAACTTTTGCATGCAGAAGAGTTTCGTAATAACCGTTGCTCCCAGCACGATGAATCCTGTACTGATTTTAAATTTCTACAACAATTTGTATTTGTGTAGCCTCAGCAACAAACCCTGGAAGCCAGTCTCACAGCCTCCTAACAACAGTCTGAGTAAAACTCAAACAAAACTGTTGCAATGTAGGAGAGAGGGCAGACAATTTGCACGCACCAAACGTCTCCCAAACAGCTACATGATGCATAACTTCTTTCAGTATCTTAGCATTGTGCTTGAGGGAAAATTACTTGGGAGATATTGGGAGATCTAAGCTACATTACATGAGACTTTCTAATTCACCACAGCATCCAGGTGGGGCCAGTTGAGTTCAGATGACTCACCAAGACTTATGACAATGTATTGTAGTTCTAGTTTCTTTTCTCAACATGTAGATCACTACAGTGTGGAAACAGACCGACAAGTCCACACCGACCCTCCAAAGAGCATCCCACCCAGACCCTTCCCCTACCCTATAACCCTGTACTCGCGATAGCTACTGCATCTAATCTCCATATCCCTGAACACTATGGGCAATTTAGCATGGAGGAGAACATGAGGACTGCAGATGCTGGAGATCAGAGTCAAGAGTGTGTGCTGGAAAAGCACAGCAGGCCAGGCAGCATTCCAGGAGCAGGAGGATTGACATTTCGGGCTTATGCCCAAAATATTGATTCCCCTGCACCTCGGGTAATTTAGCATGGCCAATCCACCAAAGCTGCACATCTTTGAACTGTGGGAGGAAACCAGAGCACCCAGTGGAAACCCACACAGACATGGGGAGAATGTGCAAACTCCACATAGACACACACACACACACACACACAGACACACACACACACACACAGAGTCACCTGAGGGTGGAATCAAACCCAGGTCCCGTGGTGCTGTGAGGCAGCAGTGCTGACCACTAAACCCCTATATAGCTGTCATACTTAAATTAAGCTCAGTCAACCCAAAGATTAAAAGTGAAGGGTGGCTCAGTGGTTAGCACTACCATCTCACAGCGCCTGGGGTCCGAGTTCAATTCCACCCTTGGACGACTGTCTGCGTGGAGTTTGCACATTCTCCCCGTGTTTGTGTGGGTTTCCTCCTACATTCTAAAAGACGTGCAGGGCAGGTGAATTGACCATACTAAATTGCCCATAGTGTTAGGTGCATCAATCAGGAGCAATGTTGGGAAATAGGTCTGGGTGAGTTACTCTCCGGAGGGTCGGTGTGGACTGGTTGAGCTGAAGCACGTGTTTCCACACTGTAGGGAATCTAAAAAAAGAACAGCCAATTCCAAAGTTTACTTGAGTGCAGCAATGTGAATTATCATTCAACACCACAGCTTACCAGATATTGACAATAATCACACACCGATACAATGAGAAACGGGAAGGGCGGAAAGGGTGTCCGGTATAGACAGGAGGTTAATGAATTGCAGTTTACAATCTTTTCCAAGTGACTTTGATTTACAGGAATCAACATCTAAATGTTTCATATTGTGACCAGTTTTGGGCCCAATATCCGAGGCAGGATGTGCCGGCTTTGGAGGTGGTCCACAGGATGTTTACACGAATGATCCTGGGAATGAAGGAGTTGTCACACGAGGTGCGGTTGAGGACTCTGGGTCTGTATCGATGGAGTTTTGAAGGATGATGATCTGATTGAAACTGACAGAATACTGAGAGGCCTGGATACAGTGAACACTGAGAAGATGTGACCACGAGCCTAGGACTCAAGGGCACAGCCTCAGAGTAAAGGGACAACACTTTAGGACTGAGATGAGGAGGACTTTCTTCGGCTAGAATGTGGGGAATCTGCAGAACTCATTGCTGCAGAAGGCTGTGGAGGCCAGGCCATTGAGTGTATTTAAGACAGAGACAGATGGGCTCTTGATTAGTAAGGGAGATGACTACGTGAATGACATCAGCTAAAATAAAGAAAAATATGATCTAAAAGCTGGACTTTGTTCTGGGATCTGACCTCTCAAGTCATACCATTAGCTGGGATCTTATTAACGTGTCCTTTTCAAAGCTATTAATATTTTGTCTCAGGCATTAAAGTGGAATGATGGAAGTTGAATATTGATAGTCCATTTTCACAGCTATCTCAAATTGAGCAAAAGTGCTGGATTCACTATGTTGGCATGAGAAGGTTGACAGTAAACCTGGTAAATAAGGAAAGATACGGGTAAGTGTATTTTATGTCATTGACCATATTAATGTGTGCTCTGGTGGTGTCTTCAAGTCTGCAACAAGCCCCATTGAAAGGTTGACCTCCATTTCATCCGCAGAATAGAAATGAAAACCTGTCAATGTTGACATTCCACCGGATTCCCAAAACTGGATGAATCAAGCCCTTGTCAGCCTGAAGAGCATCTGTCACAGCACGGAGAGCTGTGAAAAACGCTGATGGGACAGTTTATCAATCAATACGGTTATGTTCGAATTTAATTGGTGAGGAGCAACAATGAAATTCCTATAATCTTGACTGAGAATTCCTTAAATTAACCTTGTGCTCTACCTTGCCTAATGATATGCACAGGTTGCTCCATGTACTGAATCGATGAAGCCTTCACCTATGACCAGCAGCTTTGGGAAGTGGTTCAACCTTAAGCAAAACTCTTGTTTCTCCATTTAGCTGGACATGACTTGTGAATTAATGATAAACCTTGGGCATGCATTTGCCAGCATCTGACTGCAATGGGCTGACAGTATCCCTTATGGAATGCATATCATTCATTCCTTTATCCTAAAATATTTTTCATAAGTATTTACCTCCAGATTAGACCTAACGTGTCTTCTCTGAGCTCCAAGACAATGTTCAAGAATTTCCTTCTTGCAGAACACTGTTAAATAGAGTCATACAGCACGGAAACAGACCCTTCGGTCTAACCAGTCCATGCCGACCATAATCCCAAACTAAACTAGTCCACCCTGCCTGCTCCTGGCCCATATCCCTCCGAACCTTTCCTATTCATGTATCTATCCAAATGTCTTTTAAACGTTGTAATTGTACCCACATCCACCACTTCCTCTGGAAGTTCATTCCACATACGAACCACTCTCTGAGTAAAACATTTGCCCGTCATGTCTTCTTTAAATCTCTCTCCTCTCACCTTAAAGATATGCCCCCGCCTAATCTTGAAATCCCCCATCCTAAGGAAAGGACACTTCCCATCTGCTCCTGCAGTAAGCAAATTAACTGATCCACGGCATGGTTCTCCCAGTGAAGAAAAAAAAGGCGCTGTACCAGGAACCTTCAACTCTATTGCATTGCCCTCACTGCCATTTACAGTGCATTAGGCCTCCAAGATAACACAGCAGCTTCTGTGTCTATAACAAAGAGCTTTATTCAATGCTTAAAACTGTCTGCTCTCTCATGCCAGCCTCAGCCCTTCTCAGTTTAGTTTCTCTTTCGAAGTGACCATTTCGAGGATAACTAATCCTGCACGGTGAGTAAGCAACCCTCAAAAGAGGAACATTATCAGATAACCAGTAATTGGACACGACAACTGATGTCTTTATAAGAACCTTCAAAGTCTTTAAGGTTTTTAATTTAGAAAGGCATCATGTGTTGGCACAGGCTTAATGGGCTGAAGGGCCTGTTCCTATGCTCTACTCTTCTTTGTCCTTCAGTGGAAAGAATGACGGTCCAACATCAGCATGCTCTCCCAAATCTGCATATCAAACATCAATGTCTGATTCACTCCAAGCCAGTTCCACTTGGATGGATGTGTAATTTGTAAATCTAAGACCACACTCCCAAAAGTAACTGCTGTGTTCGGAATTCACTCACAGTAGGAGATTCCCAGTGGGGTTCAATGAAAATAACTTTGGGATGTTCCTCAAGAAATGAAACATCACAGCCAACTCATGGGAAACCCTGAGTTAGAGTCAGAGAGTCATAGAGATGTACAGCATGGAAACAGTCCCTTCGGTCCAACCCGTCCACGCCAACCAGATATCCCACCCCAATCTAGTCGCAGCACCCGGCCTATATCCCTCAAACCTATTCATATACCCATCCAGATGCCTTTTAAATGTTGCAATTGTACCAGCCTCCACCACTTCTTCTGGCAATTCATTCCAGACAAGTACCACCCTCTGTGTGAAAAAGTTGCCCCTTAGATCTCTTTTAGATCTTTCCCCTCTCACCATAAACCTATGACCTCTACTTCTGGACTCCCCCAATGCAGGGAAAAGACCTTGTTTATTTACCCTATCCATGCCCCTCATGATTTTGTAAACCTCTATGGGTCACTCCTTAGCCTCTGACGCTCCAGGGAAAACAGCCCCAGCCTGTTCAACCTCTCCTTATAGCTTAAATTCTCCAACCCTGGCAACATCCTTGTAAATCTTTTCTGAACCCTTTCAAGTTTCACAACATTCTTCCGATCTAAGAACTAGGAGCAGAACGGGCCATCTGCCCCTTCCACTATTCAATAAGATCATGGCTGATCTTTTCATGTTGACAAACTTTATTCAAGAAGGCAACAATGACATGGACAGACCTCATCAGGAACATGGAGTGGTGATGTTGAGGGTTGGGAGGGAGTCCACAAACTTCCAAATATCTCATCTGCCAGACCCTTTGGTCCCTCGAGTGGCAGGCTCTGGTGGTTGCTCATGGGACTTGTCAGCCATCTGAGAACCCAAATAACTGGAGTGCTAGCATCCTCAATCCCCAAGGGACTGTCAAAGAAGAAGTCGAAGCTTCATAGAGGCATTATTAGAAAACCATAGGCACCAATACAAAGATCACATTCCTGAATCAATAATTTTGTGGGTTTTTTTTAACAAAGAAGGAAAGGGAGCCAGAAAGGTTTAAGATACAAATTGCAGAAAGTGGAGTCGAGATGGCCACTGTAGTGACAATATTTACTAGCCACAGGATTAATTGCAGCAACTCACAGAGGTTGCTTTATGAAAACACCTCTTTCTCTCTCATGCAAACTCTATGATGAAGGGGACAAAAGCAACAACTCCAGGGGAAGACTGTCCCTTTCCAAATCGCACACCACCCTGATACACCCATTCACTGCTGTCAGGTTTAAATAGCTAGATCTAATGGCATCATCAGAACAATGTTGGAGTGAAATAGTCATAGATAAGTCCCATCACCGATTTTTCATGGACACTAGGGATAGATAAGAAATGGAACTGTTTGAGTGTTTTCAACATCCCAAGAACAACACAAAGTAAGAGAAATTATATTTGCAACTGTGTCACGGTTCAGAGACCCCATTCCTCATTTTGTCTGTCTGTCTCAATCTGTCCAAACTGAATCTCAACAGAAACAGGTCAACAGGAGTCCTTGGAACAACATCTGAGGTGCCAACTTTGTATCGTAGACTATTATATACAGGACTTGAAGGACAAATCTGAGAACATCCTGGTTTAGTCCTGAGTACCAGGGCAAGCAAAACTTCATTCCCGGAAAGACAGCATCATGGACAAAACAATCATGCAGTGCAGCATCAGTCCAGACGACATTGTGAAATTGTGGAGTCAGATTTCCATTCACAACTTTCTCATTCACAGACAAGAATGCTACAGACAGATCGAAGCTGAGGCATAATTCAGTTCAAATTAAGACCGTTCAAACTCTCATCTTTGTGTTTAAATACCCTCAAGGTCTTCTCACTGGCAATGATCTTCATCCCTTACGGCAGTTCCACTTCGTTAACTCATTTCTCTGCTTCAGGCTTCTTGTGATTCATTACTCTCATCAGTAATGGCTGGGTGTTCAGCCATCTCAGATCCATCTTCCAGAATGTTCACACTAAGCTGCTCTACATCCTTCTCTCTCTCTCTCTCTCTCTTTCTCTCTCTCTCTCAACCTCAGTGACACCCTATAAAACCCACATCTTTGACAAAGTTTTTTTTGTCATCTTCCAATATGTCCTTTGTTTAACTTGATACCTGGATATTTCTGATTGTGCTATTGAATCAGCTTGAGATGTTTTGGGGAATTAAGAGGGACGCGAGTAAAAGTTTTTACCACTAAATGTGGGACAGTTTGAATCAAAAATCTGAACATTAACAAACCATTCAGATTCATCCTACAAAGGCAGAAAGTGCTGTACCTGAAGAAAGATTATATTTGAAATTTCAGATATAAGTTGGCCTGTGGAGAATTTTAGCTGTTATATGCTTCAGTATCCCCACTTCTCATGCCACCATTCAATGATAATGACAGTTTTTTTCATGCAATTACGAGGGTGGCATGGTGGTTAGCACTACTGCCTTGCAGTACCAGGGACCTGGGTTCAATTCCAGCTTTGGGTAACCATGTGGGTTTCCTCTGGGTGCTCCAGCTTTCTTCCATAGTCCAAAGATATGCAGGTGAGGTAGACTGACCATGCTAAATTGCCTATAGTGTGCAGACTAGGAAGGTTAGCCATGGGAAACATAGGGATAGGTTAAGGGGGTTGGATCTGGGTGGGATGCTCTTCAAAGGGCTGGTGTGGACTCAATGGGTCAAATAGTCTGCTTCCACACTTTCCAGTTTCTTGTGAGTAATAAGACAGAGATAAGGAGACATTTTATTTTCCCTCAGAGAGGTGTGAATCTGTGGAATTCTTTACCGCATAAGGGCTGTCGAGGCTGGGTCATTACGTTTATCTAGGGCTGACACTGGTTTTTTAATCAGTAATGAAATCAAAGGATAAGATAGGAAAGTGGAATTGAGGATGATTAGATCGGCCATGAACTCATTGAATGGCAGACTAGTCTTGATAGACTCCTTGTCAAAAATGTGTGGCACATGAAGGGCTCATGACTGAAACATCGATTTTCCTGCTCCTTGGATGCTGCCTGACCAGCTGTGCTTTTCCAGCAACACAATCTTCAACTCTGATCTCCAGCATCTGCAGTCCTCACTCTCTCCATAATAGATCCCTTCTCTCCTCTAAGCAAAAGATGCTGGAGATCAGAGTCTAGATTAGAGAGATGCTAGAAAAGCACAGCAGGTCAGGCAGTATCTGAGGAGCAGGACAATCGACGCTTTGAGCAAAAGCCCTCCCTCAGGATTCCTGACGAAGGGCTTTTACCCGAAATGTCGATTCTTCTCCTCTTTCTCTCCTCTACCTTATAAGACCACAAGACAATAAGATAAAGGAGCAGAAGTAAGACATTCAGCCCATCAAGTCTGTGCCACTATCAATCATGGCTCTTATGTTTTTCTACCCCATTCTCCTGCCTCCGCCCAGTAATCCTTGATTCCCTTGCTATTCAAGAACCTGTCTATCTCTGTCTTAAATACACTCAATGATTTGGCCTCCACAGCACTCTGTGGCAATGCGTTCCAAAGATTCGCCACCCTGTTGCTGAAGAAATTCCTCCTCATCTCAGTTCTAAAGGATCGTCCCTTTACTCTGTGGTGATGCCCTCAGGTCCTAGTCTCTCCTACTGGTGAAAATATCTTCTCTATCCCAGTCTCTCAGACTTCTGTAAGTTTCAATGAGATCCTCCCTTGTCCTTCTAAGCTCCATTGAGTACAGATGCAGAATCCTCAACCGTTCCTTAATTACCCCTTAACTAACAACCTGTGAACTAATGAACCAATTGCATCCGAGTAAGGCCAGTGTTGTGCTTCCCAGAATTCCAATGCCTCGGAAGTAATTACAGTAGTTAATTGGAAAATTGTGCAATTCTTTTCTCTTTTAATCTGGCCACCATTGCTATTGTTTCCACTTGCTCCTCCAATCCACTTGTCAACAGAGTAGAGGGAGGATCAAAGAGAACAGTCAAGGAACTTGGTGGCATAGTTCAGTGGTCAGGTGATCAGGATGTAGTCAGTAGAGATCATCAGAAGGGTTGGTTAAGGGGTTGATTGGGTTTCAGGGCATGCCATTACCCAAGAGATAGATTCGGTTTTAATCCATCTGATTTATCCTGAGTTATATTTCTGTTAAGTCTATCAGACCTGGACAAACATATGAACATAGAAACGTAGAAAGTAGAGTGGGAGTCATCCATTCAGACCTTCAAGCCTGTTCCACTACTCAATAGGATCATGGTTGATCATCCAACTCAGTACCCTGTTCCAGCTTCTCACCATACCATTTGATTCCTTTAGCTCGAAGCACTTTGCTTAAATCCTTCATGAAGACATTCGATATTTTGGCCCCAACCACTTTCTGTAGCAAAGGATTCCATAGGCTCTCCACTCTCTGAGTGAAGAAATCTCTTCTCATCTTAGTCTTAATTCGCCTATCCCATGTCATTCAAATGTGACCCTTGATTCAGAACTCCACAGTCCTCAGGAACATCCTTCCTGTTATCAGGTCTAGATTTGTTTAAATCTGACAGGTTTCTATGAAATCCTCCCTCAATCTTCTAAACTCCAGTCAATGTAGTCCTAACTGGACCAGTGTTTGTTCAATAACAAGGAACAGAAGTAGGCCATTCAGCCCCTTGAGCCTGCCACGTCAGTCAATAAGATCTTGGCTGACATGACTGTAACCTTAAATTCACATTCCAAGCTCCTCTCGATAACCTTTCACCCTCTTGCTTAACTATGAGATCCTTGAGTGGGGTTGTTAACCTGGGGCCAAATAGGGAGTCTTGGCTGATAAATAAACAGGAGATTCAGAATCTCCTTACTCTAGGGACATGCTTTGAGCTGGCTGATCAGAGCCCATAGGCCATGCACATGTAAATGAAAGAAAATTTGGTGACAGGATACTGATGTAGCTGCATGGTCAGAGCCCATAGACCGTGCACATGTAACTGAAAGAACACTTGGTGACGAGATACTGGCCTCTGTGCACTTAGAATACACAAAGAAAAATGTTCGAATTCTCTGGAATTGACATTCCTTATTTTATTGAGAATGCAGTGGGAAAAGACTTGTAAAGTTTGAACTGAAACAATAAAAAAAGGATATGTCAACTTGCAAATCTCCTGCTCTTTGGTTGCTGAGTCATATCTGGCTGCTTATGTAGATTAGCTGTGTTTGTGCAGTGCTCTGCTGTAACTCATTAACATTCATCCACTTGAGTTAACTTCTTGTGCCTGGACATCATTAATGAGATCATTTTGAAATGTGAAAATGTATCTTTTTTTTTGGTCAGTGCTGCAGTAACCTGTACGTGGTTTACTGAGTATCATGCTCCAGTAGTGGTGATTTTATCAAGTGTATTACCATTGAAATAGCTAACCCATCAACTCCTGATATGGCTCACTGGCAAAGCTGGTAGTTGGGGCACAGTCTCACCTTGAGAGGAAAAGAAATTAGAACAGATGGAAGCCACCATTCTTAACCATTGATGATAAGTGATTACGTTGTGGACAACCTCGTGATGGTATCTCACCCAATGTATTGAAATGGAACCCGCCATAGAAAGATTACCACTAATTCTGATAAAGGGATGGAGAGGCCAGGGATTGAGCATGGTTCACCTCTGAACCCCAAGCTGGAAGGGAGTAACATCACTGCCGTCAATGTTAGCTCAATGAGAGACTGTCATTTGTTAACATTCTGCAAACCACTTATTCAGAGATGTTATTGCACACCTCTGGCTCAGGTGGGACTTGAACCCAGGCCTCCTGGCTCAAAGGTAGGGATTCTATGACAAAAGCCACTTGTTGTTCTTTAATACTGGTCCACTTATCAGGACAATAGTATTTAAAACAGCTCTTTCTAACCTATCGTGCAAGTAACTCACTTGCTTAATTTGTACATTGTTTGATGATGCTCTTCCCTTAGCTCATCTGCTGAAGCACTCATAGAGATGTACAGGAAAGAAACAGACCCTTTGGCCTAACATGGTCATGCCAACCAGATATCCCAACCCAATCTAGTCCCACCTGCCAGCATCCGGCCCATATCCCTCCAAACCCTTCCTATTCATATATCCATCCAGATGTCCTTGCCTTTGTTCACTCTAGACTTGAGTATTTCAGTGGTGTCCTGGTTGTCCCACCATTTCCTGTCTCGATAACCTGTGGTCTGCTGCCTGCCCCTTTATGCACTCCAAATCTCGATTAACCATCATTCCTACATGGGCGACATGTCAGTGGCTTCCTGTCTGATGATGCCTCCATTTTGAAATCCTTGTGCAGGAAAAGCTAGAGAGGCTGGGCCTGTATCTGCAGGAGTTTAGAACAGTCAGAAGTAGTCATTAAAATTATGCTTCCTCTTTTTGTTGAAATTATAATTAATAAAAACCTTGAATTAAGAATTTAATGATGGCTATGAATCCTTTGCCGATTATTGGGAAAATCTCATCTGGTTGACTAATATCCTTCAGGGAGAGACCTACCAAGTCTGGCCTACACGTGATTCCAGACCAACAGCAATGTGGTTCACCCTTAACTGCTGCCTGGGCAATTGGGAAGGGTAATCAATGCTGGTCTGGTCAGTGAGACCCACATACAATAAATGAAAAAAAAATTGAACCATGAGTTATAGTTTAAAAGTAAGGGGCAATCTATTTAAAACAGAGATGAGGAAACATTTTTTTCTCTGTGTCTTTGGAATTCCCTTTCTCGAAAGGCAGTGGATACAGAATCTTTAAATACTCTTAAGGCTTGGGTAGATAGATTCTTGATTACCAAGAAGATGAAAGATGGCTCAGTGGTTAGCACTGCTGCCTCACAGCACCAGGGTCCCAGGTTTGATTCCAGCCTTGGGTGATTATCTGTGTGGAGTTTGCACATTCTCCCCATGTTTGCGTGAGTTTCCTCTCACAGTCCAAAGATGAATTGGTCATGCCAAATTGCCCATTGGTTAGGTGCGTTAGTCAGAGGGAAATGGATCTGGGTGGGTTACTCTTCGGAAGGTCAGTGTGGACTTGTTGGGCTGAAGGGCCTGTTTCCATACTGTAGGTAATCTAATCTAATCATTATGGGGATGTAGAGTTGAGGTGAAAATCAGAGCAGCTGTGATGTTATTGAATGTCGGGATGGGCTTGACGGGCTGAATTGCCTATACTTGTTCCTATTCAAATATTTATGCTGTTCTCAAACTCAACGATAGCCTTCCCCTTCCTTGTCTCTGTTTGTAGCCTCCTCTTTGACTCTCCTTTTATTTTGTCCTTCTGCACAGCTATTGTTCCAACATTGCTGTCCCTCAGCTGTAAGCGCTGAAGTTGTTGAACCCCTTCACCTCTCGACCCCCTTTCTCCTCTTTCAAGATGAACCTGAATGTCTACCTTTTGATCAAGCTGCTGGTCACCTTTCCTCAGTTTTCTTTCTTTATGGCTTAGTGTCAAGAAAAGTTTATTGATATTGCTCCTATTCAGTGCCTTGGGAGGTTTTCCTACATTGACTGTATCATATAAATGGAAAATAAGTTGTTCTCCAGATCAGTCCACTGCTGCAGACTTAACAGAAACACTCAAGAAAGGAATGAATTGAGACGTTCAAGTTTGGCATTAACAGAAGAGAGGTATCAAATGCTGAAAATGTGTTGCTGGAAAAGTGCAGCAGGTCAGACAGCATCCAAGGAGCAGGAGAACTGACGTTTCGGGCATGAGCCCTTCTTCAGGAATGAGGAAAGTCAAGCAAAGTCATTCCTGAAGAAGGGCTCATGCCCGAAACGTCGATTCTCCTGCTCCTTGGATGCTGCTTGAGCTGCTGCGCTTTTCCAGCAACATATTTTCAGCTCCGATCTCCAGCATCTGCAGTCCTCACTTTCTCCTAGAGGTATCAAATGGCCTGGGTATATTTACTTCAGTAGTAAGTTGAGCATGGATAGAATCAGAAAGGCTAGTTAGCCAATCAAGCCCATTTAATCCTTACATTGCCCACTTCTCCAGAATTATTTTCAGCCTGACCAATGCCCAAGCTCGCATCTTGAGTTTTACAATGCAGAAGGAGGCCATGTGACCCATCGCATCTTTACCGGCTTCTGAGAAAGCTAAACCGCTAATTCCACACACCAAGCCAATCTCCATAGCTCTCTAACTTCTCTTCTGTCTGTCATTCCAGCTTCTTGCGCATTCTCAATTTTAATTGCTTCAGTTATCCACGCCAAAAGCTCAAGATTTCCTTCAATAAACCGCTCCTGCCTCTTATCTTTCAACTCACCCAATGAAACTCTAACTCTTTGATCGAGCCTTTAAACCTCTCCTCAGATCCCTGTGAGGACCATGGTCATTTTTTTGTCTGATTATCAATTTGTATATTTATTTATACTTATTTGTAGGACATGGGTGTCGCTGGCTAGGCCAGTGTTTATTGTCCATCCTTAATTACCCTGGAGAAGGTGGTAATGAGGCATCTTCACAGAATTATAGGATTGTTCTGGTACAGAATAAGGCCATTCAGCCCATCGTGCCTGCACATGTTCTATTACCTCATATCAATCTCCTGCCTTTGCCCCCAAAGACCTTTGAAATACTTCTACCCAAACAATCATCCAATGTCATTGTGAATGTCACAGTTGAACCTACTTGCCCCACATTTCCGGCAGTGCATTTCATACCTGATCCTTGCTGAGTGAAGGTGTTCTTTCTCACATCACTCTTGCTTCTTTTGCACATAAATCAGAATCACAGAATTATAGAATTTTGCAGAACAGAAGGAGGTCATTCAAAGATCAAAGAACCTTACAGCGCAGGAACAGGCCGTTCGGCCCTCCAAGCCTGCGCCGATCCAAATCCTCTATCTAAACCTGTCGCCTATTTTCCAAGGATCTGTATCCCTCCGCTCCCTGCCCAGTCATGTATCTATCTAGATACATCTTAAATGATGTACCACTTCCGCCAAGCAATACATTCCAGGCCCTCACCACCCTCTGCAGAAAGAACTTTCCACGCATAGCTCCCTTAAATTTTTCCCCTCTCACCTTGAACTCATGACGCCTGGTAATTGAGTCCCCTACTGTGGGAAAACATTTGTTGCTATCCATCCTGGCTGTACCTCCCACGATTTTGTAGACCTCAATCAGATCCCCTCTCAACCTCTGTCCTTCTAATGAAAATAATCCTAATCTATTCAATGTCTCTTCACAGCTAGCACCCTCCATACCAGGCAACATCCTGGTGAACCTCCTCTGCACCCTCTCCAAAGCTTCCGCATCCTTTTGCTAATGTGGCAACCAGAACTGTACGCAGTATTGCAAATGTGGCCAAACCAAAGTCCTATACAACTGTGACATGACCTGTACTCAATACCTCGTCCAATGAAGGAAAGCATGCCGTGTGCCTTCATGACCACTCTATCAATGTGCGTTGCCAACTTCAGGGTACAATGGACCTGAACACCTAGATCTTTTGAATTGGATCTTCCAAAATACATCACCTCGCATTTGTCCGGATTGAATCTGCCATTTCTACACCCAACTCCCCAATCAGTCTAAATTTTGCTGCATTCTCTGACAATCTTAGTATCATCCACCAATCTTAGTATCATCTGAAAACTTGCTCATCAGACTACCTTTCCCTTCCTCTAGATCATTTATGTATATCATAAACAACAGTGGTCCCAGCATGGATTCTTGTGGAACACCACTGGTCACAGTTCTCCATTTTGTGAAACTTCTTTCCACTATTATTCTGTCTCCTGTTGCCCAGCCAGTTCTCTATCCATCTAGCTAGTACACCCTGGACTAGTATGCGATTTCACTTTATCCATCAGCCTATCATGGGGAATCTTATCAAACTCTTTACCGAAGTCCACGCATATGACATCTACAGCCCTTTCATCATCAGTCAACTTTATCACTTTCTCAAGGAATTCTATTAAATTGGAAAAAACATGACGTTCCCTGCACAAAACCATGCTGCCTATCACTGATAAACCCATTTTGTTCCAAATGTAAAGAGATTCTATTCCTCAGTATCTTTTCCAGCAGCTTCGCTAACACTGCCATCAGGCTCACAGGTCTATAATTACCTGGAGTAACCCTGCTACCCTTCTTAAACAATAGCAATTCTCCAGTCCTCTGGGACCTCACCCGTGTTCAAAGATGCTCCAAAGATATCTGTTAAGGCCCCAGCTATTTCGTCTCTCGCTTCCCTCAGCAACCTGGGATAGATTGCACCCGGACCTGGGGACTTGTTCACTTTAATGTCTTTTTGAATACCCAACACTTCCTCCCTCCTTATGCCCCACTTGACCTAGAGTAATCAAACATCTGTCCCTAAACTCAATACCCGTCATGTCCCTCTCCTCGGTGAACACTGATGCAAAGTACTCATTAAGAATCTTACCCATTTTCTTTGACTCCACACATAACTTTCCTCCTTTGTCCTTGAGTGGGTCAACCTTTTCTCCAGTTACCCTCTTGCTACTTATATATGAATAAAAGGCTTTGGGATTTTTCCTTAACTCTGCTGCGAAAGATAGTTCATGACACCTTTAAGCCCTCTTAATTCCTCATTTCAGATTGGTCCTACTTTCCCTATGTTCTTCCAAGGCATCATCTGTTTCCAGTCATCTAGACTTTATGCATGCTTCCATTTGTCTCTTAGCTAGTCCCACAATTCCATCTGTCATCTATGGTTCCCTAATCTTGCCATTTCTATCCCTCATTTTCACAGGGACACGTCTGTCCTGCACTCTAATCAATCTCTCTTTAAAAGCCTCCCGCATATCAAATGTGGATTTACCCTCAAACAGCTGCTCCCAATCTAAATTTCCAATTGTGTCCGTACCTGCTCCTAAAAAAGCTACCAATTCTCCAGCCCTATCTCTGTACCCATCTAACTTAATCACTTTCACATATATATCCAGTTCTCTCTTGAAATCTTCTGTGGAATCCACCTCCAACACTCTTCCAGGGAGCACATTCCAAATCCTAACAACTCTCTGAGTAAAGGAATTTCTCGTCATCTCACTCCTAGCTCTCTTGCTGACAATCTTAAAATTGTGATCCTAAGTTACTGACCTACCAACTAGTGGAAACAGAATATTCTTCTTTGCTCTGTCAGAATTGTTCGTAATTTTGAAGACCACAATAAGGTCACTTCTTAAGCACCTCTGCTTGAATGAAACCAAGCCCAATTTCTCCAATCTTTCTAGTATCCCTGATTCCTGGTATCCTTGTAGTAAGTCTCCTTTGCATTCTCTCCAGGGCTTTAACATCTTCATCACTTTAAATCTATGCTTTCTCATTCTTTTCTCTTTTCAGAGTAATAATAGCTTCTCCCCACCTACTCTATCCAGCCCACACCCTGATTTTGAAAGACTTCTATCCAATCTCCTGTCAGCCTTCTTCACCTCAAGGAGACCAGTCCCAGCTTCTTCAATCTATCCTCATAAATGAAATTGCTCATTCCTGTAGCCATTCTTGTAAATTAATCCTGCACTCTCTCGAATACAGATAGAGTCATAGATCTGTACAGCATAGGACACAAACCGTCGGTCCAACTGCTCAATGCCAACCAGATATCCTAAATTAATCTAGTCCTATTTACCACCATTTGGCCCATATCCCTCTGAACCCTTCCTTTTCACATATCCATCTAGATGCCTTTTAACTGTTGTAATTGTACCAGTTCATTCCATATGCACACCACCCTCTGCATGAAAAAGTTACCCCTTAGGTTCCTGTTAAATCTTTCCCCTCTCACCTTAATCCTATGCCCTCTAGTTCTATATACCCCTACCCTGGGAAGAAGACCTTGTCTATTTACCCTATCCATGCTCCTTATAATTTTATAAACCTCTATAAGGTCTCCCCTTACCCTCTGACGCCCCATAGAAAATAGCCTATTCAGCCTCTTCCTTTAGCCCAAACACTCTAACCTCAGCAACACCCTCTTTCCAATATTGCAGCACGCTCAACTCTTGAACGTCCTCGGGGGTGTGTGGGGACCCCCACAACGCTGTGATCCTGTGAAGATCCTTGGGACAATTTACTCCAATTAAAGTGCGCTATAAATGCAAATTGTTGTTAGTTGCTGTTGCTGGAAGCAGTTATGTTCCTGATTGAAAACCAAACTTCAGCAATCCGCTACCTCTTTCTGAAGCCACAAAGTTTGCTGACACCTAATGTTAATTTGAAATGCAGCACCAGAGTGTGACGGGGAGCAGATGGAATTAATTACAAATATTATTTGCGCGGAGACAGCAAAAGAAAAATGGAAGGTCGAGAGACTGGTTATATTGTGCTGTGACTAACTTTATGTTATAGTGATTACACTGTGGAATGGAAATTTGAAATTAAATTGAATCACCAAGGGGTTGCGATGCAGACCGAGGCCATTCAGCCCATTCTGTCTACACTGACTCATTAAATGTGTATCATTACCTTGTGCCAATCTCCTGCTTTCTGCGCAGAGCCTTGCGCATTATTTTTATCCAAACAGTCATCCAATACCCTCTTGAATGCATCAGTTGAACCTGTCTCTACCATACTGCATTGGAATATTGCATTCAAAATTAATCTCCCTGCTATAGGAAGGATGTTGTGAAATGTGAAAGGGTTCAGAAAAGATGTACAAGGATGCTGCCAGAGTTGGAGGGTGAGAACTAAATGGAGATGTGAATAGGCTGGGGCTATTTTCCCTGGAGTTGTCGGAGGCTGAGGGGTGACCTTACAGAGGTTTGCAAAGTCATGATGGGCATGGATAGGGTGAATAGGTAAGGTCTTTTCCCCAGGGTAGCAGAGTAAGTGGAGGACATAGATTTAAGGTGAGAAGGATAGATTTAAAAGAGACCTAAGGGGCAACTTTTTCACACAGAGGGTGGTGCGTGTATGGAATGAGCGGCCAAAGGAATTGGTGGAGGCTCGTACAGTGACAACATTTAAAAGGTATCTCAGTGGGTATTTGAATAGGGAGGGATTCGAGGGATATGGGCCAAATGCCAGCAAATGGGACTAGATTAGGTTAGGAAATCTGGTCAGCATGATGAGTTGGACCAAAGGTTCAGTTTCCAAAGCATACATCTCTAGGATTGTATGACTTCCACACTCAAGTACAGGCTGAGTATCAAGATCTTTGCTCACGTAACCTTTGCTTCTGTTGCAGATCACTTCAAAGCTTTGAGATCATCAGTTTTATCAAGAAAATTGCAATATCCTGGCAAAGCAAACCTCACAGGCTTCCTCACAGAGGAACACAAGAACATAGGTAGCATTAGGCCATTCCACCCCTTGAACCTGTTCTGTCATTCAGCGAGGTCATGAAAGACGGATTACTTCAGTGCAATATTCTGGCCCCTTTAATCTGTATAATCTTTTGATTTTGGTCTTGAACGTACTTAATGGATGGAACTCACTAATATTCTGGGACTATTGAGAGAATTCTGAAGATTCACCAAACTCTTTACCTCATCTCTAAATGACCTGCCACTTAATCTGAGACTGTGTCCTCATTCTAGATATCTCTCCGATCAAAGGCAACAACAATTAGAAACAAAACCGCGAGGAAACAATAACAAAAATTGCTGGGTAAACTCAGCAGATCTGAAAAAGTCCTTTCACCTTGTCAAGCCCTTTTGTGTGCTTGAATGAGATCACCTCTCATTCTGAATGCCAGAGAATATAGATCTTGTCTGTTTAATTTTCCTCCTGGGATAAATCCCTTGATTCTCAGAATTAGTTTGTTGAACCTCATTGCACTCTCTTTACGCCAAGTATACTTTTCCACAGGTACCTAAACTGTACTGAATACTCCACGTGTGGTCTCACCAAGGCTCTGAATAATTACAGCAAGACATCTTTACTTCTTCCCTCAAATTCTCTTGTAATAAAGGTACAGTTCTTTGCAACATGAAGAAACACACTGGGGCTAAATCATTTATCTCCATTAAAATGCTTGCCATGAACAAGTGAAGGACAGGAGCTGCACATCACAAGTAGAAGACCCATAGGGGCCTATTTTGATACTTTTTAAAAGGTTTGATATTTTATCTGTACTGAATTTACATACTTTAATGAGTTTGAGATATTACATGGAGGTTAAGACTGTTGCATTGTTTTATCACGTGCTGAGCACTTCTTTGTAAAGACCTCCAATTGTTTTGGCCACAGAGACACATAGCACAGACAGGGGTCATTTGGCCCACTGGTTTGGAGCCAGCTCTCTCGAAAGAACGACCCAATTAACTTTAAAGAAGACTGAAATAATGACCAGAGAGCACAGCTGCTGCCAGCTCCCAAAGTCAGGATGCAGGTGTCTCGGCGAGAGAGCAGGGTGTGTGTTATCAAGGACAGAACTGTTGTGCGATTCTAGCTGGAGTAACTGATAAGTAGAAATCATGGTGACAGTTTAGAGTTAGGAAAGCAAGATGTGAAAGCTGAATAGGCGATTCTTTGATGTGAGGTAATGTAATGTCTGATATTTGGAATATGCTTTATCAAAAACAGCTCATTCTAAAAGCATTTTCAGAAAACTGACAAACAATATCAAACAAGACACTGTAGTAAAGAACATCCTTGATTACCCCAAGATAAATCTGTTGATCTTTTATTTATTACAAATTAAACTCATGATAAAGAAAAATGCACTCTTATAACACTTGCATGTCAAATTGCTTTAGGACCCAATGACATCTTGAAATGCAGTCACAGCAGCCAATTCATGCACAGCAACTTGGTAATGGCTAGATTGCCTGTTCTCCTGTGATGTTGATTAAAGACTAAATATTAGCAGGTCAGTGGGGTTCACTTTTTGAATTGCAAACATGGGAATTGAGGCAAAATGTGAGCTAATGAAAAGTAAAAAAGGTTGTATAGAAAAATTTCTAATTGCTGGAACAAATTGTTATATTTTACATCATATTAAATACTTAAAAACACTCCGGACCACATGAAGTCTCTTGACTTCAGATTAAACGCGGACAAGAAAACTTGAGCAGATCAACTCAGAGCATGCTCAGAACAACTGGCAGAGGTCTTCTCAGATATCTTCAACCTCTCCTTGCAGCAGGCCACTGTCCCTGCCTATTTCAAGAGGGCCAACATCATCCCTGTGCCTAAGAAGTCTCATGCAGCATGTCTCAATGACTACCGCCCCATTGGTGCTAACTTCAGTGGTCATGAGGTGCTTTGAAAGGCTGGTCATGGCATTAATCAACACCAGCCTCCCCACTAGTTTTGACCCACTCCAGTTTGCCTATTGGACCAACCGATCCACGTCAGATGCCATATCACTTGCCCTTTACTCCTCCCTAGAACATCTTGACACCAAGAACAGCTATGTAAGAATCCTACTCATTGACTACAGTTCAGCCTTTAACACTATTACCCCCTTGAGACTGGTTTCTAAACTTAGTGATCTCGGACTAAGCCGCACTCTCTGCAACTGGATCCTCAGTTTCCTGACCCATAGGCCGCAATCAGTGAAGATTGGGAACGATATTTCAACACTGAAGTCCCCCAGGGATGCGTACTCAGCTCCCTACTGTACTCACTAAATACCCATGACTGCGTCACCAAATACCAAACTAATGCCATTTACAAATTCACTGATGACACAACCATAATCGATTGAATCTCAGATGGTGACAAAACAGACTACAGACAGGAGGTGGAAGATCTGGAAGAATGGTGTACTGAGAACAACCTCGCTCTCAATGCCAGAAAAACCAAGGAACTCATTATTGACTTTCGGCGGGATGTTACTCATGCCCCCCTACACATTAACAGCACAGAGGTGGAACAAGTGGAGGATGTCAACTCCTGGGAGTGGTCATCCACAACAAGCTTTCTTGGACTCTTCATGTGGTCACACTGGTTACAAAGGCCCAGCAACATCTCTTCTTCCTCAGGCAGCTGAGGAAATTTGGCATGACGGTGAATACTCTTGCCAACTTTTATAGGTGCACCATCGAGAGCATTCTGTCTGGGTGCATCACTACCTGGTATGGCAACTGTACCATTCAAGATCGGAGACGGTTACAGAGAGTGGTGAACTCGGTCCAGACAATCACAAAGGCCTCCCATCTATAGAATCCATCTACCAGGCCCGCTGTCAAGGAAAGGCCGCCAGCGTTCTCAAAGATCCATCCCACCCTGGCAATGTTTTTCTCCAACCACTACCATCGAGGAGAAGCTACAGAAGCCTGAACACATGCACCAGCTGGTTTCAAAACAGTTTCTACCCTACTGTTGTTAGAATAATGAATGGACTCACAAACTCTTAACGTTCACCTGTACCTGTGTTTTTGTTTTTGCTGCTGTTTACCTATTATTTACTTATCTATGCTATTTAACTCTGCAATCTGCCTGTATTGCTCACAAGACAAAGCTTTTCACTGTGCCTCGGCACACATGACAATAAATTCAATTCAATTCAACGTACTGTCCTCCCTCAGCTGGTGAATCGTTTACTCCTCCATGTTGAACAACACTTGGAGGAAGCATTGAGGATGGCAAGGGTGCAAAATGTATTGTGGATGGGGGATTTCAAAGTCCCTCACCAAGGATGGCTCCGTAACAGCACTATTGATCGAGCTGGTTGGGTCCTGTAGGACATAACTGCTAGACTGGGTCAGCAGCAGGTGGTGAGGGAACGAACAAGAGGGAAACACATACTTTACCTCATCCTTACCAATCTGCCAGCTGTAGATGCATCTGTCCAGGACAGTATCGGTAAGAGTGACCACTGCACAATCCTTCTGGAGGCAAAGTCCCACCTTCACATTGAGAATAACCTCCATCTTATTCTGTGACACTATGTGAAATGGGTCTGATTTCAAACAGATTTGGCAACTCCAGACTGGGCGCTAACGAGGTGCTGTCGGCCATCAACAGCAGCAGAATTGCACCCCAGCGCAATCTGTAACCTCATGGCCCGGCATATTAACCATCACCATCAAGCCTGGGAACCAACCCTGGTTCAATAGTGAGTGCAGGAGGACATGCCAGAAGCAGCACCAGGCATACCTGAAAATGAGGTGCCAACCTGGTGAAGCTACTAAACCTGCATGCCAAACAGCATTAGCAGCAAGGGATAGACAGAGCTAAGCCATCCCACGGCCAACAGATCAGATTTAACCACACTCTCAAGTTGTACTTGCCTCTTAAATGACTTATGC
The DNA here is from genome assembly GCF_037043375.1 of Chiloscyllium plagiosum. NCBI lineage: Eukaryota > Metazoa > Chordata > Chondrichthyes > Orectolobiformes > Hemiscylliidae > Chiloscyllium > Chiloscyllium plagiosum. The sequence goes on along the minus strand of NW_028270139.1, from coordinate 155,528,666 downwards.
TCACTCAGATTTCTCTGTTCTTGTATCCTCTTTAGAAATTTTTGAAAAATTCATACACAGGATATGAGTGTCACTGGTTGGACAAACATTTATTGCACATCCCTAGCTGCCCTTGGAGAAGGTGCCTTTTTGAAGCACTGCTATCAATTTGTTTGAGGAACATGCACAACGCTGTTAGCAAGGGAGTTCCAGGATTTTGGCATAGCAAGACTAAATGGACATATAGTTCCAAGTCAGGATGGTAAATGGATTGGAGGGGAATTTGCAGGTGGTGATGGTCCCATGTATACGTTGCCCATGTCCTTCTAAGTAGTCTGGGTTTGGAAGATGCTGTCCAAGAATCCTTGGTGAAGTTCTGTTACATACTGTTGTTACTGAGTGTCTGTGGTGGAGGGAGTGGATATGGATGTGGTGCCATTCAAACAGGCTGCATTGTCCTAGATGGGCAAGTGTCCCGAGTCTTGCTGCATTTCATCAACCCAGACAAATAGAGAGTATTCCAACACACCACTGACTCTTACCTTGTAGATAATGGATAAGCTTTAAAGAGTTGGGATTGAGTCACTTGCTGCAGCATTCCAAGCCTGTGAAGGAGTCTTAATGCCATTGAATTTATATGACTCATCCAGCTACGTTCCTTTCAATGTTAACTCCAATTATGTTAATAGTGAGGTATTCAGTGATGGTAAAGCCATTTAATGTCAAGAGGTGGTGGTGAGATTCTCTCTTGTTGGAGGTGGTATGGAGCAAATGTTACTTGCCACTTGTCAGCACTAACATGGTACTTTTGACTTCATTTTGTCGTGATGTTCTTCTTACAAAAACGAATCACTTTACACATCTCTCTTTAAGTTTCACCTGTTACCCGTACACACATTCTACCAACTTGACTATGTCCTTTTGACACTATTCTCCTCATCGCTCACATGGAATACTTTCAAATTTTGTCTTGTCATCAAATTTTGAAATTGTGCTTTGTTGGTCAAGGAGATTAATTCAGATCAGGAAGAAAAGAGGTCCTAACATCCATCCAGGGATAATTCTACCACAAACCTTGTCCATTCTGAAAGTAGTCCATATCCACTGTTCTCTGTTTCCGTTCACTCAGCTAATGTTGCAATAAAGCTAATAGCTGGCCTTCATAACAAGAGGGATTGAGTATAGAAGCAAAGAGGTTCTTCTGCAGCTATACAGGGCTCTGGTGAGACCACATCTGGAATATTGTGTGCAGTTCTGGTCTCCAAATTTGAGGAAAGACATTCTGGCTATTGAGAGAGTGCAGCGTAGGTTCACGAGGTAAATTCCTGGAATGGCGGGACTATCTTATATTGAAAGATTAGAGCAACAAGGCTTGTATACCCTTGAGTTTAGAAGACTGAGAGGGGATCTGACTGACACGTATAAGATTATTAAAGGATTGGACACTCTGGAGGCAGGAAACATGTTTCCGCTGATGGGTGAGTCCCAAACCAGAGGACACAGCTTAAAAATAAGAGGTAGGCCATATAGGACAGAGGAGAAACTTCTTCACCCAGAGAATGGTGGGTGTGTGGAATGCTCTGCCCCAGAAGGCAGTGGAGGCCCAGTCTCTGGATTTGTTTAAGAAAGAGTTGGATAGAGCTCTCAAGGATAGTGGAATCAAGGGTTATGGAGATAAGGCAGGAACAGGATACTGATTGAGGATGAACAGCTCTTTTAGAAGAATGAGAACAGTTATGATGGGCCAAGTGGACTCTTTCTTTGCTGTATAACTCTATGATTCAATAGGCACCAAGCACTTCCATAGTATTAACATTCTGTATCCAAACCACAACAATGAGCAGAGGCAATGTTTGAGTGCAAACATACTAAACCTAGAGACCAGACAATAGGCTAATTAACAGTGGAAATAAACCTCAGAGGAATATAGTGCAGTATTATATTCCAATTAACTTCAGCTAATTCTTCACCTAATTAATTTTTCAACATATGGTGCACATTAGGAAGGCCCCCAAGATTGGATTTACATCCCAAATCTAGCATTGATTTTAACTCACTATTGACCAATTATTACATCAATTCCAATCAAAAAGGCATATCATACCTAACTCTCATTATCTCAATTTATATCCTCGGCCTGGTGGTGCTGGGGGGATTAAAACTGAAATCACACAAACCAGTTCTTACTATTTTCCAAAACTGTGATTTTTAAAAATCTTTTGATGGAGAATAACTTGTGAAAATTTACGAGTGAGAGAAAATGATTGAGGTCAGTATAGGTATTTAATGGGTAATGCATTTCAGGAGGTTGAATAAAGTGGCCGTGAATTTTATGGAAAATCAATCGAAATTGTATCAAGGAACAAAGTCTTTTTGGGGTAACATTTACCTCCACCACCTGCCCCTTACAGACATTAAAACATGGCTAAACAAGGGCATGGAAAACATGCAAAAAGATGTTAATAGTGATGGTAATGCCATTTAATGTCAAGGGGCGTTGTTGAGATTCTCTCGTTGGAGTTGGTACGGTGCAAATGTTACTTGCCACTTGTCAGCACTAACATGACTACATAACACTCACTTCATATTGTCTCGCGATGTATCTCTATTACAAAAATAATAGAGATAATTAGAATTAAGAAGCAGAGAAGCAAGATTAAACAGATAGAATCTTAGCAATGTGCACACTTCCTATTCATAAAATTCCTACAGTGTGGAAACAGGCCCAACAAGTCCACACTGACCCTCCAAAGAGCAATCCACCCAGACCCATTCCCCAACCTTATTATTCAACATTTCCCCTGACTAATGCACCTAATCTATACATCCCTGAACATAATGGGCAATTTAGCATGTCCAATTCACCTCTCCTTTTGTGGGAAGAAACCCATGCAGGCACAGGGAGAACGTGCAAACTCCACACAGACAGTCGCCCGACGCTGGAATTGAACTTGCGTCTCCGTGTTGTGAGGTAGCAATGTTAACCATTGAGTCACTAGGTCGCCCAATTTTTGTTTGAAAAGCATATAGAGGTACTGGGGAAGGTGTGTGAAAGATTGCCAAGAATGTTATCAGTGTGGGTTCAATTCCTGCACCAGCTGAGGATACCATGAAGGACTCTACTTCTCAACCTCATCTCTCAGCTGAGGCACGGCGACCCTCAGGTTAAATCACCATCAGTCGCCTCTCGTTAACGAGGAAGCCACTCTCTGGGACTGTGACTACTTTATCTGTCACCTTCTGTCATCACCAGTGCTAAACTCATTCTTCCTTTTCCAGTCCTCGTGGCTTCCCAACTTTCCTTTCTATTCTTCAACTAATAGCCCCCATGAGTTGCTGGAATTCTGATTTCTTTTCTGCAGACAAATTTGTCATCTCCTCACACTGTCCAGCTGATCTTGAGGGCTCGTCGCCAGAGGCAACAGTTATATTCCTTAGTCAACAATGAGGACTGCAGATGATGGAAACCAGAGTTTAGATCAGAGTGGTGCTGGAAAAGCACAGCAGGTCAGGCAGCATCTGAGGAGCAGGAAAATCGACATTTCGGGCAAAAGCCCTTCATCAGGAAATAATGATGAAGGGCTTTTGCCTGAAACATCGATTTTTCTGCTTCTCGGACGCTGCCTGACCTGCTGTGCTTTTCCAGCACCACTCTGATCTAAACTCTGGTTTCCATCATCTGATGTAAGCTGTATTCCCTGCCTTATGAGAGTTGTTGAGGGTCCAGTTCACAGTCAGAAAATGTGACAACACTTCAAGCATTTTGCAAGCTGCTTCTTCATGTGCTGTATATCCTTTGGATACCCTTTGGATATTCCTATAACATTCATTTTATACAAAATACTGTGAAAAGTGTGTACCGTCACTTGGACATAAGTGCTATTCACAGAAAACTGCCAGCCCTGTCTTGATTTCATTGCTGCTATCCTCATGTGCAATTAATTTCAATTCCAAAGATGGAAATGATTGCAGACTTGAATCATCAAACTTCTCTCACCATGAATTGTCAACTCTTCAGTCAACTTGGATACTTCTTTGGCCATTAGGGTAACGTCATCAATGCTTGAATCCACTGGGATTTAGAAGAGTAAAATATGATTTCATTGAAATATAAGGGCTTAGCGAGTTTTGAGAAGATTTGTAGCTCAGATTGAGGTTCTGGATGTAGGTTTGCTCATTGAACCTCCCAGCTCAGCAAGCAAACCTACATCCATATAAGGGCTTGAGGGAAGTTAACATGGTAGAGGTGGATGGAAAGGATGATGCCTCTTGTAGAAATATCTACAACTAGGGATCACAGTTTCCAAGTAAGGGAATGTCTATCTAGAATCATAGAGTCTCTACAGTGTGGGAGCAGGCCATTTGGCCCATTGAGTCCACACCAACCTTCTGAAGAGCATCTCACACACACCCAGTCCTCTACCCTGCTCCTGTAACCATGCATTTCCCATGGCTTATCCATCTAGTCTGCACATCCTGGACACTATGGGCAATTTAGCATGGCCAATCCACCTAAACTGCACATTATTGGACAGAATGTGCAAATGGACAGTCACCTGAGGCTAGAATTGAACCCAGGTCCATTGCGCTGTTAAGCAGCAGTGCTAACCACTAAGCCGCAGTGCGCCCACATTTGGTGACCCTATCACTGTGCTAAATGGGTCAGGCTTAAAACAAATCAAGCAACTCAAAGCCAAACATCTTTGAGTCGTAGTGAGTCTTCAGCATCAGCACAAGCAGAACTGTCTTGAACCACAAATAATAACATATCGCCCAGTCAACCATCACCAACAAGCTAGCAGATTAACCCTGGTTCAATGAAAATTACCTGAGGGTATGCCAGAGGCAGCACCAAGTATACCTAAAACTGAGGTGTCAACCTGTTCGAATACAGAACCATCTGCATGCCAAACTGAATTCAAAGAGTATAAATTCATAGAGATGTGCAGCACGGAAACAGACCTTTGGTCCAACTCATTCTTGCCGACCAGATATCCTAAACTAATCTAGTCCCATTTGCCAGCACTTGGCCCATATCCCTCTAAATCCTTCCTATTCATATACCCACCCACTTGTAATTATGTAATTTTGTAATTTTGTAATTATACTAGCCTCCACCACTTGATTTGGCTGCTCATTCCATACACACATCACCCTCTGTGTGAAAAGGTTATCCCTTAAGTCCCTTTTAAATTTTTCCCCTATCACCTTAAACCTATGCCCTCTAGTTTTGGACTCCATACCCTGGGGTAAAGACCTTGTCTATTTACACTATCCATGCCCCTCATGATTTTATAAACCTCAATAAGGACACCTCACAGCTCCCGGCACTCCAGGGAAACCGGCCCAGCCTATTCGGCCTCTCAATAGACAGGGGCCACGTGATCCCACGCAGCCAGTGGAACAGATCAAAGCTCTGCAGTCCTGCCATATCCAGTTGCAAACAGTTAAACAAATTAGTGAAGGAGGAGGCTCCACAAATATCCTCATCATCAACAATGGCAAGGTAAAATTATTTGCAACCATCTTCAATCTGAAGTGCTAACCAGATGATTTATCTGAGATCCCCAGTGTCATAGATACCAGTCTTCAGCCAGTTAGATTCAGTCCACATGAGATCAAGAAACAGCTGAAGGCACTGGATACTGCAAAGGCCACAGGCTTGGACAATATTTTGGAGACAGTACTGAAGATGTGTGCTCTAGAACTTAATAAGCCTCTCTCCGAACTCTTCCACTACAGCATTGGCAGCTTCCCGAGAATGTGGAAAATCTCCCAGGTATGTGTGTGCACAAAAAGCAGGCCAAATCCAATCCATTCAATTAACACCCCATCAGCCTAGTCTCAATCATCAGTAAAGAGGCGCAAAGAGTTATCAACAATGCTGTCAAGCAGCACCTACTTTGCAATAACCTGCTCACTTTTGCTCAGGATCACTTCCACCAGGGTCACTCAGCTCCTGACCTCATCACTAGCTTGCCGTGTCTACGTGGTTTTCCTCTGGGTGCTTTGGTTTCCTCCCACAGTCCAAAGATGTGCAAGTCAGGTGAATTGGCCGTGCTAAATTGCCCATAGTGTTAGGTGCATTAGTCAGAGGGAAATGGGTCTGGGTGGGTTACTCTTCGGAGGGTCAGTGTGGACTGGTTGGGCTGAAGGGCCTGTTTCCACACAGTAGAGAATCTAATCTAATCTTAAACAAAAGAGCTGAACTCAGACCTTGACACCATCCAGGATAAAGCAACCACTTGAATGACACCATATCTGTAAATATCTACCCCTTTCACTACCAATGCTTATTATCAGCAGTGTGTACAATCCACAAGATACAGTACTAAAATTAATCAAGGCTTCATAGATAGCACCTTCCAAACTCCTTGACTTCTACCATCTAGAAGGACAATGGCAGCAGAAACATGAGATCACTACCCCCTGACAGTTCCCTTCTCAGGCACACATCAGTCTGGCTTGGCAATATATTACCTTTCCTTCAATTGCACTGGGTGAAAATCTTGGAATTCCCTCCTTAATATTTTTGTGGGTGTCCAAACACCCTGAAACTTCAGCAGTTTAAGAGGGCAGCTCACCACCACTTCCTCCAATTAGGAATGGACAATTAGTAAGAACAGAACATAGCTGAAGTGTACAGGTTAGGAACAAGCCCTTTGGCCCACCAAGCCTGTGCCGACACATGATGCCTTTGTAAGCTAAAAAACTTATACCTGTACGCAGTCCATAACCTACAATTCCCTGCCTCTGTCAAGATACCTCTTAAACATTGCTGTGCCTCTCCCCAGCAGTGCATTCCCAGCGCTTACCACCCTCTGTGTAAAAAACTTGCCTCTCACATCTCCTTTAAACTTTCCCACTTTTACAATGTCCCCCAGTAATTGATCATTCCACCCAGGGAAAAAGATTCTGACTATCCATCCAATCCATGCCTCTCGCCATTTTGTGAACTTCTATCAGGTTGTCCCTCATTCTTCGAGGGCCAACACACCAAATTTGTCCAACCTCTCCTCACAGCTACTCCCCTCCAAACCAGGTAAAACCCTGGTAAACTGATTCTGTTGCCTCTCCAAAGCCTCCCCAACCTTCTGGATGATGTGACAACCAGGACTGTGCATATGTTCCAAATGTGGCCTCACTAATGTTATGTAACTTGACTTGCCAATTCTTGCCCAGCCAGCAATGCCCACAGCCTGTGAATGACTTTTTTTAAAAAAAAAGACTAATTAGAATGAATCAATGGTTTCTAGGCTGCAAATTTTGGAAAGTATTGGTATTGATATTTCTTGTCTCATGATGGTTGTTGCTAAATATCAGGTGTCAAAGATTTTTCAGAATGCTTTATGCAGTGATTTACATGAGTGTGTGTAACTCAATACAAAGTGCCTTGATCCAAAGTGGCCCTCATCACAAGCCAATGTTCTCACAATGGCCATTTAAGTGAACCACAATTCAAATTTCACTTCTCCAGATCCTTTCAGGTCACAAAAATGTTTCACAGATCTGAGAACAAAAGCTGAACAATGTGGACAAAAACATGAGAGAGGATTTAGGTGACTTATGCTTAGGGGAAAAGGGAGGGTGAAGGAGCATCTTTGAGGACTTTTGGGAGGGATTTCTTGAATGTTAAGCTGAGAGAGCAGAAAGTGCACATTCGGACTCAATCTTCAATAAAGTGAAGGAAGGCTTCATCAACAGTTATATCAAGCAGTAGTTACTTCACAAGAACTAGCTCACTGATGCTCAGGTCAGTTTGTTAGGAGCCATTCAGCTCCTGATCTCACAGACTTGGATCAAATATGGACAAAAAAGAGCTGAACTCTAGAGGTGAGGTGAGAGTGACTGACTTTGACATCAAGGCTGCATTTGACTGAATGTGACATCAAGGAGCCCAAGCAAAACTAGAGTAAATGGGAATAGGTGCAAAACACCCCTACAGCACATTTCCATGTGATTGCAGAAGGTGGAACACCTACCCGTTTACTTCTTCCTTCCTGACTGTCCAAGGCCCCAGACATACCTTCCAAGTGAAGCAGCGATTTACCTGCACTTCACTCAAACTTGTTTTCCATATTCGCTGCTCACAATGTGGCTCTTGTACACTGGGGAGAAAGTGAGGTCTGCAGATGCTGGAGATCAGAGCTGGAAATGTGTTGCTGGAAAAGCGCAGCAGGTCAGGCAGCATCCAGGGAACAGGAGAATCGACGTTTCGGGCATAAGCATTCCTGAAGAAGGGCTTATGCCCGAAACGTCGATTCTCCTGTTCCCTGGATGCTGCCTGACCTGCTGCGCTTTTCCAGCAACACATTTCCAGCTCTTGTACACTGGGGAGATTAAACACAGACAGGGTGGCTGCTTTGTGGAACACCAACTTTCTGAACACAAAAAGGACCCTGATCTTCCAGCTGCCTGCCATTTCAACTCATCACGCTGTTCCCTGGCCAACACCTCTGTCTCAGGCTTGCTGCAGTGCCCCAGCAAAGCTCAGTGCAAACTGGAAGAACAGCAACTCATTTTCTGCTTGGGCACCCCGCAGCCTTCAAGACTCAATATCGAATTCAATAATTTTAGGGCAGGTCTACCTTTTCCCACGTTCTTCCTCAAACACCCACACACCGGGCCGCATCATTACATGGGCTGCTTTTGTCATGGCCAACTCATTTTCACCTAATGATTGTACCTATTAACAGCTTTTCTTTTTCACTAGCTCACTGTTATCAATTCCTTTCTCTGTCCAATGGCTGTTCTGATTTTGTGGGCTCCATCTCTACCTATCATTTACTTTTCACCATCTCCCCCACCCAACACCCCAGATCTGACACTCCAGTCACAGTGTTGAACCACCAGAAATGCCAGCAATTTGAGTTAAGGCCAAACCCCCACCCTCTATCCACCATCTACAAGGCACAAATCAGGGGTTTGATGGAATATTCCCCACTTGAGCAAGAACACCATCCAGGACAAAACAACATGCCTGATTGGCACCACATCTACAACCATTCAATCCCTGCACTACCAACGCTCAGCAGCAGTAGCCGTGTGCACTATCTACAAGATGCACTGCAGAAATTCACCAAAGATCCTTAGTCAGTACCTTCCAAACCCACAATCACTTCCATCTAGAAGGACAAGGGCAGCAGGTACTTGGGAACACCACCACCTGCAAGTTCCCCTCCAAGCCACTAGCCACCCTGACTTAGAAATGTACTGCCATTTCTTCACAGTCGTTGGTTCAAAAGAGGGTCGACCCCTTAATCTTCAGACTAAGTGTTGCAGATGCTGCCACAGCTGACCTCCATAAAGAGTGAGAGCAATGGGAGAGGGTAAATCAGTAGAGTCGAGGCTGCAGATTTTTAAAGGAATTATACGTTTCCTATGGGGAAGTATAACAGAGGCAGCATCGGGAAAGAGCTGGTTAAAAATAGGGGTTTATCACAGCTACTTATGATAGAGGAAGGCGGATTGCAAGGCGCAAGAACTAGTGAACCATAAGAGCAGGCTGTTTGAAAGAGCTCAGGGAGAGGTGGAAAACAGGGCTGGGGGTGAAGGGGGGGGAAGTAAAACAAAGAATGCTGATGTGAAAACTGCATGAATGGTTAGGCAATTATTTCTGTTTTTTTCTAATTTAAAGTATTCCTCGAGAAAAAAAATCTATTTGTATTCTGATGGTCTAATGATAATCACTGTGGACTTGGGCAACAAACTAGCTCAGTCAGTTGCAAAGATTCAATAAAAAGTAAATTACTGAACAATTCCCCAGTAATTGAGTGAAATATACACAGACACAAAAACAACTGAAAGGCATCGTTTGGGATAATGAGGAACCACTTTCACTTTAAGAGTCAAACTGTGGAAGTAAAACTCCCAGGCATTATGCAGCTCATTATTATGCATATATCCTCTCATACACCATGTCCCATACTTGCTAGCTCTCTGGAGATGTAGAATCCACATGCAGAATTCATTTCTGTAACACTTCTTCCTCTGGATGGGGGTGTTTCTGGCAAGCTCTGCATTTACTGCCTGTCTCTAATCGTCCTTAAAAAGGTGCTGGAGAGCAACCTTCTCGAACTTCTTCAGTTCATAATATCTCACCCTGCTGACTGAAATACTGATCTAAAATGGCTGCTGTAATCACCTGAACACAGACTGAAGTAAAAGTTCAAGAGACCCATGTGGAATGAAAGCATCGGTCTGCACTGAAACTATCATTTTAGCTAAATACACCAAAACTCAGTCAGCATCATGGACTTTCCATCTTCTATATTAATGCACACATGACGATCACTTCACATATTGGACACAAATGGTTGCTTGTGGAGTACCCAGCTTGGAAAGTCAGACTTGGGAATTCACGAATGAACCCTATTCATAGTCATGGAGTCATACAGCATGGAAAGAGACCCTCCAGTCCAACTTGCCCAGGTATTGGGACCTGGCGATCTTGCCGGATAATCTGATATTTAGATAATCGAATGCCAAATAATCAACGTTTCTCTGAGGTCCCTTTTGCTAGCATTTGATCTGTATCCCACTAAACCTTTCCTATTAATGTACCCATCCAGATGCCTTTTAAACATTGTAATTGTACCCAGCTCTACCACTTTCTCTGGCAGCTCATTCCGTGCATGCATCATCCTCTGTGTGAAAATGTTGCCCCTCTGGTCCTTTTTAAATCTTTCCCCTATAACCTTAAACCTATGCCCTCTAGTTTTGAACTCCTGTACTGTGGGAGTCCCCTAATCTGTGCCCCTCATGGTTTGAATTTAGCATTCAATTTCAGTGAGAGAAACGTAGGTCGGAAACAACTATGCTAAGTTTTAATAAGGATAATGCCAAGTGAATGAGGGTAGAGTTGGTTGGAGTGGACCAGGAAGCAAAGATGCTTGAAGAACAATACCAGGCATTTCAGAAAATGACTCAAAATGAGGATATATCCCAAAGAGGAAGAAGGATGCTTAGAAATAGATTAGCCAAGCAAAGTCAACCAGGAAAATTGAAAGGAAAATTATACAATGGACTGAAGGATATGCTTCCGTGCTGTATGACTCTCTGACTATATAAATAGGGTCTAGATTAGAGTGATGTTGGAAAAGCACAGGAGGTCAGGCAGCATCTGAGGAGCAGGAAAATCGATGTTTCGGGCAAAAGCCCTTCATCAGGAATCAGGTTCATTCATGAATTCCCAAGTCTGGCATTATTGACTTTCCAAGCAGGATACTCCACAGGCATCTATTCACGTCCAATACATGAAGTGATCGTCATGTATGTGTTAATATAGGAGATGGAAAGTTTATATACAAAATGTCTGATCCCACAAGGATTGGGAAAGTGCTTAAAACCCACAAAAGATTTCAAAAGCTGCTTTTGAGCAGCAGAAGAAAGAAAGAAAAGAATGTGCTCTCTCCACATTTGATTCCCTCAGTATCTCAAAAACACCACTCCTTTGGAAGGCATCCTGGGAAAATAGACATTTCCTGGGAACAGCCAAAGACTTTGTCATCGCTGTGAATAAACAACAATGAACAACAGTGCTCTCAGGTTAAAAAATAAGATAATCTAAAGACTCTAAGGATTTTAAAACCGCACACGCAGAAGATACAGAAGCTTGAACACACCAACAAGTTCAAGAACAGCTTCTTCCCTGCTGTTATTAGACTGGTGAATGAACTCTCTCGCTTCAAATCAGGTCGATCTTGCTGATGTAGATCTTGCTTCACGCACCTCCTGTGCAGTGTAACCTGCACGCCTCGCTCTGTCTAAGCACTTTATGATCTGTATGTCCTTGTCTTCGAAGATTTTCCTGTATTGCTCACAAAACAAATCTTTTCACTGTACTTAGGTACATGTGACTACAATAAATCAAATCAAGGCAACCTCTCTTCTTTCTGTACCAGATATTCTTCCCTTTTAAACTTATGACCCACCCTTGTTAATAATTTTTCTTGAGGTTAACAGGTACTAAAATTCCCCTTTCTTTCATTCAAGAAAACCTTGTATTTGGTTCTTTCATTGTGGCACATTTAACTACATATTTGTTTCAAGTGTGATAACTGCATGTTGTAAAACAAATATAATTTCCGGTCGAGAGGGAGTTAAAAAGAGGGGGACTGTATTCACTCTATATTACCTGGTTGCAACCAAGCACACCATTTTGTACCTGCTATAATTTGTGTGCATCTGTACAGTTGAGCCTATGCTTGTGGTCCTATTCAAGAATGAACAACTTTCTCAGAATGAATTAATCCTAATCTGCTGGCTGCGATACCTTTGACACTTTCAATATAATGACAGATAAAGCCAGTAAAGAAAGCTGAAGGAAGCTACACAGGAACACTGGAAAGGGGTCAACACTTTTGTCTCCTTCTTGCTCCCTTCATCTGTTTCCTGTTCTGCAGTTCAGGCTTGTCATCTTTTGTTATTGCTTCTTGCTGTGACACTTCAGTTGGCCCTTCCTTCCTCTCCCATTCTCCCCTCTAATTTGGTCTGTCTGCCTGAGCATTTGAGAAGTCTGAAGACCATTAAAGATGGCATAAGGCCACAACGGATGAGGTACGCTGGATTCAAACTGACTATAAGATCTTGTGACAGCTGCAAAATCCCTTTTTCACATTGCATCAAAGCATAGGAAATAGGAAACAGGCCATTTGGCCCATTGAAGCACATCCGTCATTCAGACAGACCATTGCTGATAAGCTCCATCTGCATTGAGAGCTAAATCTTGCATTTTCTTGGCTAAGTGTGGATGGCATTGAGTTTTAGTGACAGATCTCTGCCATGAGGCCAAATGAGACATCTTGTTATGCCTTACATGAAGCACCTCTTTATCTACCTACCCTTCCTCTATAGTGTCCCACATGTCCAATTCAAGCCCATTTAGACCATATGTTCTACACCACATACCACCTGCTCAAAACCTTCTTTTTGAGTCAAGAGCTAATGAATAATAGCTTTACTTTCCCACCTTAACTTGGTCTGTCATAATCATAATAAAGTCTCTTCTCATTAAAGAGGATGATAAATCTTTTTAGTTTAGAATGTTTTTTGATGTGTTTCTACTTTCTGTACTTCATTCCGGATCAAGTTTTCAGGTTGGAACTGTCCTTCAGCCATTAAACCACCATTTTAGAGTCATAGAGTCATCGAGATGTACAGCATGGAAACAGACCCTTCGGTCCAACCTGTCCATGCCGACCAGATATCCCAACCCAATCTAATCCCACCTGCCAGCACCCGGCCCATATCCCTCCAAACCCTTCCTATTCATATACCCATCCAAATGCCTCTTAAATGTTGCAATTGTACCAGCTTCCACCACATCCTCTGGCAGCTCATTCCATATACGTACCACCCTCTGTGTGAAAAGGTTGCCCCTTAGGTCTTTTTTATATCTTTCCCCTCTCACCATAAACCTATGCCCTCTAGTTCTGGACTTTGTCTATTTATCCTCTCCATGACCCTCATAATTTGTAAACCTCTATAAGGTCACCCCTCAGCCTCCAACGCTCCATGGAAAACAGCCCCAGCCTGTTCAGCCTCTCCCAATAGCTCAAATCCTCCAACCCTGACAACATCCTTGTAAATCTTTTCTGAACCCTTTCAAGTTTCACAGCATCTTTCCGATTGGAAGGAGACCGGAAGTGCACGCAATATTCCAACAGTGGCCTAACCAATGTCCTGTACAGCCGCAACATGACCTCCCAACTCCTGAACTCAATATTCTGACCAATAAAGGAAAGCATACCAAATGCCTTCTTCACTATCCTATCCACCTGCGACTCCATTTTCAAGGAGCTATGAACCTGCACTCCAAAGTCTCTTTGTTCAGCAACACTCCCTAGGACCTTACCATTAAGTGTATAAGTCCTGCTAAGATTTGCTTTCCCAAAATGCAGCACCTCGCATTTATCTAAATTAAATTCCATCTGCCACTTCTCAGTCCATTGGCCCATCTGGTCCAGATCCTGTTGTAATCTGAGGTAACCTTCTTCGCTGTCCAGTACACCTCCAATTTTAGTGTCAGCTGCAAACTTACTAACTGTACCTCTTACACTCGCATCCAAATCATTTATGTAAATGATAAAAAGTAGAGGACCCAGCACCGATCCTTGTGACGCTCCACTGGTCACAGGTCTCCAGTCTAAAAAACAACCCTCCACCACCACCCTCTGTCTTCTACCTTTGAGCCAGTTCTGTATCAAAATGGCTAGTTCTCCCTTTATTCCATGAGATCTAACCTTGCTTGGGGAACCTTGTCAAACGCCTTACTGAAGTCCATGTAGATCACATCTACTGCCCTGCCCTCATCAATCTTCTTTGTTACTTCTTCAAAAACTCAATCAAGTTTGTGAGACATGATTTCCCACACACAAAGCCATGTGACTATCCCTAATCAGTCCTTGCCTTTCCAAATACATGTATATCCTGTCCCTCAGGATTACCTCCAACAACCTACCCACCACTGAGGTCAGGCTCACTGGTCTATAGTTCACTGGCTTGTCTTTACTGCCCTCCTTAAACAGTGGCACCACGTTTGCCAACCTCCAGTCTTCCGGCACCTCACCTGAGACTATCGATGATATAAATATCTCAACAAGAGGCCCAGCAATCACTTGTCTAGCTTCCCACAGAGTTCTCGGGTACACCTGATCAGGTCCTGGGGATTTATCCACCTTTAACCGTTTCAAAATATCCAGCACTTCTTCCTCTGTAATCTGGACATTTTGCAAGATGTCACCATCTATTTCCCTACAGTCCACATCTTCCATATATATCTTCCATATTCTTTTCCACAGTAAATATTGATACAAAATATTAATTTTGATTTCACTGCAAATACATTCTTTCTACTGAAGTCAAAATTTAATGTTTACTAATTAAATTCAAACCTTCTTGAACATTTGCTGGTGTTTTATTTTGACCTTTCTTGGACTCCTCCTTGGGAAGTGCTGTCTTAGAATCATAGAATGTAGAGGCAGGCCACTTAGCCCACACAGACCGCCCCACCTCTGTAAACCTGCATTTTCCATGGTTAATCCACCTAATCTACACATCCCTGGACACTACGGAGCAATTTAGCATGGCCAATCCACCTAACCTGCACATTTTTGGATTCTAGGAGGAAAACTGGAGCATCCAAAGTAAAGTGCAAACTCCACACACAGACAGTTGCCTGAGTGTGG
The DNA here is from genome assembly GCF_037043375.1 of Chiloscyllium plagiosum. Taxonomy (NCBI): domain Eukaryota; kingdom Metazoa; phylum Chordata; class Chondrichthyes; order Orectolobiformes; family Hemiscylliidae; genus Chiloscyllium; species Chiloscyllium plagiosum. Next base: position 155,513,499 of record NW_028270139.1, on the reverse strand, counting down.
AACTGAACCCAGGCCCCTCAGTGCTGTGAGGCAACAGTGCTAAATGCTGAGCCACAATGCCACCCCATGTCTTCTCCCTAGGGGCTTTCAAACACAATTTCAGAGATTCAAAGAACATGGAGACATCTTTAATCATGTTTAGGTCCATTTTACCTGACCAATGCAATGTGTCTTGCAGTCACTGACAGCAGTTCACTTTCCCCTTCAGTAACAGCAGTAAATGATTAGAAAATACAACTTCATTATTGGAGCTTTGTCAAGTGATAATGAACAATTGATTATTGGGACCCAGTTCAATGAGTTTCATGGTTCATTCTGAATTAATATGTTACACAATCACACATTATTATCAATGTACATATTATTTCCAATCTATGCTTTGTAGATTATATTCAGATAACCTTGCGGTGACTCAATTACAAGTTTAATCCATTGTGGTGGACAGAATCATATATCAACAGATAGGACACTTCTGCCCAAGGCAATATGTTGGAAAACAATCTCTCAGTTATACATCCAACAAAAAATTTGAAAGAAGGTTTCTTACTCAGAGTTTTTAGATTCTGGAACTCACTACTATTAGAATGAGAATTGTTCAAATGCATTTAAGGGGAAGGGAAATGACAATGCAGATGAGGAAAGATTAGGACAAAATGCTGACTAAATTGAATGAAATAAGGATTGATTGATTGATTGATCGATTGTCACATGTACTGAAGTGCAGTGAAAAGCTTTTTTACGAGCAGTACAGACAGATCACAGGAAGCAAGGATGTACAGGCCGGTGGTTGTAAAAAGGTTTAGACAGAGGCACACAAGCCAATCTGACAATGGATTGCCAGGCCATAGTTAGATCTTTGTGTTCTAACGTTTTGCGGAAGCTTTATGCATTTCATCCACGGTAAGCAAAAATCTAAATTGCAGTGGAGCACTTTTCCTAAATCTTATTTGCTAATGGCTTCTCTCCTCTCTATTTTCAAATGTCTTTGACCCTTTAAAAGTTGCAAGCTTTTCACTGTAGGTGTCATTCATGAAGAAAAAGAAGCATTGACAATATCACGCATGCCTTTTTAAGAGTGCAATTTTGGATAAAGAAAATGGCAGAATCAATTGACATCTGGACAGAGGTAAGGCCTTCTGTTTTAGTATAGATCATTTATTTTCTGTATGTTTATTTTCTGTACTTAGTCCCAAGTTAACATTCTTAGATTGGTGATGTCTTTCACACATTTAAACCCCCATTTTTTGAAGATAGAGTGAGTTAGAGTTTCCTTCAGTACATAGTTATGTTTTTTTTTTAGATTACATTACAGTGTGGAAACAGGCCCTTCGGCCCAACAAGTCCACACCGACCCGCCAAAGCGAAACCCACCCATACCCCTACATTTACCCCTTACCTAACACTACGGGCAGTTTAGCATGGCCAATTCACCTGACCCTGCACATCTTTGGACTGTGGGAGGAAACCGGAGCACCCGGAGGAAACCCACGCAGACACGGGGAGAACGTGCAAACTCCACACAGTCAGTCGCCTGAGGCGGGAATTGAACCCGGGTCTCAGGCGCTGTGAGGCAGCAGTGCTAACCACTGTGCCACCGTGCCGCCCACAATGTTGTGACTTTCTTCAATGTAAGCTGTACATACTTTAACAACTGCAAGCAAGAATCTATAAAAACTAAATTAGCTGTCATGATTATCTCTTAATGTCTACTTGCTGCCACTATGATGTACTTCATGGCTCTCTAGGTGTGAGTCCACACATCACATAGCTCAGTGAGTCTGATTCTCGGTGAGATAGATATTTTGAAGTTTATTTACAACACTATTTACATCACTATAATAACAGTTTTACACACAGTCTGGTTCTGTGCTTACTGATGTAATATTATATGAAATGACTGAAGACACTAGACTGACACCATGGCAAAGAGAGTGAGATGTCATGTCATGATGTCTTATCGTCAAGGTCCAGTCCTGCCTGGCCTGGAATCCGTGTCTAAATGCAACAAAATCTTGTTGATAACATGCAAGATTCTGAAGGGAGTTGACATGCTGAGAGATTGTTTCCACTTATTGAAGAATCTAAAACACAGCCTCAATATAGGGGGCTAAATATTTAGGGCTGAGATGAGGAGAAATCACTTCACTCAAAGGGTTGTGAACTTTGGGAATTCTCGGGCCCAGAGCTTTAGAGAAGGGCTTTTGCCCGAAATGTCAATTTTACTGCTCCTTGGATGCTGTCTGAACTGCTGTGCTCTTCCAGCACCACTAATCCAGAATCATTAGGTCATGCTGGGTTTGACAGATCTTTGGTCTCTCAGGGAAACAGGGATACGGGGAGAGTGACTGGGGAAGTGAAACCTAAGATCATGCTGTTCTCAGCAAGTTTGAGAGGCTGCATTGTCTATTATTTGACCTAATTCTATTTCTTGTGTGCTTGAGATTAGTTATCCATTCATTTTTCATTATACCATTCCATCTATTTACTTTCAGACTCATATTTTCACTTCTGTTCCAGTGACCCCCTCAGACTCACATACAGTGACATAGACAGCAGGTTCCAAAACTCTCTAAATGGCTTTGTTTTGGGGGGTGGGAAAGGAAGGGGTCAAGCTATTCAAGAATTCCTGCTGCAAAATGCCCTCAAATGTCCTTTCCCCTTTCATTGCCCTTCACTACCCCTCTTTGAACACGGCATCCCAAGATTAAAGCTCGGTTTGACCACTTTTGGAGTATTGTGTGTAATTCTTCTGGTCTCCCCCCTACCAGAAATTTGAAAGGGTTCAGAAAAGATTTACAAGGATGTTGCCTGGGTTTGACATTTTGAGCTTTCGGGAGAGGGTGGGGCTGTTTTCCCTGCAGCATCGGAGGCTGAGGGGTGACCTTATAGAGGTTTATAAAATCATGAGGGCATGAATAGGGTAAATACTCAAGGTCATGATTAGAGTGGTGCTGGAGAAGCACAGCAGGTCAGGCAGCATCCAAGGAGCAGGAAAATCGAAGATTCGGACAAAAGTCCTTCATCAGGAATGATTCCTGATGAAGCGCCTTTGCCCGAAACGTTGATTTTCCTGCTCCTCGGATGCTGCCTGACCTGCCGTGCTTTTCCAGCACCACTCTAATGTTGACTCTAATTTCCAGCATCTACAGTACCCACTTCTCCCTAAATAGCCAAAGTCTTTCTCCTGGGGTGGGGGGAGTCCAAAACCGGAGGACATAGGTTTAGGGTGAGAGGGGAAAGATATAAAAGCTACCTAAGGAGCAACGTTTTCATGGAGAGGGTGGTACGTGTATGGAATGAGCTGCCAGAGGACGTGGTGGAGGCTGGTACACTTACACATTTAAAAGGCATCTGGATGGGTTTGTAAAAAGGAAGGGTATGGGCCAAGTTGTGGCAAATGGGACTAGATTAATTTAGGATGTCTGGTCAGCAAGGACGAGTTGGACCGAGTTGTTCCATGCTGTGTACATCTATGACTCTGTGACTCCCACGTGTTATATTATTGTACCACCACACCTTCCAGCCATCAAGAAGATTACATCCTTATAAACTGACTTCTGGGTGTTTTAAATTGTGGTATGGTTAGGATAAAGAATTTGTCTGAATATAAATGTGACTGTCTTGTTACAGGAAGCTAGAATGACAGTTCCTATTTGTTCCATGTTTTACATATTCTGCCCACCACCCCCCCAGGATTTTCCTGTCTAAACATCAACACATTATTTATTTATTTGTTGTGTTTCTTTGGCTGTCTCAGGACACTGTCCTTGTCAATGTCAATTATGTTGCTGATGAGCATGAAGCTCTCAGTACTGACGCTGATGAATGAATGTAGGGCATCAAGCATACATCGATTCTTATTTCCCTCTCTAGGGTACTGCTAACAGATTCGAGCTTCCAAATCATGAAAACCTTACTACCATTCACCAGTCAATCGATGTTGTGTCCCAAAGAGTGGGATTAAGAAAATTGTCTTTCTGGAAATGGATTTTGATGAATAGACAGCTTTTTTACATCTTTTTATCGCTTGTAAAGAAAAGAAAGGCTTCCACTAATACAACACAATTAACAACATCAAAATGTCTCAAAGTGCTTTCCACTCAATTAAATATTTTTTGAAGTGTAGACATGATTATAATGGAAGAAATCCAACAGCCAATTTGCACCCAGCCACATCCCAGTAATATGATAATCGTGTGGTAATCAGTTCTATCAGTGGTCTGAGAGAAGGGATAAATTAGGGGAGGTGAGGGGATAATTTAAAGGAAGTGGTATTATCAGTAGACTATTGAGCCAGAGACCCAGGTAATGTTCTGGAGCATTCAGAGTCAAACCCTACCATTGCAGGTGTTGGAATTTGAATTCAAAACATAAACTCTGTGATTAAGAGTCGAATAATGACCTTGAAATCATTGTGGATTATTGGAAAAAAACATGTCTGGCTCCCTAATGTCCTTCAGGGAAGGAAATCTGCCATCCCTTACCTGGTCTGGCCTACATGGGACTCCAGATCCACAGCAACTAGGAGAAAATGAGGACTGCAGATGCTGGAGAGTCAGGGACGAGAGTATAGTGCTGGAAAAGCACAACTGGTCAGGCAGCATCCGAGGAGCTTGGAGAGTCAACATTTCAGGCATAAGCTCTTAATCAGAAATGTGGAGGGGGAAGGGGCTGAGAGAGATAAATAGTGGGGCTGGGGGGAAGCTAACTAAGAGTGGGATAGGTGGATGAAGGTGGGGGGTAATTGTGATTAGCTGGAGCGGAAGGTGGAGCGGATAGGTGGGAATGAAGACGGACAGATCAAAAGGGCGGTGCCGGGTTGGATTTTGGATGAGGTGGGGAGGAGGGGAGATTTAGAAACTAATAAGGTTGATATTAATGCCATATGGCTGAAGGGTCCCATGGCGGAAGATGAGGCGTTATTCCTCCAGTCGTCAGATGGCTTAGATTTGGCGATGGAGAAGGCCCAGGACTTGCATGTCCTTTGGGGAGTGGGAGAGGGAGTTGAAGTGGTTGGCAACAGGACAGTGGGGTTGTTTGATGTGTGTGTCCCAGAGATGTTCCCTGAAATGGTCCATGAGTTGGACTCCTGTCTCCTCGATGTTGAGCAGACCATATCGAGTACAACAGACATGATAGATGAGGTGGGTGGATGTGAAAAGATCCTTTAGGGCTTTGGATGGAGGTGAGGGGGGGAGGTCTGGGCACAGGTTTGCATCTCATGCAGCAAAGGAACATGCTGGGGGTGAAGGGTGGGTTGGGGGGTGCGTGGACCTAACGAGAGAGCGGTTTCTGTGGAATGCTGATAGGAGTGGGGAGGGAAATATATCCAGTGGTGGAGTCTGCAGATTGCGGAAATGGCGGAGGATAATGTGTATATCCAGAGATTAGTGGCGTAAGAAGCAGGAGGGCTTTATCCTTGTTGTGATTGGAGGGGTGGGGTTCAAGGGTGGAGGTGCGGGAAGTGGAGGAGATGCGTTGGAGGCCATTGCTGATCATCTACAGTGTCCATTATTCCTGATGTGTTCTCCTCTATATCAGGGTATCAGGACGCCAACTTGTGGATCGTTTCAAGGAACATCTCTGGGATACACGTATCAAACAACCTCACATGGGCAAGGAAACCTCCTGCCAATTTCTACATACTGTCCTCCCTTGGCTGTTGAATCAGTGCTCCTGAATGTTGAACAGCACTTGGAGGTAGCACTGAGGGTGGCAAAGGTGAAAAATGTACCCTGTGTGGGGGTTTTCAATGTCAAAAGCAGGGTTAGAGACTAGGAATCCTGCAGTGAGTAACTCCTCACCTGTCTCTCCAAAACCTGTCTACCATCTACAAGGCAAAAGTCAGGAGTGTGATGAAATACTCCCCACTTGCCTGGATGGGTGCAGCTCCAACAACACTCAACAAGCTTGACACTATCCAGGGTAAAGTAGCCCACTCGACTGGTACCAAGTATACACCCCCTCCACCACCATCGCTCAGTAGCAGATGCTCTGTAAAAAAATCATTAAAGTTCCTGAGACAGCACCTTTCAAACCCAAGACCACTGCCATCTAGAAGGACAAGGGCAGCAGCTATCTGGGAACACCATCACCTACAAGTTCCCTTGTCAGTCTTTCTCACATACACACAACTGCAAGTTAAAAGCTGGAGCAAAAGATTTATGTGACCACAGGTTGCCTTTAAACAAACCATTTCTAAATGAAAAGCTGTTGTCTGTCTTTCTTATGCCTCTAAACTATATCCAGGTCTTCCCCCAGGGATCATGGTGTGTGTCACATCAATTTGACCTGGCACTGGAACTGAAATACTCACTTGAACTACACAGCGATTTTCTTCATCTTTTCTTATAGAGCCAAAAAACCTGTTTATTAGTACGTCATCTGCTGTGGTATATAATTATTAACAGTGGCTGGTGCACTAAGCAGCAAGGAGCCCCACTGTGATTCATTATATCCCCACAGAGCTCTTGATCATAGTTGTAATCACAGAACCTTGATGAGGATGACAAAAACTATGATTAGAACCTATTGTCAGCTTGACATCTGTATTTTAATATTACAATTATTCCAGAGCCCTGGTCAGGCTGATGCTGACAAGGACTTGCCTTTCCATTTTTTGTGTGTGTTGATCTGCAAGCATTTTGATGAAACTATATATTTTTAATGATGTCAATTGGCATTCCTCTTGCTCCGAGTCATTTGTGGATCCAAGGCCACATGAGACTTGAGCCCAAAATCATCCAAAAGCAACTTATATTTGCTTAGCAATATTAACAATCTGAAATGTAAAGCAAAGCACAGCACCCAACCACATAGGAGTTATTAGGTCCAAGACTTGGTCAAAGAGTTGGTACTTTAAAAAAAAGCAGAGTGCGGTGGAGAGATGTAGTGAAAGGCCAAGGGGGTTGAAAAATGCAGCCATTCCTTGTGGAGCTGTTCAAACCGGGGCTACCCAAGAGGCCAGAATTAGAGTCATAAAGTCATACAGCATGGAGACAGACCCTTCAGTCCAACCAGTCTGTGCTGACCATAATCCCAAACTCAGCTCCTTGCGCTTGGCCCAAATCCCATCAAACATTTCTAACTCATGTATCCAAATGTCTTTTAAACCTTCTAACTGTACCCAAATCCATCACTTCCTCTGGCAGTTCATTCCACACACGAAGCAACCTTGGCATAAAATTAGTTACCCCTTGTGTCTTTTCTAAATCTTTTACCTCTCACCTTAAAAATATGCCTCCTAGTCCCTCAAGGAAAAGGCCTTGTTATTCACCTTATCTACAACCTTCATGGTTTTATAAATCTCCATAAGGTCCATCCCCACAGCCTCTTACAGGTATCGCCAAAGGCTATGGGGTTGGAATAAGGGGTGAGCCTTGGGTACATTTGAAAACAAGGTCAAAAATGTAAAGCCAAGACACTGTTTGACCAGACGTCAAATACGAGTCAGTGAACATTGTGGCATTAGTGAAATGAAACTTGGTGCAAGTTAAGTAAGGTAGCAGAGGCTTGAATGATCTCAATTTTAGAAAGTAAATACAATGCAGAATGTGTTGAAATAGTCAAATCTAGAGGCCACAAAGGCGTGAATGAGAGTTTCAGCAAATGAGTTAAGACAGAGACAACATCAGGTAGTGTGGCAGAGCTGGACAAGCCTACCTTAGTAATATGAGTTAGGAAACTCACCTCATGGTTGGCTATGACACTGCAGTTGTGAACTGACTGCTGTAAGTGCACTGCCAGTGATGATGCCTTTTGAATGAAAAGTTAAACCAAGGACTGATCTACCCTTTCAGCTGGCTCTTCACATCCTCTGGATATAGTGCCATACAGCACGGAAACAGACCCTTCCATGCCAATCATGCTTCCAAACTAAGCGAGTTCCACCTGCCTGCACTTGGCCCATATCCCTCCAAACCGTTTCTTTTCATGGATCCGTGCAAATTTTTTAAAAATATTGTAACTGCACCCACATCTACCACTTCCTCTGGCAGTTCATTCCACATGCAAACCACCCTCTGTGTGAAAAAGTTGCCCCTCACGTGCCTTTTCAATATTTCTCCTCTCACCTTAAAAAATATGCCCCCAGGTTATGAAGTCCCCCACCTTAAGGAAAAGACCTTTACTATTCATCTTATCCATGCCCTTCATGATTTTATATAAATCTATAAGGTCATCCCTCAACCTCCTACACGCTGGTAAAAAATGTCCCAGCCTATCCAGCCTCTCACTATATGGTAAACCCTCGATTCCCAGCAACATCCTGGTAATTTTTTTCTGAACCCTCTCCAATTTAATAATATCCTTCCTATAGCAGGGCGACCAGAACTGGACACAAGGGTCCACATGTGGCCTCACCAATGTCCCCAACATACTGCAAACTCTTTACTCTTCAAGCACCAAGTGAGAAAAAGATGCACTGCTCTTTACTCTCAAACTGGCTGCAATGTTTCTGAAGTTATCTACAGCACCTTCATAATTAAAGTATTGATTGTAAAGTAATTTGTAAATTCTGTTGGTGATGAAAAACACTATATTTTGCTTCAATCCTCCCTCCCTTCACACTCTCCTGACGTTCTCAGGACTTGATCACTTTTCTTTCCTTCGTTTCTCTCTTTCTTTATCCCTTTCAGTCTTTGTTCCTTTCCATCTAAAACATATTGGAGCACCCTGTTGGACACTGTAGAGTTTAAGCTGATACTTTGCTTGAAGTGAAGATAAGAATTCAAGCTTGCAGCTTTTTTTTTTCCAAATCAAATTGTCACATGTCAATTTTGTGGTTAATATTACCTTGCATTTGTCTTCCCCAGCAAAAAAAATCTCTGATGAAATAAGTGCTTTTTGAAAGTAGAAATTGTCAGTGTCAGCCAACGGGACCACTTTCCATCTTTAACTGCAATGTCAAGCACTATCAGGTTAGCTACAGGACGTATGAAGGAATGGCATTCATACCATTCCTTATCATAGCTGTTAGTAACTTTCCAAAGCAGCTGATACAACTCTTTGTCGTGTGTCACTGCATCTAACAGTGAATTGAAAACTGTTTATGGTTATATTAAAGGAACAATGTTAGGCCGAAAGAGGTACCTATTCTTATTTGACTTTTATTTATTCATAGAACACAGAACAGTACCGGCCCTTCAGCCCTCGATGTTGTGCTGACCTTTTATCCTACTCTAAGATCATACTAACCTACACATCCTTCATTTTACAATCATCCATGTGCCTATCCAAGAGTCACTTAAATATCCCTAATGTATCTGCTACCACTGCTGGCACACACCCACCACTCTCTGTGTAAAGAACACACCTCTGTCATCTCTTCTAAACCTTCCTCCAATCACCTTAAAATTATGCCCCCTCATGATAGCTGTTTCCATCCCGGGCAAAAGTCTCTGGCTATCCACTCCATTTATGCCTGTCATCATTTTGTACTCCTGCTTCAAGTCACCTCTCATCCTTCTTTGCTCCAATGAGAAAAGCCCTAGCTCCCTCAACCTTTCTTCATAAGACATCCCCTCCAGTCCAGGCAGCATCTTGGTAAATCTCATCTGCACCCTCTCGAAAGCTTCAGATCCTTCCTATAATGAGGTGACCAGAACTGAGCACAATATTCCAAATGTGGTCGAACTAGGGCATTATAGAACTGCCGCATAACCTCATGGCTCTTGAACTCAATCCCCTTGCTAACGAAAGCCAACACGCCATATGCCGCCTTAACAACCCTATTAACTTATTTGGCAATTTTGAGCATCAATGGACTTGGAACCCAAGATTCCTCTGTTCCTCCACATTGCCAAGAATCCTGCCTTTAACCTTATCATCTACATTCAGGTTCAACCTTCCAAAATAAATCACTTCACACTTTTTCCAGGTTGAACTCCATCTTCCACTTCTCAGCCCAGCGCTGAATCCTGTCAATGTCCCGTTGCAACCTAAACAGCCTTCCACTAATTCACCAACCTTCATGTCATTGGCAAACTTACCACCCTTTCACTTCCTCATCCAAATTATTTATAAAAATCACAAAGAGCAGAGGCCCCAGAACAGATCCTTGCAGAACACTATTGGTCACCAAACTCCAGGCTGAATACTTTCCAATTACTCTGTCTTCTATGGGTCAGCCAATTCACTTGTGGGATGTGCTGTCACTGGGTTTTTAAAAATTTTACAGTACAGAAGGAGGCCATTGGACCCATTATGTCCATACTGGCTCCCAAAAGAACTATCCTGCGAGTCCCACTCTCCAGCTCTATCTCCGTATCTCTCTAACTTCAAAGATATATCCAGCTCTCTTTTGAAACCTCCTATAGCATCCACCTCCACCACTCTCTCAGGCAGTGCATTCCAAATCATAATGACTCTCTGAGTAAAGAAATTTCTCCTCATCTCATACCGAGCTCTCTTGCTGATAAATGTTGAAATTATGACCCCCTAGTTACTGACATACCAACTCACCGTGTCAAAACTATAATAACATATATATATATAAAACTGTGAATATTTCAGTAAGGTCACCTCTGCATCATCTCTGCTCCAAGGAGAATAAGCCCAATCTCTCTAATCTTTTCTTGTATCTCAAATCTTTCATTCTTGGTATCATTCTAGTAAATCTCCTTTGTACTCTCTCTCGGACTTTAACGTTCGTTCTTAAGTAACGTGCCCAGGACTGAACACAATACTCCAAATGTGGTCTGACCAGTGATTTGTAGAGGTGGAGCACCACTTCCCTGTTTTTGTACCTTATGCCTCTATTTATAAACCCCTATAAGCCTTAATGACAATTGTTTCAACTTGCCTGGCCGTGGATATGCTTGCCTGGCCAAGCTTGCATTATCTCCCTTTTACATTTTACATCAACTGTTTTATCTACTGAAATGTGTTTTCAATCAGTGTGCTCTAGTTCAACTTTTAGACTCCTAAAATCTGCCCTTTTCCAGTCTGGGATCTTAACCATTGGCCAACATGGCTTGGGCGATCATATATCGCCTATTCCTAGTTGTCCTAGGAAAAGTGTTGCTCAGCTACCTTCGAAAGCTAATTGAGCAGTGACAGTCTTCCTGAGAAGCTTGAATTACTGAATGAAAACTCGCTGTAAAGGAATATTAAATCATGGAGCTCTCCCTCAGTAAACAAGCATTCTGAGGAAGGGACACCAGACCAGAAACGTAATATCTTCTTTCTTTCTTTCTACAAATGCCAGAGCTGCTGATTTTCTCCAGCAATTTCTGCTTTTGTCCCGGCTGTCCTTCAGCGACGTGGTGGATCAGTCACTGAAGGTTGGCATGAAGGTGCAGCAGGCAGTGAGGAAAGCTAATAACATGCTTGCCTTCATAACAAGAGGATTTGAGTACAGGAGTAGGGATGTATGTCTGTAGTTATACAAGGCCTTGATGAAGCCACATAGAATAGGATCCATACAGTTTGGAAACAAGCCATTCAGCCCAAAATATCTACAGTGACCCATCGGACAGCATCCCACCCAATAACCCTATATATCCCAAGGTGAATGCACCGAACCAAAAAGCCTTGGACACTATGGGGCAAATTAGCATGACCTAACTTGCACATCTTTGGACTATGGAAGGAAACTGGAGCACCTGGCAGAAACCCATGCAGACACAGGGAGAATGCGTAAACTCCGCACAGACCCAAGTTTGAAATCGAAACCGGGTCCCTGATGCTGTGAGGCAGCAGTCCGAACCACTTAGCCCTGTACTTGAGTATTGTGTCCAAGTCTGAGGAAGCTGAAAATGTGTTGCTGGAAAAGCGCAGCAGGTCAGGCAGCATCCAAGGAACAGGAGAATCGACGTTTCGGGCATAAGCCCTTCTTCAGGAATGAGGAAAGTTTGTCCAGCAGGCTAAGATAAAAGGTAGGGAGGAGGGACTTGGGGGAGGGGCTTTGGAAATGCGAAGGTGGAGGGTGAGGTCAAGGTGAGGGTGATAGGCCGGAGTGGGGTGGGGGCGGAGAGGTCAGGAAGAAGATTGCAGGTTAGGAAGGCGGTGCTGAGTTCGAGGGATTTGACTGAGACAAGGTGGGGGGAGGGGAAATGAGGAAACTGGAGAAATCTGAGTTCATCCCTTGTGGTTGGAGGGTTCCCAGGCAGAAGATGAGGCGCTCTTCCTCCAACCGTCGTGTTGCCATGGTCTGGCGATGGAGGAGTCCAAGGACCTGCATGTCCTTGGTGAAGTGGGAGGGGGAGTTAAAGTATTGGGCTACGGGGTGGTTGGGTTGGTTGGTCCGGGTGTCCCAGAGGTGTTCTCTGAAACGTTCCGCAAGTAGGCGGCCTGTCTCTCCCACTCCACCAAGTCCCTCCTCCCTACCTTTTATCTTAGCCTGCTGGACACACTTTCCTCATTCCTGAAGAAGGGCTTATGCCTGAAACGTCGATTCTCCTGTTCCTTGGATGCTGCCTGACCTGCTGCGCTTTTCCAGCAACACATTTTCAGCTCTGATCTCCAGCATCTGCAGCCCTCACTTTCTCCTCAAGTCTGAGGAAGGATATTCTTGCTACTTAGAGAGCCAGCAAAATTTCACCAGACTGATTCCCAGGATGGCAGGACTGATATATGAAGAAAGATTGGATTGACTGGGCTTGTACTCACTGGAATTTAGACGAATGAAGAGGGATTGCAGAGAAACATCTAAAATCCTGATGGATCCATGCTCCTGATGCGGTCTCCTCTATATTGGGGAGACTGGATGCCTCCTAGCAGAGCGCTTTAGGGCACATCTCTGGGACACCCGCACCAATCAACCCCACCGCCCTGTGGCCCAACATTTCAACTCCCCCTCCCACTCTGCCGAGGACATGCAGGTCCTGGGCCTCCTCCACCGCCATTCCCTCATGACCCAACGCCTGGAGGAAGAACACCTCATCTTCCGCCTTGGAACACTTCAACCCCATGGCATCAAGGTGAATTTCACCAATTTCCTCATTTCCCCTTCCCCCACCTCACCCCAGCTCACAACTTCCAGCTCAGCACCCGCCCTCATGATCTTTCCTACCTGCCTATCTTCCTTTCCACCTATCCACTCCACCCTCCTCTCTGACCTATCACCTTCATCCCCACCCCCATTCACCTATTGTGCTCTATGCTACTTCCTCCCCACCCCCACCTCCCTCTCATTTATCTCTCCACTCTGCAGGCTCCCTGCCTTTATTCCTGATGAAGGGCTCTAGCCCGAAACGTCGATTTTCCTGCTCCTGGATGCTGCCTGACCTGCTGTGCTTGTCCAGCACCACTCTGATCTAGACTCTGATTTCCAGCTTCTGCAGTCCTTGTTTTTACCTAAACTCCTGATGGGACTGGACAGGCTAGATTCCTGATGTTGGGGAACTCCAGAACTAGAGAATCACAGTCTAAGAATAAGGGATAAGCCATTCAGGATTGACATAAGGAAGAGTGTTTTCACTCAGAGAGCTGTGAACCTGTGGAATTCTCTCCCGGAGGGAGCTGTTGGGGCCATTTCATTAGATATCTTCAAGAGGGAGCTGGATGTGACCCTTGCGGCTCAAGGGATCAAGGGGTATGGGGAGAAAGTGGGAATGGGATACTGAGTTTGCATGATTAGCCATGATCATATTGAATGGTGGAGCAGGCTCGAAGGGCTGAATGGCCTACTCCTGCACCTATGTTTCTATGTTTACTACATTGCCCTTGATTCAGTTCCCATACCGAATAATTAAAGTCCTTTCCGTGCTGCATGTTTCAGAAATGAGCAAGAATTTCCCTGTTCACCATAAATATTAAAATCACCAAAGTCTCTTATATATACACTTGTAATATTGACACAAGAGCAAGCATCTATTTTTAAAAAAAACTCTTCTCCTATTAATATGGTTTAATCCCATTCTCTGATGATCTTCCTTACTGTGTCAATTGCAACAATTTCCAATTTCACACCAAGCATCTTCGAATCAGGGAATCTTACAGCACAGAAGGAGACCACTTGGTCCACCACCCCTGTGTCTGCTCTTTCATGCAGTTTTCCAATTAGTCCCACTCCCCTCTGTCCTCTGCCCGGAAACCTGTTTTGTTCTTTTTGCTTTCAAATATTCCCTTTTGAAATTTACTGAATTTGCCTCCACCCACTTTTCAGGCAGTGTATTCCAAATGGAACATTTCTACATTTCCCTCTGATCCTTTTGCCAATTATCTTAAACCTGCGTCTTCTGGCTACTGGCCCTTCAGCCAGTGGAAAAGTCTTGTCCTTATTTACTCTCATCATCTGTTGGCCCTTCTGAGTGGTATTGTTATGACAGGCATTTTCCAAATGATGAAGAGATGCCACTGGATAAAGACTGACAGTCTTTCAACAGATCGAGTGTGAGGCACCACAGACACAACGTTAAATAGAAAATATTTAGATCAGAGGCAGGAGAAACCTCTGCAGCACAGTGTTGTGAGACAGTTATTGCATTATTGCTTAGTTTCCAGATTAGGCAGGCAGAGTACTTTTCAGACAGTTTGACGACAGTAACTCCAATAGAGCGGGCAGCACGGTGGTTATCACTGCTGCATCACAGCGCCAATTCCTGCCTCAGGCAACTGTCTGTGTGGAGTTTGCACGAAGTATTAGAAATAAGATGGATGAGCTTGAGGCTTTTTTGGAAATTGGCAGCTACGATATTGTGGGGATAACTGAGATGTGGCTTCAAGTGGACAGGGCCTGGGAAATGAATATTCAAGGCTATAAGGACAGACTGATGGGCAGAGGGGGTGGGGTGGCCTTGTTGGTAAGGGATGATATTCAGTCCCTTGCGCGGGAGGACCCAGAATCAGGGGATGCAGAGTCAGTATGGATAGAGCTGAGAAATTCTAAGGGTAGAAAGACCCATTTGGGAGTTATCTACAGGCCCCCAAACAGTAGTCTGGATGTTGGATGTAAGTTGAATAAGGAGCTGAAATTGGCCTGTCGCAAAGATGTTACTACAGTTGTTATGGGGGATTTCAACATGCAGGTAGACTGGGAGAATCAGGATGGTATTTGACCTCAAGAAAGAGACTTTGTGGAGTGCCTCCGAGATGGATTCTTAGAATAGCTGGTGCTGGAGCCTACCAAGGAGAAGGCAATTCTGGATCTGATATTGTGCAACGATCCAGAATTGATCAGGGACATCGAAGTGAAGGAGCCATTAGGAAATAGTGACCATAATACAATAAGCTTCAATCTGCATTTTGAGATGGAGAGGGTACAGTCGGAAGTGACAGTACTTCTGTTGGATAAAGGGAACTATGGAGCTGGCCAAAGTTCAATGATGCAATACTTTAGCAGGGATACAGTGGAGGAACAATGGCAGATATTTCTGTGTATAATGCAGAAGATGCAGGATCAGTTCATTCCAAAAAGGCAGAAAGATCCTAAGAGGAGGCAGGGGTAGCCGTGGCTGACGAGGGAAGTTAAGAAACATATGAAGTCAAAAGAGAAAAAGTATAACCTAGCAAAGATGAGTGGGAAAACGAAGGACTGGGAAGCTTTTAAAGAACAACAGAGGATTACTAAGAAGGAAATACACAGAGAAAAATGAAGTACAAAGGTAAACTGGCCAAAAATATAAAGGAGGATAGTAAAAGCTTTTTTCGGTATGTGAAAGGGAAAAAAATGGTTAAGCCTAAAATTGGGCCCTTGAAGACAGAAACAGGGGAATATATTATGGGGAACAAAGAAATGGCAGAAGTTTTGAATTGATACTTCAGATCTGTGTTCACTGGGGAAGACACAAGCAATCTCCCTGAGGTAACAGTGGCTGAAGGACCTGAACTGAAGGGAATTTATATTTGCCAGGAATTGGTGTTGGAGAGACTGTTAGGTCTGAAGGCTGATATGTCCCTGGGGCCTGATGGTCTACATCCCAGGGTACTGAAGGAAGTGGCTTAAGAAATCGTGGATGCATTGGTGATTATTTTCCAGAGTTCGATAGATTCAGGATCAGTTCCTGAATATTGGAGGGTAGCTAATGTTGTACCACTTTTTAAGAAAGGTGGGAGAGAGAAAGCAGGAAATTATAGACCAGTTAGTCTGACCTTAGTGGTGGGAAAGATGCTGGAGTCAATTATAAAGGATGAAATTACGACACATCTGGATCGCAGTAACAGGATAGGTCAGAGTCAGCATGGATTTATGAAGGGGAAATCATGCTTGACTAATCTTCTGGAATGTTTTGAGGATGTAACTCTGAAGATGGACAAGGGAGATCCAATGGGTGTGATGTACCTGGACTTTCAGAAAGCCTTTGATAAGGTCCCCCATAGGAGGTTAGTGAGCAAAATTAGGGTGCATGGTATTGGAGGCAAAGTACTGACTTGGATTGAAAATTGGTTGGCTGACAGGAAACAAAGAGTAGTGATAAACGGCTCCCGTTCGGAATGGCAGGCAGTGACCAGTGGGGTACCACAGGGATCAGTACTGGGACCGCAGCTTTTTACAATATAGATTAATGATATAGAAGATGGTATTAATAGTAACATTAGCAAATTTGCTGATGATACAAAGCTGGGTGGCACGGTGAAATGTGAGGAGGATGTTAGGAGATTACAGGGTGTCCTAGACAGGTTAGGTGAGTGGACAGATGCATGGCAGATGCAGTTTAATGTGGATAAATATATGGTTATCCACTTTGGTGGCAAGAACAGGAAGGCAGATTACTACCTAAATGGAATCAATTTCGGTAAAGGGGCAGTACAAAGAGATATGGGTGCTCTTGTACACCAGTCAATGAAGGTAAGCATGCAGGTACAGCAGGTAGTGAAGAAGGCTAATAGCATGCTGGCCTTCATAACACGAGGGATTGAGTATAGAAGCAAAGAGGTTCTTCTGAAGCTGTACAGGGCCCTGGTGAGACCACATCTGGAATATTGTGTGCAGTTCTGGTCTCCAAATTTGAGGAAAGACATTCTGGCTATTGAGGGAGTGCAGCGTAGGTTCACGTGGTCAATTCCTGGAATGGCGGGACTATCTTATGTTGAAAGATTGGAGCGACTGGGCTTGTATACCCTTGAGTTTAGAAGACTGAGAGGGGATCTGATTGAGACGTATAAGATTATTAAAGGATTGGACACTCTGGAGGCAGGAAACATGTTTCCGCTGATGGGTGAGTCCCAAACCAGAGGACACAGCTTAAAAATATGGGGTAGGCCACTTAGGACAGAGATGAAGAGAAACCTCTTCACCCAGAGAGTGGTGGCTGTGTGGAATGCTCTGCCCCAGAGGGCAGTGGAGGCCCAGTCTCTGGATTCATTTAAGAAAGAGTTGGATAGAGCTCTCAAGGATAGTGGAATCAAGGGTTATGGAGATAAGGCAGGAACAGGATACTGATTGAGGATGAAGAGCCATGATCATAATGAATGGTGGTGCTGTCTTGAATGGCAGAATGGCCTACTCCTGCACCTATTGTCTATTGTCTGTTGTTCTCCCTGTGTCTGCGTGGGTTTCCTCCGGGTGCTCTGGTTTCCTCCCTCAGCCCAAAAATGTGCAGGTTAGGTGAATTGGCCATGCTAAATTGCCCATAGTGTTAGGTAAAGGGGTAAATGTAGGGGAGTGGGTCTGGGTGGGTTGCTCTTCGGAGGGTCGATGTGGACTTGTTGGGCCGAAGGGCCTGTTTCCACACTGTAAGTAATCTAAGTGAGAAAAATAGATGTACAGTGGAATCTTGATTATCCGAATATCAATTATCCGAATATCAGATTATCCAAAGGGGATCTCAAGGTCCGTATAGAAACATTACGTCAAAGAGCTGTTTCAACCCTGATCGTGTCTTTTGTTTACAGGTACAATGATTAAGAACAAACGCGGCATACTGCCGAGAACAGTCCTGGACAGTCCAGGCACAGTCTCCAAATGACTGACCTCCCATTCTCTCTCTCTCTCTCTCTCTCTCTCTCCCACACACTTTCCCTGGAGTTCTACATAAACGTGAAGCCTAATAATCTCTCCAACATTGCCCTGTACAGGGCAGAGGTAGAACTTATCAAAAAGTTGCATGTGGGTATGTGTGTGTGTGTGTGGGTGGGGGCGGGGAGGGGGGGGTGCTGTGTGTTTGCGTGGGGCTGTGTTTGTGTGGGCCTGTGTGTATATGTGTGTGTTTGTGTGGGGCTGTGAGCATGTGTTGTGTGGGACTGTGTATGTGTGTGAGGCTGTGTGTGTGGGTCTGTGATTGTTTGTGTAGGGCTGTGTGTATGTGTATGTGTTTGTGTGTGCGTTTTTGTGTGGTACTGTGTTTGTGGGGGGCTGTGTGTTTGTGGGGGGCTGTGTGTTTGTGTGGGGCTGTGTGTTTGTGTTTGTGTGGGGCTGTTTCTGTTTGCGTGGGGCTGTGTTTGCGTGGGGCTGTGTTTGCGTGGGGCTGTGTTTGCATGGTTCTGTGTGTATGTGTGTGTGTGTGTTTGTTTGGGGCTGTGTGTGTGTGTGTTTGTGTGGGGCTGTGTGTGTTTGTTTGGGGTTGTGTGTGTGTGCTTGTGTGGGGCTGTGTGTGTTTGTGTGGGGCTGTGTTTTCGTGGGGCTGTGTGTATGTGTGTGTGTTTGTGTGGGGCCGTGTTTGTGTGGGGCTGTGTGTATGTTTGTTTGGGGCTGTGTGTATGCTTGTGTGGGGCTGTGTATGTGTTTGTTTGCGTGGGGCTGTGTTTGCGTGGGGCTGTGTTTGCGTGGGGCTGTGTTTGCGTGGGGCTGTGTTTGTGTGGGGCTGTGTGTTTGTGTGTGTGTTTGTGTGGGGCTGTGTGTGTGTTTGTGTGGGGCTGTGTGTGTTTGCGTGGGGCTGTGTGTGTGTGTTTGTGTGGGGCTGTGTGTGCTTGTGTGGGGCTGTGTGTATGTGTTTGGGTGGGGCTGTGTGTGTTTGTGTGGGGCTGTTTGTGTGGAGCTGTGTGTGTGTTTGTGTGGGGCTGTGTTTGTGTGGGGCTGTGTTTGGGTGGGGCTGTGTGTGTGTGTTTGTGTGGGGCTGTGTTTGTGTGTGTGTTTGTGTGGGGCTGTGTGTATGTGTTTGTGTGGGGCTGTGTGTGTTTGCGTGGGGCTGTGTTTGCGTGGGGCTGTGTTTGCGTGGGGCTGTGTTTGCGTGTTTGTGTGGGGCTGTGTGTGTGTGCGTGCGTGCGTGCTATTTGGTGGCTTACCCCACAAAGGTAGGCTGTTGTGTGTCGGTCGGGGGAGCAGGAGAGTTTGGACGGTAGGTGGGGATGGGGGGTGGACGAGGTTGGGGCGGATGGGGTTGGGGGGACGGGGTTGGGGCAGACCGGGTTGGGGCTGCGGCGGGGTTGGAGGGGACAGGTTTAGGGGGATGGGATTGGGGGGACAGGGTTGGGGCAGACAGGGTTGGGGGGTCATGGTTTCGGAGGGGGCAGGGATTGGGGGACAGTGTTGGGGCGGCTGGGGTGGGGTGGGGGGACAGGGTTGGGGAGCTGGGTTTCGGAGGGGCAGGGATTGGGGACAGTGATGGGGTTGGGGCAGATGGGTTCGGGGGCGGGGTTGGGAGCAGGTGGGGATTGACGGGGTTGGGACGGACTGGGGGAGGATGGGGTGGACGGGTTGGGGGCGGGTAGGGGTTCGGGGGTGGATGGGGCATGGGGGTGGGGGGGTGGGGTGAGGGCTCACGTGCAATGTGCTGCCGTCTAGTCTCCTAAACAGGGAGCAGACTTCATAGAAAACTCCAAGTTCCAGAGGAAATCAATTAACCGAATAATCAATTATCCGAACCAAATAGTGCCCATCTCGTTCAGATAATCGAGGTTCCTCTGTATCTGACTCAGCTTCATAATAGTTGATCTGTCTCAATGAAACCCAATTTTCAGGGGTATCTTTTACCAAGGGAATAATACATAGAAAATACTTATGTAATTTCATTATTGGCAGTAGTATTTAACTAGAAGCTACATCAATGGTGGCATTCTCTTCCCAGGCAGGGGCTGGGTGCAGCCATTAAAGTGGCCATCTTGTTTCGAAGAGTCATCCAGGGATTTATTTCCTTTATGCAGTGTGGATAAGGCCAGAATTGTTGATCATTCCTAATTGCCTTTGAATGGATTGGTTTGTTCAACTGTTAAGAGTCAGCCACATAGCTGTGGGTCTGGAGTCACACTGTAGGCCAGAATAGGTAACAAAGGCAGATTTCTGTCCTATACATGGTCAACCAGATAGGTTTGTACAATCACTGATCATTGCCACAGTCACTAGTACTAGCTTTACATTTCAGATTTATTAATTGAATTTAAATTCCACCAGCCACTGTGATGGGATTTGAAACCATGTCCCCAACCCCACCAGAGCATTAGGCTGGGCCTCAGGATTCCTGGTCCAGTGACATCATCACAATAGCACCATTGCTTCATGTCAGTTTGTCCTCCTATCTAGCTCTTTCTCCATATCTTTACAATTTTCTCTCTTTCAGACAGCTAAAGAAACATAGAAAATAGGAGTAGGCTATTCAGTGCTTTGAGCCTAATCTACCTTTCGTTACAATTATGGCAGCTACTCTATCCCAGTCACGTAGTTCCACGTTCTCTTCAAATTCTTTGTTGCCTCTAGAGTTTTGTTATGTATCTATTTCTTTTTTTTTAATATATTCAATGCCTTAGCCTCAAATTCCCAGTGTGGTACAGAATTTCATAGATTCACCACCCTCTGAGTCATAGAGCTATAGAGATGTACAGCATGGAAACAGACCCTTCAGTCCAACTCATCCATGACGACCAGATAGCCTAACCCAATCTAGTCCCATTTGCCAGCACTTGGCCCAGGTCCCTCTAAACCCTTCCTATTCATATACCCATCCAAATGCTATTTAAATGTTGTATTTGTCCCAGCCTCCACCACTTCCTCTGGCAGCTCATTTCATACACATAGCACCGTCTGTGTGAAAAAGTTGTCCCTCAGGTCCTTTTTAATTATTTTCCTTTTGACCTTAAAACTCTGCCCTCTAGTCTTGGATTCCCCCTCCCAAGGGAAAAGACTTTGCCTATTTAGCCTATCCATGCCCCTCATGATTTTACAGACCTCTGTAAGGTCACCCTTTAGCTTCCAATGCTCCAGGAAAATAACCCCAGCTTATTCAGCCTTTCAATATAGCAACATCCTTATAAACTTTTTCTGAACCCTTTTGAGTTTCACAACATCCTTCCTACAGCAGGGAGACCAGAATTGCATGCAGTACTCCAAAAGTGGCCTAACCAATGTCCTGCACAGCTGCTACATGACCTCCCAAATCCTATACTCAATGCATTGACCAATAAAGACAAGTGTATCACATACCTGCTTTACTATCCTGTCTACCTGCAGCTCCACTTTCAAGGAACTGTGAACCTGCACTCCAAGGTCTCTTTGTTCAGCAAAACTCCTCAGGAGCTTACCATTAAGAGTGTAAGTTCTGCCTTGACTTGCCTTTCCAAAATGCAGCACCTCACATTTGTCTAAATTAAACTCCATCTGCCACTCCTCAGCCCACTGGCCCATCTGATCAAGATTCTGTTGCACTCTGAGGTAACCTTCTTTGCTGTCCATATTTTGGTGACATCTGCAAATGTATCAACCATACCTCCTATTTTCACATCCAAATCACTTTTATAAATGATGAAAAGTAGCGGACCCAGCACTGAATCTCTGAGTGAAGAAATTTATCCTCAATTGATCCTAAATGGTTGAGCCCATATCTTGAGGCTGTGACCCCTTGTTCACATCAGCTTTGCATCTGGTTTTTCCATTTCTGCCAGAAAGAAAATCTGGGTTTCAGTGAGATCCCCTCCATCTCCTGAACCCTAGTGAATCTAGGCTTATACCCAATCTTTCTTCATATGACAATCCTACCAGCGCAGGAACCAGCATATCCTTGCTTAGGTAAGGAGACCTGACTGCACACAATAATCCAGGTGTGTTCTCACTGAGGCGCTGTGAGCTACAGACTTCTGTGGACCTGTTCCCAAATCCTCTTCATCTAATGCCCGAGTCTGCCCTTGCAGTCTCTGTGTGTCACTGTGCGCAGCATGACTCAAGTCACTGAAAGTGAAAACATGGGTCAAAACTATGGGTGACAGCCTTCATCAGTATCAGAGCGGTAAAATGAATAGACAATTTCACCTTTGTAGCTGAATCAGCAATCTCACAGATCATTTCATCTTTAAAATTAAACCATTCCGAAGCTATAATCAGGGCATTACCTGGACCGTTAAAGGGCAGATTTAAAAAAACATTTACTCGAAGCAATGCTGAAGTGGGAGAGGGATATACAGTGGCTGAAATGATGAAAAATCTCTCCTTGTGTGCCACAACACAACTTTCTGACTATCGTCGTGATCCATCGATATTAATGCAATGCTGTTCATGTCACAAAACATCTCCACACACTTCACAGGAGTATTATAGCACTGCCTTTGACACTGAGCCACATTAAGGGGGCTTTACAGCCAGATCACCAAATGTTTAGCCAAAGAAGCAAGCTTCAAGACGTGCCTTAAAAGAGGTATAGAGACGTACAAATGGGCAGAATGAACTATGCTAGGGAACCGAGAGCTTAAGGTCCAGTCAGCAGAAGGCACTGCCCTCCCACCCAATGGCCAATGTCACTCAAGTGACATTTCCCACTGTCTGTCTTTTTTCCAACTACTCCAGGTGGCATGGAAAGATCACCTGGTGAACCTCGGTGGCTTTCTGGAAGGTTCCTCCAACTCACCTCTCCACAAGGCACTTCCCCTCCAGTAGTAATAGTTGCTCCCAGGTCAACCTTTGTCCAGCTCCTCTCAACAGCCTCTCCCTGACCCCTGACCCCCAATGCTGTGGGTTGTCTAGCTGACCCAGGTGCCTCCTCTTCTTCTGTGCTCAATGCCAAGAGAGCCCACCCCCTCCCCATGGCATTGCTAATGTTAGTGAGTTGCTGGCTGTCCAAATGTCCTCCAACTTGCAGGTGGCGCTGTTCCATGTATCTGCTGCCCTTGTCCTTATAGATAGAAGTGGTGATATGTTTGAAAGGAGTTATCTAAGGATCTTTGGTGAATTTCTGCCATGTAGAAAGTATACACTGCTGGTACTGAGCATCGGTGATGAAAGGACCGGAGGTCTGTGAATATTTAAAATGTTTAAAAGTATTTTAAGTTTTTAATATGTAAAATTAAGCTGTTGTGGGGCTTCCTGTCGGGGACAGTTGGTGGTGTGCCTACCTTCTAGAACCTTCAACATGCTGGAGGTGTGGCTTAGCAACTTGATTTAATTTTAAAATAATCTTAAAAGGTCTGTAACATAGCTAAGATGCCCCTACCTCTGGGACAGAAGTTCCAGGTTCAGGTTTCACATATCCAAAGATATTGATTGATTCTAAACTACTTACAAGTTCCAATTTCTACCTAGGAGGGGCTGACGTGTGCAAAGGAAAAGTATTGTGTACTTCTGTTGTCTGGGCCACTGTGACTAAACGCTCAGCTTCTGCTTCTGTCTTCACCAGACTGTAAGATCATATGATACAGGAGCAGAAGTAGACCATTTAGCCCATCGAGTCTGCTCTGCCATTTGATCAAGGCTGGTATATTTCTCAACTCCATTTTCCTGCCTTCCCACCATCACCCTTGATCCCTTTAACAATCAACAACCTATCTCTGTTTTAAATACACTCAATGACTTGGCCTCCACAGCCCTCTGCACCTCTGGCCAAGGAAGTTCCTCCTCATCTCAGTTCTAAAAGGTTGTCCCTGCATTCTAAGGTGGTGCCCTCGGCCTCTAGTCTCTCCTATTAGTGGAAACATCTTCTCCATGTCTACTCTATACAGGCCTCTCAATATTCTGGAAGTTTCAATCAGATCTCACCTCCCCGCAACCCCCCACCCACCCCCTAAAACCGGTATCTGACTAGACTCAATCAAATACAGAGCCAGAGTCCTCAAACGCTCCTCGTATGACAAGCCATTTGTCCCCAGGATTAATTTTGTAAACCTCTCCTAGAGCTCCTCTAATGCCAGTACTGACATCCTTTGACATGGGGCCCAAAACTACTCACAATGCTAATGACATATGGTTATCAACTTAACAGGGCTGCTCTTGCAACAAAGATGCTTGTTTTTAATTCATTCACAGCACATGAACATCGCTGGCAAGACCTGCATTTCTTGCCCATCCTCAATTGCCCAGAGGGCAATTAAGAGTCAACCACATTGCTGTGGGCCTGAGGTCACATGTAGGCCTGAACTGGTAAGGATGACAGTTTCCTTCCCTAAAGAACATTAGAAACATAGAAACATAGAAATATAGAAAAAATACAGCGCAGTACAGGCCCTTTGGCCCTCGATGTTGCACCGATCCAAGCCCACCTAACCTACACACTAGCTCACTATCCTCCATATGCCTATCCAATGCCCGTTTAAATGCCCATAAAGAGGGAGAGTCCACCACTGCTACTGGCAGGGCATTCCATGAACTCACAACTCGCTGAGTAAAGAATCTACCCCTAACATCTGTCCTATACCTACCACCCCTTAATTTAAAGCTATGCCCCCTCGTAATAGCTGACTCCATACGTGGAAAAAGGTTCTCATGGTCAACCCTATCTAAACCCCTAATCATCTTGTACACCTCTATCAAGTCACCCCTAAACCTTCTTTTCTCCAATGAAAACAGCCCCAAGTGCCTCAGCCTTTCCTCATACGATCTTCCTACCATACCAGGCAACATCCTCCTCTGCACCCGTTCCAGTGCCTCCACATCCTTCCTATAGTATGGCGACCAGATGCTCCAGATGCGGCCGCACCAGAGTCTTATACAACTGCAACATGACCTCAGGACTCCGGAACTCAATTAGTGAACCAGATGGGGTTTTTCCAACAATCGATTCACAGCCATCATTAGATTTTTAATTCCAGATATTTATTAAATTCAAATTACATCATCTGCTACAAGAGGATTTGAACCCAGGTCCCCAGAATGTTATCTGGATCGACAGTCCAGTGAAAATACCACCTGGCCATTGCCTCCCCACATGAAAACTGTTACTACAAGGTGAACAGTGTAGATGCATTAAGAGAATGATAGCAAGGCATGTGGGAAAGAATTGGAGAAAGCTTGAGTAAAGCATCAGGGCTAGCAGAGATCAGTTGGGCTGAACGATAATATCATGTAATTGTCAGTACCCAGATCTATAACACATCTCTTTTTGTTTGTCCCTGGAGTTTGGTTCTGCTGGAGCTTGTTAAAAATGTAACGTTCTCCCTGGCTCACCTCACAGGAGCAGTGGTGGGCATAACATGCGAAAAGAAAATTTCCCTCAGCTCCATTATCTTTCTGACAGATAATACATTGCGTGGCTGAGGAGAAAAAGTACAAAAGACGACTCATGAACTCGGGAGGGTTAGTGGCAAAGCCAGCTTTAGCACATTAATAATTTTCAAGCTAGAGGTTCATTTGTCAAGATAAAGTGGGCCTGTCAAGGTTGCCGGGCTGCTGATAACTCTTTCTACAAGGAGAAAGTGAGGACTGCAGATGCTGGAGATCAGAGCTGAAAATGTGTTGCTGGAAAAGCGCAACAGGTCAGGCAGCGTCCAAGGAGCAGGAGAATCGATGTTTCGGGCATGAGCCCTTCTTCAGGAATGAGGAAAGTCATTCCTGAAGAAGGGCTCATGCCCGAAACGTCGATTCTCCTGCACCTTGGATGCTGCCTGATCTGCTGCGCTTTTCCAGCAACACATTTTCAACTCTTTCTACAAGGAAAGGTCTGTGCTGGAAATGTAAATCCATGGTGAAGTAAACTGTGCCCAGCAAGTAAGGAAAAAAAAAACACTATTCCCGCTTGACTGAGCTTCCACATGGCCTTTCTTTTCCAGATACCCAAAATTGTCTAATCTAAATGGGCTTGCCTTCTTCAGGCTGCTTATACCTGACTTGATCCAGTTTTCATGGGTGGGGTACTTGACAGAACAGAGATAACAGGGATTGGAAGAATTAAGGGATTTTTTTTTGACCAGCATGGATACAATGGGCCAAAGGGCCTTTTATTATGCTGTAAATCTCTATGACTTTGTAGCTGAGTTCAAGGTAGAATGGGTGGCATGGTGGCTCAGTGGTGCATGAGTCAGGGGTGAATATAGGGTAGGGGAACAAGTCTGAGTGGGTTACTCTTTGGAGGGTTGGTGTGGACATGTTGGGCCAAAGGGCCTGTTTCCATACCATAGGAATCTAATCTAGAAACCACTAAAGCTACCTGCAAATCAGGCTGGGAAAGTGACCAAAATGAAATACTTTCTCCTGGTTCAGAGTGCCTGCTCCAGCTCACTCAAAGTCTTGGCCCTGACCCATTACCTTGAGCTACGATCAGCAACCATCCCAAAGTAGCAATTTTGAATCAATGCAACATTTGCTGAGAATGTCCTGCAAAGTGAAACATCATCAGCAACGGTGGTCCCTTGCAGATGGAGATGACTCTCCTCCCCTCTCAGGGTGAGCCTGTAGGTGGCTGTACAGATCAACGTGACTACTGTAGGCTGGGGCAGATGGTGGTCATGGGAAGGGGTGGGAGGGGTTTCTCTCGCTCTTTTCGCCCGGCTTCCGCTGTTTCCCAACGGCAAGTCTCGAGGTGCTCAACTTCACTTTGGACGGACTTGGGCCAGTGATTCCCAGGTGTATGTGGGAATGCCACACTCTGCCAGAGAGGCCTTGAGGTTATCACTGAAACACTTCCTCTGTCCAGCTGGGGCTCGCCCGCCATTTCAGAGCTGGGAGCACCTGCTTGGGGAAGCTCCTGTCGGTCATGGGAACAAAACAAAATTAAATGTGAAAAGGATCACTGCAAGGGGTGAGCAGGAGCAGACCTTCCAAGGTTTGGTTGCCTCAGGTTAGCTTTCAGGCTGGTCCATGGCTGTCGGTCACAATACACCCTCAACCTCAACCTATCTTTTCGCTGCATTTTGACACTAACCCTCCTTTAGTACAGTCCTTACTCAGACATACAGTGTGTTTTCAGAAAGCTAACGGAGTTGAGGGGAATGATCTCATGCATCGTGCTGTCCTTGTGCTTTGGAGATGAGCTAAGGAGAATGCTACATTCTGAAAAAAAAATGAGTGTATGTGAAATCCAAGGTATACAAAACGACGAACAAAAAACAATACAGCACAAGAACAGGCCCTTCGGCCCTCCAAGCCTGTGCTGACACATTTTGCCCTTCCACACTAAAACTGTTTTCACTTGCAGGATCCGTATCCCTCTATTCCCTTCGTAGTCATGTATTGATTCAGATGTTTCTTGATTGCTGCTAAAGAACAAGTTCCAATGGTCATCATTAGTCCCTTAATTCCAGATTTTTATAACTTGAACCCAGGTCCCCAGAACATTACCTGGGGCTTTGGATTAATAGTTCAGAATGTGTTGCTGGAAAAACACAGCAGGTCAGGCAGCATCAAAGGAGCAGGAAAATCAACGTTTCAGGCCGGAGCACTCGAAATGTCGATTTTCCTGATCCTCGGATGCTGCCTGACCTGCTATGCTTTTCCAGCAACACAATCTCAACTCTGATCTCCAGCATCTGCAGACCTCACTGTCTCCGCTTTGGAATAATAGTCTAATCATTGTACAACTAGGCTATTAGAAAAAAGTGGGGATTGCAGATGCTGGAGATCAGAGTTGAGTGTGAGGTGCTGGAAAAGCACAGCTGGTCAGGCAGCATCCAAGGAACAGGAGAGTCAATGTTTCAAGCATAAGCCCTTCATCAGGATTCCTATGCCAGTATTTAAGCTTCATGCAAGTTTCCTCCCATTCCTTCTTAAGCCCATCCCATCAACATATTCTCTTATTTGTTTCTATTGCATGTGTTTCTCTAACTTTTCTTTAAATGAATCACTTCAACTTCTCCATAGCAACATGGATGCAATGGAAACCATTCCTGGTGAGTTTTAATATCCAACAAAAAGTTTGAATAAGATTTATATCTTTTGTGTACCCATTAGTTTGATGTGAAATGAGATATGGGATTTAAAACCTTTCCATACTTAGTGAGTCATGCTTCCTTAAAATAAATGAGCCAGAGTTCCCTGCTCATGTACTCTCAAACTTGCCCATGGGTGAAGAATCATAGGCTAATGACAGTACAGAGAACCCTCCCCCCAACTCCCCCAAACCGCTGCTGATCCATTGAGGCTTTTAAAGGAAAAGGAGTCATTTTTTATTAAGTCGTGAGTTGTGAGTGTCACAGACTAGGCAGTGTTTATTGCACATCCCTCAATGTCCAGGAAAAGGAAATGGTGTGTAGCCTGAGAGTCATAGACTTGTACAGCACAGAAACAGACCCTTTGGTCCAACTTGTCCACACCAACCAGATATCCTAAATTAATCTAGTCCCATTTGCCATCATTTAGCCCATATCCCTCTCAATCCTTCCTATTCATACACCCATCTAGATTACTTTTAAATGTTGTAATTGTACCAGCCTCCATCAATTCCGATAGCAGCTCATTTCATACACGCACCACCCTCTGTATGAATAAGTTGCCCTTTAGGTCCCTTTTGAATCTTTCCCCTCTCATCTTAAACCTATGCCCTCTAATTAAGTAATGTATGTCCAGGGAAAAGACCTTGTCTATTTATCCTATCCACACCCTTCATGATTTTATAAACCTCAACCCTTGCAAGTTTAACAACATATTTCCGATAGCATGGAGACAGGAATTGAACTGCTACAGTCCTTAGGATGTAGGGACACCCACAGTGCTCTTTCGAAAGGGATTCTAGAATGTCAGTCCAATGGCAGTGAAGGAATGGCGATGATATTTCCAAGTCTAGATAGTGTGTGGTTCAGAGGGGAACTTGCAGGTGCTGGTATTTCTGGAGTGAGGTAGGCAGGGAAAGTTATTTGAGGAAGAGACCTCCAGCGAGTGATCATTTGGTCAAGAATTTTCAAACTGATAGAGAACCTAAGGGTTACTATGACTGGATTGGATTCCATTATCACAATGTCATTCCGCAGTTTAATTCACATACTTCAAGACTCTCTGAGGTGGGAGTATGAATTCCAACAAAGAACATAAATGCTGGGAAAACCCAGCTGGTCTAAAACATTTGAGGAGCCATAAACAAAGTTAGAGAGGAGAACCACATAAACATCATATCATACTCAAAGCAGAATTAGTTATTCTTTCTCCATGGGTGCTGTTCAATCAGCTGGGTTTCTCCAACATTTTCTGTTTTAATTTCAGATCCCCAGAGCTCAGGAAAGAGAAGTATTAGCTGTCAAATAAAACCCTTCATATATTAATATGAAGAATGTAAGATAGGGGTGAATGGTTTATTCTGAATTTTAAAAAAAACTTCTAAGCATCTATTGCAGACTTTGTTGAATTCATTCACTGCATTCACATTAAT
This sequence comes from Chiloscyllium plagiosum, assembly GCF_037043375.1. Lineage (NCBI taxonomy): Eukaryota > Metazoa > Chordata > Chondrichthyes > Orectolobiformes > Hemiscylliidae > Chiloscyllium > Chiloscyllium plagiosum. Next base: position 155,484,193 of record NW_028270139.1, on the reverse strand, counting down.
TCAACTGCATAATCCCTTGCAAAAGTAAGCATCTCATTTAAGAGCTTAAGAGTTTTAAAAAACAAAGTAATGGAATTCATGAAAGGAAAGTAATGTAAATCCTGGAGTTTTGAAATTAACAGTTCTTTGTTCTCTTCCTAAATTAGTTGATGTACCTGTCAATTTTCCTTCCCACCTATCCGCTCCTCCCTCTCCGCCGACCAATCACAATCACCACCCCTACCTGCACTGACCTATGGCTATTCCACATACCTTCTCCCCAGCCCCCACCCCCCCCCGCCCCTGCCATTTATCTCTCATCCCCCTTCCTCCTCTACATTCCTGATGAAGGGCTTATGCCCGAAACGTTGACTCTCCTGATCCTCGGATGCTGCCTGACCGGCTGTGCTTTTCTAGCGCCACGCTTTTTGACCCTACCACATTACAGCCAAAGACAGAGAGAGAGAGTGTGTGTGTGTCTGTGGTTTATTTTTCAGGTGTGTGTTTATATGCGTCTGTGGGTTTGTTTTACAAGTGTGTGTATGTGTGTGTGTTTGTTGTACAAGTGGGTGGGGGAGTGTTTGTCTGTGTGTGTGGCAGAATAGTATTCAGGGGCAATTGTCCCATCAAGAAGAGAGTGTGTTGTGTCAAGCTCTATTCACTTTGTTGAGAGCTCATTGGCAAACTGCAACTTTAAAGCCCCGCCTCATCAGACGTTACTGGCCATGAATGCTGGCAGGTTCTTCGTCCCACAGTTTGATGCTGGAGGGTTAGTCTTGGGGAGGTGGGGTAGTTTCAGTTAGCTCAGTTGGCTAGGTGGCTGATTTGTGATGCAGAGTGATGCCAACAGCACAGCCTCCATTCTCGCATCAGTTGAGATCGCCATGAAGGACTCTCCTCCTCAATCTTCCCAGCCCTCAGATTAAACCACTGCCAGTGTTGTCTCTCTAATGAGACAGCAGCTCTCTCGTCTGGTAGATTTATGAGGTAAAAACAATGACTGCAGATGCTGGAAACCAGATTCTGGATTAGTGGTGCTGGAAGAGCACAGCAGTTCAGGCAGCATCCGAGGAGCAGCAAAATTGACGTTTTGGGCAAAAGCCCTTCATCAGGAATAAAGGCAGAGAGCCTGAAGTGTGGAGAGATAAGCTAGAGGAGGGTGGGGGTGGGGAGAAAGTTGAAGTGTTCCTAGGCAGAATATGAGGCGTTCTTCCTCCAGGCGTCTGCTGGTGAGGGAGCGGTGGTGAAGGAGGCCCAGGACCTGATGCGGTCTCCTCTACATTGGGGAGACTAGGCGCATCCTAACAGAGTGCTTTAGGGAACATCTCCGGGATGCCGGCACCAATCAACCACACCGCCCAGTGGCCCAACATTTTAACTCCCCCTCCCACTCTGCCGAGGACATGGAGGTCCTGGGCCTCCTTCACCACCGCTCCCTCACCACCAGACGCCTGGAGGAAAAACACCTCATCTTCTGCCTCGGAACACTTCAGCCCCAGGGCATTAATGTGGACTTCAACAGTTTCCTCATTTCCCATTCCCCCACCTCACCCTAGTTCCAAACTTCCAGCTCAGCACTGTCCCCATGACTTCCAGCTCAGCACTGTCCCCATGACTTCCAGCTCAGCACTGTCCTACCTGCCTATCTCCTTTTCCACCTATCCACACCACCCTCTCCTCCCTGACCTATCACCTTCATCCCCTCCCCCACTCACCCATTGTACTCTATGCTACTTTCTCCCCACCCCCACCCTCCTCTAGCTCATCTCTCCACGCTTCAGGCTCTCTGCCTTTATTCCTGATGAAGGGCTTTTGCCCGAAACATCGATTTCGCTGCTCCTTGGATGCTGCCTAAACTGCTGTGCCCTTCCAGCACCACTAACCCAGAATCAGGTAGAATTATGGCAACTTTACTTTGGGGGATTCAATGACCAGTATTTTTCTTTGGCATCATGAGGTAGGGGGGTGCTGCAGTGAGAGAAATGCTAGTGAAGTTGGAGGTAAGGTCTGGGGGCAATTAAACGAATTGGCATTCAGAGCCATCCCTTCCCTTGGTTGGCCACAGACTGAGGACCCCACAAATCACAGAATCCCAACAGTGCAGAAACAGACCCTTCAGCCCAACAAGTCCAGATCCTCTGGAGAATTCCTACCCAAAACCTTTCCCCTACCCTGTTTCTCTACATTAACCTCTCACGAACACATCCATGAACACCATGAGCAAATTTAGCATGGCCAATTCAATAGACAATAGGTGCAGGATTAGGCCATCTGCCCTTCGAGCCTGCACCACCATTCAATATGATCATGGCTGATCATCCTTAATCAGTATCCTGTTCCTGCCTTATCTCCATAACCCTTGATTCCACTGTCCTTGAGAGCTCTATCCAACTCTTTCTTAAATGAATCCAGAGACTGGGCCTCCACTGCCCTCTGGGGCAGAGCATTCCACACAGCCACCACTCTCTGGGTGAAGAAGTTTCTCCTCATCTCTGTCCTAAATGGTCTACCCCATATTTTTAAGCTGTGTTCTCTGGTTCGGCACTCACCCATCAGCGGAAACATGTTTCCTGCATCCAGAGTGTCCAATCCTTTAATAATCTTATACGTCTCAATCAGATCCCCTCTCAGTCTTCTAAACTCAAGGGTAAAAACAATGACTGCAGATGCTGGAAACCAGATTCTGGATCAGTGGTGCTGGAAGAGCACAGCAATTCAGGCAGCATCCGAGGACAGGCAAAATCGACGTTTCGGGCAAAAGCCCTTCATCAGGAATAAACTCAAGGGTATACAAGCCCAGTCGCTCCAGTCTTTCAGCGTAAGGTAGTCCCGCCATTCCAGGAATTGACCTCGTGAACCTACGCTGTACTTCCTCAATAGCCAGAATGTCTTTCCTCAACTTTGGAGACCAGAACTGCACACAATACTCCAGGTGTGGTCTCACAAGGGCCCTGTACAGCTGCAGAAGAACCTCTTTGCTTCTATACTCAATCCCTCTTGTTATGAAGGCCAGCATGCTATTAGCCTTCTTCACTACCTGCTGTACCTGCATGCTTACCTTCATTGACTGGTGTACAAGAACACCCATATCTCTTTGTATTACCCCTTTACATAAATTGATTCCATTTAAGTAGTAATCTGCCTTCCTGTTCTTGCCACCAAAGTGGATAACCATACATTTATTCAAATTAAACTGCATCTGCCATGAATCTGACCACTCACCTGTCCAGGTCACCCTGTAATCTCCTAAAATCCTCCTCACATTTCACCCTGCCACCCAGCTTAGTATCATCAGCAGATTTGCTAATGTTATTACTAATACCATCTTCTATATCATTAACATATATTGTAAAAAGCTGCGGTCCCAGCACTGATCCCTGCGATACCCCACTGGTCACTGCCTGCCATTCCGAACGGGAGCCGTTTATCAGTACTCTTTGTTTCCTGTCAGCCAACCAACTTTCAATCCAAGTTAGTACTTTGCCCCCAATACCATGCGCCCTAAGGTTGCTCCCCAGCCTCCTATGGGGGGCTTTATCAAAAGCTTTCTGAAAGTCCAGGTACACTACATCTACTGGATCTCCCTAGTCCAGCTTCAGAGTTACATCCTCAATTCACCCAACGTACACATCTTTGGATTGTGGGAGGAAACCGGAGCACCCGGAGGGAATCCACACAGACACAGGGAGAACGTGCAAACTCCACACAGACTGTCGCCCAATAATGGAATTGAACCCTGGTTCCTGGCACTGTGAGGCAGCAGTGCTAACAACTGAGCCTCCATGCCACCCCTGTCCAGAAACCAACCATGTTTCTTGCTTGCAGGGAAAGGATGTAATTTGCATTTCATTTCATGATGGGCTGAATGGGTTACTTCTGCTCTTATGACATATGGTCTTATGGGCTTGTAGAAAGCTGAAGCCCTTAACTGGCTGTTTATTGACCATGAAAGAGCTTTGAATGTCTAGTACATCCAACAAATTCCCAAAGGCACCTTTCACCCAGCACTTTGCGAGGTGATGCAAAGGTTGGGGGAGCTGGGGGTGGGGGGGGGGGGGCATTGCCTCTCTAGGGACAATGCACCCAATGACTCGCCCTTCTCACCACCTCTGAGGAGGGAAAAGTTGCTCCTGGTATCTGATGGGATCTCTCCCCATTCCATAAGTGTGAGACAGAGGAGTGGGAAACTAGACCTGGGTACATGCTTATACAAAGGAGACTAAAATGGGATGAGGAAGTAGTTGCCTAAGGTAGACTGAGAACAATGACTATGTGGTGGAACTTTTGAAGAACAGTGGAGGAAATTCACAGCAATTGTTTTCCCACTGGCCAGTGAAACTAAAACCAGGGGGCACAGCCTCAAGTAAGGGGGGGTGTAGATTCAGGACTGAGTTGAGGAGGAACGTCTTCATCCAAAAGGTTGTGAATCTGTGGAATTCCCTGCTCAGTGAAGCAGTTGAGGCGACCTCGTTGAATGTTCTTAAGGCAAAGATAGATAGGTTTTGAATATTAAAGGGATTAAGGGTTATGGTGAACAGGTGGGTAAGTTGAGAGGTCAGCCATGATGTTATTGAATGGCGGAGTAGGCTCGATGGCCTACTCCTGCTCCTATTTCTTATGCTCTTATGTTCTTACGTTCGTATATCTAGGACATTAACGTAGTGTACATTTTCTCCAATTAATAAGAAACTAAAGCAGTGCAGATAGTCACTATTGAAATGTAGCTGACCTGTTCTGTACCATACTCATCACCATCCAGTCAGCAGGATACACATTCTTGCCAATCAGGTCTTTGAACATGATGAAGGTCTCCATCAGGAAGTCCTGTGAACACAGAGATCAGAGTCAGACACATTACCGGAGGACAGGTCTACATTACTTAACAATTCAACAAGTCAGTCTTTTCAGTGAAGTATTTTAACTCAATAATACATTGAATGAATCACTGGAACAATACTTCTCCAATATCTCAAACAATTAAATTCAGCATCAGGAGGAAATGAGACCAAAGGGATAACATCGAACTCATGTGTTAGAGTGTGGCTCCCTGTATCAAGTGAGAGAGTTACCAGTGGGCAAAGAGTTACACTTGTTGGCAAAAAGGGAAAATAAGGACAAATTTCTTCACACAAATAATGAAGTTTTTTTTTATTATTAGATTAGATTCCCAGTATGGAAACAGGCCTTTTTGCCCAACAAGTCCACGCCAACCCTCCGAAAAGTAACCCACTCAGACCCATTTTCCTCTGACTAATGCACCTAACACAATGGGCAATTTAGAATGGGCAATTCACCTAACCTGCACATCTTTGGACTGTGGAAGGAAACCGGAGCACCCGGAGAAAACCCACGCAGGAGAATGTGCAAACTCCACACAGACAGTCGCCCGAGGTTGGAATCGAACCTTGGTCCCTGGCACTGTTAGACAGCAGTGCTCACCACGGAGCTACAGTGCTGCCACACATAAAATCATTTAAATAACAACTTAGATTAGATTCCCTACAGTATGGAAACACACTGACCCTCTGAAGAATAACCCACCCAGACCCATTCCCCTACCGTACATTTACCTTGACTAATGCACTTAAGCCTATGGGCAATTTAACACGGCCAATTCACCTGACCTGCACATCAGAGGAAACCCACACAGACATAGAGAGGATGTGCAAACTCCCACACAGTGAGTTGCCTGAGGCGAGAATCAAACCCGGGTCTCTGGCATTGTGAGGCAGCAGTGCTAACCACTGAGCTGCTGTGCATCCCCTGAAGAAACCTGCACAGACTCAGGGAAAATGTGCAAACTCCACACAGACAGTCACCCGAGGCAGGACTCGAACCTGGCCCCTGGCGCTGTGAGGTAACAGTGCTAACCACTGAGCCACTGTGCCACCTCTGGAGATCTGGAGCACACTACCTGAAGTGTGAGTAGAATCAAGTTCCACAACAAGGCAACTGGATGTGTCCTTGAGGAGGAACAATCTGCAGGATTATCCAGGAAAAGGTCAGTATTTGGGAACCAGCCAAAGCAGATTCTTTCAAAGGACCATCAAAGACCCAATGGGCTGAATGGCCTATTCCCATATTCTTACAGGGATTGACAAGGTAGATGCAGGAAGAATGTTTCCCCTGGTTAGTGGGCCTGGGGATCAATCTTAGAGTAGGAGACTTAGGACAAAAAGGAGAAGGATTTCTTTTCGCTCAGATGGTGGTGAATCTTTGGAATTCTCCAGCCCAGAGGACCGTGGGTTCAATACAGACAATGACAGGTATTTTTAATTATGTGTATGTCTTGGCTAGGCCAATATTTGCTGCCCATCCCCAGTTGCCCAGAGCATAGTAAAGAGTCAACCATATTGCCATGGTCTGGAATCACATGTAGGTCAGACCTGGTAAGGATGACATATTTTCTTCCCTAAAGGGCATTAGTGAATGAGATGTGTCTTTTCAACAATTGATAATGTTTACATTGTCACCATTAGGTCAGCTTTTTAATTTGAGGTTTATTCTTAATTAAGTTCAAAACTCACTTGCCTTTATTGGTCAGTTCATTGAGTACAGGAGTTGGGAGGTCATGATGTGGCTGTACAGGACATTGGTTTGGCCACTTTTGGAATATTGTATGCAGTTCTGCTCTCCCTACCATAGGAGGGAGGTTGTGAAACTTGAAAGGGTGTAGAAAACACTTTTCAGGAAATTGCCAGGGTTGGAGGGTTTGAGCTATAGGGAGAGGCTGAACAGGCTGGGGCTATTTTCTCTGAAGTGTCAGAGGCTGAGGGGTGACAATAAAATCATGGGGAGCATGAATAGGGTAATAGACAAGGCCTTTTCCCTGGGCTAGGCGAGTAATAACTAGAGGTCATATGTTTAAGGTGAGAGGAGGAAATTTTAAAAGAGACCTAAGGGGCAACTTTTTCACATAGAGGGTGGTGCGTGTATGCAATGAGTTGCCAGAGGAAGTGGTGGAGGCTGGTACAATAACAACATTTAAAATGTATCAGGATGGGTACATGGATAGGAATGGTTTAGAGGGATATGGGCCAAATGCTGGCAAATGGGATGAGGTTAGGTTAGGATATCTGGTCGGCATGGACAAGTTAGACTGAAGAGTCTGTTTCCATGCTGGACACCTCTATGACTCTATGACTATGTAATAGTAGGATTTGAACTCGTGTCACCAGAGCATTAGAAACAGAATCAGAAATTGCTGGAAAAACTCAGCAAGTCTGGCAGCATTTGTGGAGAGAGAAACAGAGTTCATGTATCAGTACAGCAGCATCTGCAAGTTTTTGTTTTGTTTACATCAGAACATTAGCTTCCAAATTAGGTCAGCAACAATCCCACTAGGGGCTACCTCCTTGAGTTAAAAGAACAAAGAACAAAGAAAACTTACAGCCCAGGAACAGGTCCTTTGGCCCTCCAAGCCTGAGCCGATCCAAATCCACTGTCTAAGTCTGTTGCCCAATTCCTAAGCATCTGTAGCTTTCTGCTCCCCACCTACTCATGCATCTGTCCAGACACATCTTAAATGAATCTACCGTGCCTGTCTCTACTACCTCTGCTGGCAACCTGTTCCAGGCACCTGCCAGCCATGCCAATGGCCATTACATGCTGACTCTGAAGCTGCTGTGATTTGGACTGTGAAACCTAAAGCACATTCAATAGTAAATTACAACGGGACCTGAAATGTATGCAGTTAAGTAGCAAATAAAAAGCATTGGATTCATTGCAAAATTGACACATTTCATAGAGCCAGCCCAGGCATGTTGGGCTGGAAAACCACATTGCATGTTGACTAAGGAGCTTAGTAAGCTCCTGCAGCCCACCTTGTCAATAGTCTGTACTGCTGCTCCTCAGCATCTGCGGTGGAGCGAGTCGATGTTTGTGGGTGTGATGTCTTCAACTGTCCCACCTGTCCATTTTCCTTCCCATCTACTACCTTCCGCTCCTTCCCAGCTACCTTCATCCCCGCCCCATGCAACCTCTTATTTATCTCTCAGCCCTCATCCCTACCCCTCACATTCCTAATAAAGGGCCTTTGCCCGGAACGTCGACTCTCCTGCTCCTCGGATGCTGCCTGACCTGTTGTGCTTTCCCAGCGCCACACTTTTCGACTCTGACTCTCCAGCATCTGCAGTCCTCACTTTCTCCTCCACACTTTTCGACTGCCAGGTAAGAAGGTTGTTATGGTCAGGTTGTTGTAATGTCTTTTGAGTGTTGTTGGAGTTACACTTAACCAGGTATGTATGCTATATTCCATCATAATCCTGATTTGTGCCTTTTAGATGGTTTGGGACACAGGAAGTGAGTAACTCACTGCAGTATTCTTGTAGCCATTGCATTCATATGGCTATTGAAAGTTTAGTTTCTGGTCCATAGTTAATAATGGGTGAGTCTATGATGGCAATGCCACAGAATGTCAAGGGATAATGGTTAGATTCTCTCTCTCATTGGAGATGATGATGGAATGCAGGTTCATAGCTCCTTGAAAGTGGAGTCGCAGGTAGATAGGATAGTGAAGGTGTTTGGCATGCTTTTCTTTACTGGTCAGAGTATTGAGTACAGGAGTTGGGAGGTCATGTTACGGCGGTACAGGACATTGGTTAGGCCACTGTTGGAATATTGTGTGCAACTCTGGTCTCCTTCCTATTGGAAGGATGTTGTGAAACTTGAAAGGGTTCAGAAAAGATTTACAAGGATGTTGCCAGGGTTGGAGGATTTGAGCTATAGGGAGAGGCTGAACAGGCTGGGGCTGTTTTCCCTGGAGCGTCGGAGGCTGAGCAGTGACCTCATAGAGATTTATAAAATTATGACAGGCATGGATAGGGTAAATAGACAAAGTCTTTTCCCTGGGGTGGGGGAGTCCAGAACTAGAGGTTTAGGGTGAGAGGGGAAAGATTAAAAGAGATCTATGGGGCAACTTTTTCATGCAGAGGGTGGTACATGCATGGAATGAGCTGCCAGAGGAAGTGGTGGAGGCTGGTACAATTGCAACATTTAAAAGGCATCTGGATGGGTATATGAATAGGAAGGGTTTGGAGGGATATGGGCCGGGTGCTGGCAGTTGGGACTAGATTGGGTTGAGATAGCTGGTCGGTATGGACGAGTTGGACTGAAGGATCTGTTTTCGTGCTGTACATCTATGACTCAACAATCATTGGCTGGCAGTTTTCTGGCAAAAATGTTACTTGCCACTTTTTAGCCCAAGCCTGGATACTGTCCAGGTCTTGCTGCACTTGGATATGGACTGCTTCAGTATCTAAGAAACTGCGTATGGTGCTGAACATTGTGTAAAGATAAGCAAACACAACCATTTCTGACCTGATGATAGAGGGAAGGTTATTGATGATACAACTGAAGATGGTTAGAACCAAAAACAAAAACCACTGGAAAACCTCAGCAGGTCTGGCAGCATCTGTGGAGAGACGTCAGAGTTAACGTTTTAGGTCAACCTTGAAGAAGTTCTGCTCCTCTCTCCGATAACATTTCAATTCCAATCATTTTTCCTGTCTTGACACAAAACATTAACTCTGATTCCACCCCCCCCCCCCCCCACATGCTGTCAGATCTGCTGAGTTTTTCCAGCAATTTCTGGTTTTGTTTCTGGTTCACAGCATCCACAGTCCTTTCAATTTTTATTTAGTATTTAACTCACTGCCACTACTCTTTTCGGCACGCCCACCTTGAACAAGTTCTGCTCCACTCTCTCTGATGGGATTTCCGTTCTAATCATTTTTCTTGTCCACCTACTGCACATAAACCCTACATTTTCCGAGCTACCATCAGTTCTGAGAAAGAGTCACTCAACCTGAAACATTAACTCCGCTTTCTCTCCACAGATGTTGCCAGACTTCCTGAGCTCTTCCAGCAATTTATGATTTTCAGTATCCGCAGTCCTTTTTAGTTTTATGAAGGGGGTTGGGCCTAGACATTACACTGAGCAATTCCAGCAGAGTTGCCCTGGAACTGAAATGACTGACCTCCAACAACCAAAACAAGCTTTCTTTGTGCTAGGTACGATTCCAACCAGCAGAGACCTTTCCCCCTTAATTCCCACTGACTCGGTTTGCTAGGGCTTGCTCAGTCAAAGGTAATCTTGATGTCAACGGCTGTAACTCTGACCTGTCTTTTGTGGACAGAGGAGGTTGGAGGCTGCTTGCTAATGATGACTAAGAAATGGGCAAATGGCCTAAGAACATTCGTCATCCAAGTCTGCTGTGGAAAATTACCAATTTAATCAAATTTTCAAGGGTTGCAATGGAACCATACTCCAGTGTAATAGATCCTTCAGGACAGGGAGGAGGACAATATCTGAAAATAGTGAGATGAATCTGAATTGTGTGCAAAGAACTGTCAGTGATTTTGACTCAAAGTTACTTTTTTATGGATGTCTCAGAGGTTCTGTATTAGTTCTTGGGAGTGACCCGTATTAAATGTTGAAAACAAGAAAAGGCACACCATAGGAACTGTTTGTCTATTTTTCACTTCCATTTGCTTTTGGGGACTGAATGTCTTTGGTTAATTTTAGCAGCACTTGAACATTTGTATAAATAGGTGCAACGCAGGGATCGACTGAAATGTAATTTACAAAAGAAAAGCCTTTCCACTTTCAAAAGGCTGATATAATGAAGTTGAGATTGCCTTGTTCACACTAAACTGCGGCATCTGTGGGAGAGTTACTGTCACCATCAGTGGATGGAAGATTGAGTCACACAAAAGAACTGCAGCCACTGATTGGAATTTCCCTCCTCTCCCAGGCTCCTTAAAGCCCTCAGATGTCTACAAGGGCTTAGCTTTTTGAAGGAGGATGCAACTCTTCAGAGTCTGGCTCACAGACATCACTGTCATCCATTGCTCAGTTGGTAATCACTTCAAAGTAGAATTTGTAGGTTAAAATCTCACTCCAAAGTCAAGTTGGAATATTCCAGTGGCATGCGAGGAATTTTTCATCTGGGATGTCAGCATCCATTCTTTATTCATTCTTGGGATGTCAGCATCTCTTGCAAGGCCAGCAATTATTGCCCATCCTTAATTGTACTGAAAAGGCTGGTGCTGAGCTGTGAAGGAGTTCCAGGATTTTGAGAGAGCACCACTGAAAGAACAGCAATACTTTCTAAATCAGTGGTTTGGAGGGAAACCTGCAGATGGTGGTGTTCCCATGTATCTGCTGCCCTTGCCCTTCCAGGTGGTATTTGCTGGGGGTTTGGAACTTTCTCAAAGTAACCATGATGATTTTCTACAGGACACCTTATAAGTGGTAAACACTGCTGCTCTCTTGAGAGATTGAGTGCTAGCTGATACACTAACAATCAAGCTGGTTGCTTTCTCTTGGATGCTCCCTTGAGTGTTCTTGCAGCTGCACCCATCCAGACAAGTGAGGAGTATTCCATCACACTCCTGACTTGTGCCTTGTAGATGGTGGACTGGCTCTGGGGAGTCAGTTCAGCCCAGGCCAGGTCTGCTTTGCCAAATGGATGTAAATTATCCCATGGCACTTATCAAAAAAAGAGCACAGAAGTTTCCTTAGGCACTCTGACAATCATTTATCCCTCAAGTAACATCAGTAACAGAGACTGACATGGACTTTGCAATGATAATGATTGTAATGACAATCTCCAGATTGCCTCTTTAGCCAAATATCCTGTCACTCCTACTGTTCTGAAGTCTTCTCTCTTGGCACCAACAAACCCCTCTCACCTTAAATCTATGCCCTCTAGTTTGGACTCCCCTACTCTAGGAAAGAGACCTTGTCTATTCATCCTACCCATGCCCCTCATGATTTTATAAACTTCTATGAGGTCATCCCTCAATCTCCGACACTCCGGGGAAAGTAGCCCCAGCATATTCAGCCTCTCCCTATAGCTCAAACCCTCCAAGCTTGGTAGCATCCTTGTAAATCTTTTCAGAACCTTTCAAGTTTCACAACATCCTTCCTACAGGAGGCCAGAATTGAATGCTGTATTCCAAAAGTGGCCTAACCAGTGTCCTTCCTGTACAGCTACAACATGACATCCCAACTCCTCTACTCAATGCACTGACCAATGAAGGCAAGCATACCAAATGCCTTTTTCATTATCCTATCTACCTGCAACTCCACTTTCAAGGAATTGTGCACCTGCACTCCAAGATCTCTTTGTTCAGCAACACTCCCTAGGACCTTACCATTAACTGTATCAGTCCTGCCCTGGTTTGCCTTTCCAAACTGAACTCCCCACATTTATTCTAATTTAAACTCTATCTGCCTCTCCTTAGTCCATTGGCTCATCTGATTAAGGTATTATTGTACTTCTTGGCTGTCCACTACACCTCCAATTTTGGTATCATCTACAAACTTACTAACCATGCCTCTTATGTTCACATCCAAATCATTTAGATAAATGACGAAAAGCAGTGGATCCAGCACAAATCCTTGCGGTACACAGGCGTTCAGTCCAAAAAGCAACCCTCTACAACCACCCTCTGGCTCTTCAGGCTAGTTTTGTATCCAATTAGCTACCTTCTCCTAGATTCTATGTGATCTAACCTTACTAACCAGTAAACCATGCAGGACCTCCTTTAAACTTTCCCCCTCTCACCTTAAACCTGTGCCCCCAAGTATTTGATATTTCTACTCTTGGAAAAAGACTCCGACTGTCCACTTTATCCATGCCTCTCATAATTTTATACATATAAAATCATATATACATATACTATATGTCAAAGTCAATAAATGTAGAAGTATACTTCCATCAGGTTGCCCTTCAACTCTGAAGGTCTTGCTAAAACATAATAGCACAGTGGCCCACAGCGAGAGGGACCTGGGTTCAATTCCATCCTTGGGCTACTCTCAGGAAAGAATTTGCACACTCTCCCTGTGTCTGTATGGGTTTCCTCTGGGTGCTCTAGTGTCCTCCCAAAGTCTGAAGATGTACAGGTTCGATGGATTGGCCATCCTAAATTGTCCATAGTGTCGAGGGATGAGCAGGCGAGGTGGATTAGTCATGGGAAAATGTGGGGTTACAGTAAAGTAACAACAAAGGGTCAAATGATCCTCCTTCTCATAGAGTCATAGAGATGTACAGCACGGAAACAGACCCTTCGGTCCGACGCATCCATGCCGACCAGATATCCCCACCCAATCTAGTCCTACCTGCCAGCACCCGGCCCATATCCCTCCAAATCCTTCCTATTCATATACCCATCCAAATGCCTAATAAATGATTCAATCTTACCAGCCTCCACTACTTCCTCTGGCAGCTCATTCCATACACGTACCACCCTCTGACTGAAAAGGTTGCCCCTTAGGTCTCTTATATATCTTCCCCCTCTCACCCTAAACCTATGCCCTCTAGTTCTGGACTACCCCCCCCCGCCCACCTCAGGGAAAAGACTTTGCCTATTTACCCTATCCATGCCCCTCATGATTTTATAAGCCTCTATAACGTCACCCTTCAGCCTCTGACGCTCCAGGGAAAACAGCCCCAGCCTATTCAGCATCTCCCAATAGCTCAAATCCTCCAACCCTGGCAACGTCCTTGTAAATCTTTTTTGAACCCTTTTAAGTTTCACAACATCTTTCCGATAAGAAGGCGACCAGAATTGTACGCAATATTCCAACAGTGGTCTAACCAATGTCCTGTACAGCCGCAACATGACCTCCCAACTCCTATACTCAATACTCAGACCAATAAAGGAAATCATATCAAATGCCTTCTTCAGTATCCTATCGACCTGCGACTCCACTTTCAAGGAGCTATGAACCTGCATTCCAAGGTCTCTTTGTCTGTGCTGCTACACTGAGTCGAAGCATCATTGTAGTTGTTTCAGGTGTGAGGAAGAAAGAAATCCTTTTTGTCAATAGCTTTTCATTTGTGTGTTCAGGGAATGCCTCTTATCTTCCTGAATGAAATTACTTCTTGATTTTCATCGAGGCTGTGCAAATAGCAAGACGTTATCGCAAATTGTCCAAATATTGCAATGGATTTTTATTTTTTGGCAATAAGTTCCTAGTGGACTGGAACTGAATAGATTGTTTAAGAGATTATGAGGTTTCCCTGATAGGCTGCATTTAATAACGCACTTCACATTCAATTAAGTACCTCTGAAGTGTAAATCAAAAACATAACGTGAGGTGCTTCATTTTGGAAAAGCATATCAAAGCAGGACTTGTACATTTAATGGTAAAGATATGGGGAGTGTTGCTGAACAAAGAGACCTTGGGTGCAGGTTCATAGCTCCTTGAAAATGGAGTCGCATGTAGATAGGATAGTGAAGAAGGTGTTTGGTATGCTTTCTTTTATTGGTCAGAGTATTGAGTACAGGAGTTGGGAGGTCATGTTGCGGCTGTACAAGACTTTGGTTCCGCCACTTTTGGAATGCATGCAATTCTGGTCTTCTTATTAAAAGGATGTTGTGAAGCTTGAAAGGGTTCAGAAAGATTTACAAGGATGTTGGGGGATTTGAGCTATAGGGAGAGGCTGAATAAACTGGTGCTGTTTTCCCTGGAACATCAGAGGCTGAGGAGTGACCTTATAGAGGTTTATAAATCATGAGGGGCATGGATAGGATAAATAGACAAAGTCTTTTCCCTGGGGTGGGGGAGTCCAGAACTAGAGGGCATAGGTTTACGGTGAGAGAGGAAAGATATAAAAGAGACCTAAGGGGCAACTTTTTCACACAGAGGGTGGTACATGTATGGAATGAGCTGCCAGAGGAAGTGGTGGAGGCTGGCAAGATTGAAACCTTTATTAGACATTTGGGTGGGTATATGAATAGGAAGGGTTTAGAGGGATATGGGCCAAGTGCGGCAAATGGGACGAGATTAGGTTAGAATATCTGGTTGGCATGGACAAGTTGGACTGAAGAGTCTGTTTCCGTGCTGTACATCTTGATGACTCTATGACTCTGAAATACCTTGGACACAGAAATGCTGGAAAATATTTGGCAGCTCCAGCAGTGTCAGTGGAGAGAGAAACAGTTAAAGTTTCAGGCTTGTGACTTTGAGTCGGAGCTTTTGAAGTGTGGCCACTGTTGCAGTGTAGGATTTTCCAGCCAGTGGTGAAGTCAGGGGGCTCTCCATTGACAAGGACCTACAAAAAGTCATGGCCAGTAGTGACACGCACATCCCATGCACAAAGAAAAGCTCTCCACGAGACATAGTGGCCTTGTATTGTGGATATCCCTTTCCCAAAGCAGTTTCCACTTTGCCTCATGTCAAGAGATTGACAGTGTGCAAAAGCAGAGAGTCCAGCAACCAAGGATCCAATCAGTTCGAAGTAATTGAACAGACAGCAAGTCCTCAGGAAGTTGAAATCAATTAACTCCTTTCACTTCTGATTTAACTTTCCAGATAATGAAGTAAGCGATTATGATTCGATTCAGGTAAGATCTAAAGTAAGTGTTTTAAATCAAAAGAGTTGTTTTTTATTATCAGAGTAAAATGTGGCTGTTTTTAATTATAATGGAGCTGTTGAATCAGTGCTGCTCCTCACTTGTACAAAGCCCTGAGTGTGCAGGAATTCAATGTCCATCATCAAGAGTTGGTTTTGGCAGCAGCACTCTGATTGAGCTGGTCTGAAAGGACGTAGTTGCTGCATGGGGTGAAAGAACCAACAAGAGGAAACAACTGTTTTGACCTCATTCTCACCAGTTTATTTATCGCAGATGCACCTATCCATGATAATATGCATCATGCAGTCCTGGAGGAGACAAATTCACGTCTCCAGGATGGAGGATACTCTCTGTCATCATGTATGGAACTATCACTGCGTTAAATGGAATAGACTGTGAACATATCTACTGGCTTTAAACCAGAAAACTGTACATAGCCCAGCATATCTCCCACTAATCCATTACTATCAAGCCAGGAAGTCAATTCTGGTTTCAATGAAGAGTACAGGAAGGCAGGTCGGGAGCAGCACCAGGCATACTAAAAACAAACTGTCAACTTGGTAAAGCTATCAAATGGGACTACTTGTGTGTCAAACAGCATAAGCAGCAAATGATGGACAGAGCTATGCAATCAGCTGCTTCATCAATTATCTTTCCTCCATCGTAAGGTCAGTAATGAGTTGGTTGTTAACCTTTCCCAATGTTCAGTGCCATATGCATCTTCACAGATATTGAAGCAATCCATGTCCAAATGCAGCAAGACCTGGACAATATCCAGGCTTGGACTGAAAAGTGGCAAGTAGTAGTCAAATCACACGAGTGCCAGACAATGAATTAAATTATCATCCCTCGACATTCAATGGTGTTACCATCACTGAGTGCCCCACTATCAACATCCTGATGTTTACTGTTGACCAGAAACTGAACTGGACACGCAATGTAAACACAGCAGCAATAAGAGCTGGTCAGAGACGGGGATTAGTGGAGAACAGTGGTTAACACTGCTGCCTTACAGCGCCAGGAACCCGGGTTCGATTCCAGTCTCAGGTGACTGTCTGTGTGGAGTTTTACATTCACCTCGTGTCTGTGTTGGTTCCCTCCAGGTGCTCCGGTTTCCTCCCACAATCCATAGATGTGCACGTCAGGTGAATTGGCCATGCTAATTTGCCCATCGTGTTCAGGGTTGTGGAGGTTAGGTGCATTAGTCAGGGTAAATATCGGGTAACAGGATAGGGGCATGGGTCTGGGTTGGTTACTCTTCGGAGGATCGGTATGGACTTGTTGGGCCGAAGGGCCTGTTTCCACACTATAGGGATTCTATGATTCTATGAATACAGCAGTGAGTGATTCTCCTCATAACTCCCCAAAGTCTGTCCATTATCTTCAGAGCAAAAGTATGATAGAATGCTTCCCAATTACCTGAATGAGTGCACCTCCAGTAATACTCAAGAAGTCAAACAGGACAAAGCAGCCCATTGATTAGCACCACATCCACAAATATTGAGTCCCACCAATACGAACATACAGTAGCAGCAGTGTGTCCTATCTACAACTTGCACAACAAAAACAAAAATCACCAAAGCTCCTTAGACATCATCTTCCAAATCCACATCCACTTCCATCAAGGAGCACAGGTGCAGAACACCATCACCATTATGGGTGTGCAGATACATGCAAGTTCTCCTCCAAATGACACACCATCCAGACATGGAACTATATCACTGTTGTATGTGGTAGAAAATCCTGGAACTCCCTTTCTAACAGCACTATGGACATACCAACAAAACATCAACTACAGCGGTTCAGGAAGGACGTTCACTACCATCTTCTCAATTCAGAATGGGCAATGTATCCTGGCCTACCCGACAACGCCCACAATCTGCAAACAAGTAAAAGGAAACTTGAAGTAAAAAGATAATTTCATAAATACCTCACGTGAAATTTTGGGATCTTGCTGTGCCAATTGGTTGCTTCATTTCCTGTATGATAACAGGGGAGGTGACAGTGCGTTTTGGCCTAGTGCTATTATCACTGGGCTGTTAATCCAAAGAGGATTCGCATTGCGATGTCTGCAGCAGTGGCTTCCTGATGAAGGGCTTATGCTTGAAACGTCGACTCTCCAGCTCCTCGGATGCTGCCTGACTGGCTGTGCTTTTCCAGCACCACACTTTTTGACTGTAATCCAAAGGCCCAGGTAATGTTCTGGGCATCTGGGTTCAAATTCTGCCACGGCAGATGATGGAATTTGAATTCAATAAGAATCTGTAATTAAAAGTCTAATGTCCTTTAGTAGACCAGATGAATTTCAGCCAACAAGCAACAGTTATCATTAGACTCTTAATTACAGATTTTTAGGGAAGGATACTGCCATCTTTACTAGGTCTGGCCTATATATGAGTCTGGCCTATAGGTTCACAGTAATGCGGTTGACTCTTAACTGACCTCTGGGCAACTAGGGAGAGGCAATAAATGTTGGCCTGGCCAGTGACACCTCATCCTGTGTATGAACAAAAAAAACCAGATTACACTTCTAAAGTGTAATTACTCTTCATTGACCAGAAAGCGCTTGAGATGTGCTGAGGTTGTGAAAAAGATGCTACATAAATGTAAGCATTTCCTTCAAATGGACAGGAACTGCAACCCACTGATTATGGAGGTGATACTCAGTTCTGTTATGAGGTTTGGAAAGGTTTTACCCAACCCAGTGCTCGACATAAAGATAACACTCCTCTTGCTTGGCAATGAAAAGACTACTGAATTGACAAATTTCCAGTTCTTAGTTGATAGCTACTCATTAAGACACAAGATCAGGGTTTTCAGTCTTAGTCCATAGCCCTGAGTATAAAACCAAGGTTGGCAGTCCAGTGCAGAACCAATAGCACTGGAAGTGCTGTTTTCTGGATTCTAGACTGCTTCATCTCACCATGATCCCAGTGCCAAAGAAAACTCAGGCAGCGTGCCTCAATGATTACCACCCAGTGGTTCTGACCTCTATCAATATAAAGTGTTTCAAGAGATTAGTCATGGCTCACAACGACTCCAGCCTCCGAGCCTGCCTTGATACCATGCAATTTGCCTTCCATTGCAACAGCTCCATGCAGACACCATCTCCCTGGCCCTACACTCAACACTGGAACATCTGGACAACAAGGACACCTACGTCAGGGTCCTACCTATTGACTACAGATCCACTATCAACACTATAATTCCAACTAAACTCCGAGATCTAGGTCTCTGCTCCGTCCTCTACAACTGGATCCTCGACCTTCTGACCCACAGTCAGCAATCAGTGAGAATAGGCAACAAAGCCTCCTCTATCATAACCTTTAACACTGAGGCTGCGTATTCATCTCCCCCTACTATACTCCTTATACACTCACGACTGTGTGGCCAAATTCCATCTCCAACTCCATTTACAAGTTTGCTGATGACCCCACCGTTGTAGGCTGCATCTCAAACAATGACAAGACAAAATTCAGGAAAGAGATAGCACGCTTGGTGACATGGTGTAAAGGTAACAATCTCTCTCTCTCAAAGTCAGCAAAGTGAAGGAGCTGGTCATTGACTTCAGGAAGCAGAGTGGAGGGCATTGTCTGCATCAATGCTGCTGAGGTGGAGATGATCAAAAGTGTCAAGTTCATGGGAGTGATGATCACCAACCATCTGTCCTGGTCCACCCATGTTGATGTGACAGTCAAGAACCCACACAATATCTGTACTTTCTCAGGGGGCTAAGGAAATTCAGCATGTCCACAATAGATGTTCAATAGAAAGCATCTCAACCGAAGGCTATAGTTTAGTCACTGGGGAACACTGAAAAGTAGGAGCAGGAGTAGACCATTCAGCCCTTCAGTCTGTTCCATCATTTTACATTAGGGCTGATTGTGTATATGAGTGTTATTTCCCCATGTTATCCCCATATTCCTTTATGTCATTAGTATCTAGAAATCTATTTATCTCTCTCTTAAAAACACTAAGTGACTGAGCTTCCACAGCCCTCTTGGATAGAGAATTCCCAAGACTTATGACCCTCTCAGTGATACAGTTCCTCCCCACCTTAATCCTAAACAGCTTTTCCCTTATACTGAGATTGCATCACCACCTTTAGAAATTCCAGCCACAGGAAGTACTCTTTCTGCATTCATCCTGTCCAGTCTGTAAGAATTTTGAAATGGTTCTTTTAATTCACACATAGAATGTGTATATCACTGCTAGGGTAGCAATTATTACTCATTAATTGGATGGATCTGGAGTCACTTTGGGCAGAGTGGGTGAGGATAACTGATTTCCTTCCCTAAAGGATATTTGTGAACTAGATAAGTTTTTATAATAATCTTCAGTGGTTATAAATCTTTCATTGAATTCAACTTTCAACAGAATGTTAGTCTGGGTTATTAGCCCAGAAACATTATGTTGAGGTTGTAGGGGACGTTGGTGAGACCGCTTCTGGAGCACTGTGTCCAGTTCTGATTGCCCTGCTTTCGGAAGGACATTATTAAGCTTGAGAGGGTTCCAAAAAGATTTAACAGGATGATGCCAGCAATGGAGGGTTTGAGTTATGGGGAGAGGCTGGATAGCCTGGAACTGTTTTCACTGGAATATAAGAGGTTGAGGGGTGACCTTATAGAGGTTTATAAAATCATAAGGGGTAGAGATAAGGTGAATAGCAGTGTCTCTTTCCTCGGGTGGGACGTATTTTTAAGGTGAGGGGAGAAAGATTTTAACAAAGACATGAGGGTTTTTTTTTTACACAGAGTGTAAATGTGTGGAATGAACTTCCAGGGGAAGTGGTGGATGTAGGTACAGTTACAATGTTTAAAAGATGTTTAGTTAAGTTCATGACTAAGAGGATTGGAGGGATACGGGCCAAGCACAGGAAGATGGGACTAGTTTAGTTTGGGATTATGGTCGGCTGGACTGGTTGGATTAGAGGGTCTGTTTCTGTGCTGTATGACTCTGTATGCTGTATTACCATTACACTGCATCGCACCTCCATCTTTGGCTCAGCACCTATTATTGTGTTGTCTCCAATCAATTTCTGTGAAGTCATGAATTTCTATGCCAGACAAGCACCATAAAAGGCAAACTGTTGCTGCAGTTGTTGAGATCAGTGATGAACTCACATTGAAACAAATCCTGGGCTTCCAAAAGTTCTAAATTGGAGAAAGCTGAAAATGTGTTGCTGGAAAAGCGCAGCAGGTCAGGCAGCATCCAAGGAACAGGAGAATCGACGTTTCGGGCATAAGCCCTTCTTCAGGAGGGGAGAAAGGCCAATTTTGACGGTATTAGGCAAGAACTTTCGAAAGCTGATTGGAGGCAGATGTTTGCCGGTAAAGGGACGGCTGGAAAATGGGAAGCCTTCAGAAATGAGATAACCAGAATCCAGAGAAAGTATATTCCTGTCCTGGTGAAAGGGAAGGCTGGTACCGATAGGGAATGCTGGATGACTAAAGAAATTGAGAGTTTGGTTAAGAAAAAGAAGGAAGCATATGTCAAGTATAGACAGGATAGATCGAGTGAATCCTTAGAAGAGTATAAAGAAAGTAGGTGTATACTTAAGAGGGAAATCAGGAGGGCAAAATGGGGACATGAGATAGCTTTGGCAAATAGAATTAAGGAGAATCCAAAGGGTTTTTACAAATATATTAAGGACAAAAGGGTAACTAGGGAGAGAATAGGGCCCCTTAAAGATCAGCAAGGCAGCCTTTGTGTGGAGCCACAGAAAATGGGGGAGATACTAAATGAATATTTTGCATCAGTATTTACTGTGGAAAAGGATATGGAAGAGAAAGTCTGTAGGGAAATAGATGGTGACATCTTGCAAAATGTCCAGATTACAGAGGAGGAAGGGCTGGATGTCTTGAAACGGTTAAAGGTGGATAAATCCCCAGGACTTGATCAGGTGTACCCGAGAACTCTGTGAGAGGCTAGAGAAGTGATTGCTAGGCCTCTTGCTGAGATATTTGTATCATCGATAGTCATAGGTGAGGTGCCGGAAGACTGGAGGTTGGCAAACGTGGTGCCACTGTTTTAGAAGGGTGGTAAAGACACGCTAGGGAACTATAGACCGGTGAGCCTGACCTCGGTGGTGGGCAAGTTGTTGGAGTGAATCCTGAGGGACAGGATGTACATGTATTTGGAAAGGCAAGGACTGATTAGGGATAGTCAACATGGCTTTGTGCGTGGGAAATCATGTCTCACAAACTTGATTGAGTTTTTTGATGAAGTAACAAAGAAGATTGATGAGGGCAGAGCAGTAGATGTGATCTATATGGACTTCAGTAAGGCGTTCGACAAGGTTCCCCATGGGAGACTGGTTAGCAAGGTTAGATCTCATGGAATACAGGGAGAAATAGCAATTTGGATACAGAACTGGCTCAAAGGTAGAAGACAGACGGTGGTGGTGGAGGGTTGTTTTTCAGACTGGAGGCCTGTGACCAATGGAGTGCCACAGGGATCAGTGTTGGGCCCTCTACTTTTTGTCATTTACATAAATGATTTGGATGCGAGCATAAGAGGTACAGTTAGTAAGTTTGCAGATGACACCAAAATTGGAGGTGTAGTGGACAGCGAAGAGGGTTACCTCAGATTACAACAGGATCTTGACCAGATGGGCCAACGGGCTGAGAAGTGGCAGTTTAATTCAGATAAATGCGAGGTGTTGCATTTTGGGAAAGCAAATCTTAGCAGGACTTATACACTTAATGGTAAGGTCCTAGGGAGTGTTGCTGAACAAAGAGATCTTGGAGTGCAGGTTCATAGCTTCTTGAAAGTGGAGTCACAGGTAGATAGGATAGTGAAGAAGGCGTTTGGTATGCTTTCCTTTATTGGTCAGAGTATTGAGTACAGGAGTTGGGAGGTCATGTTGCGTCTGTACAGGACATTGGTTAGGCCACTGTTGGAATATTGCGTGCAATTCTGGTCTCCTTCCTATGTTGTGATGTTGTGAAACTTGAAAGGGTTCAGAAAAGATTTACAAGGATGTTGCCAGGGTTGGAGGATTTGAGCTACAGAGAGAGGCTGAACAGGCTGGGGCTGTTTTCCCTGGAGCGTCGGAGGCTGAGGGGTGACCTTACAGCGGTTTACAAAATTATGAGGGGCATGGACAAAGTCTTTTTCCTGGGGTCGGGGAGTCCAGAACTAGAGGGCATAGGTTTAAGGTGAGAGGGGAAAGATATAAAAGAGACCTAAGGGGCAACTCTTTCACGCAGAGGGTGGTACATGTATGGAATGAGCTGCCAGAGGATGTGGTGGAGGCTGGTACATTTGCAACATTTAAGAGGCAATTGGATGGGTATATGAATAGGAAGGGTTTGGAGGGAAATGGACCGGGTGCTGGCAGGTGGGACTAGATTGGGTGGGGATATCTGGTCGGCATGGACAGGTTGGACCGAAGGGTCTGTTTCCATGCTGTACATCTCTATGACTCCATGACTTTAATCAGGTGGGGTCATCCGAATTAATCAGGACTCACACAAGGCTGAAACAACAGAAAGTAATCAGCAGATCGCACATCAATGAGAAAATGGCTGTTGTGAGTGCAAGATGGAAAATTCCAGAACAAGTTCAGCAATTGTTTTTTTCCGATGCATAAGGACTCCTGTGACCTTCTCTCAGAAAATAGACCGCTTCAAAGGAACGCGTGAGGGGCAGGAGGTTGAGGGAAATGGTAAGGGGAAGTCATGAAATGAACTAAATAAATAGCGACAGTTGAAAGCTCAGAGAACAGCTGTACTCCAAAGAGGATGCATCTGTTTTGCATATAAAACATTCTGTTTAGACAGCATTCAGTGAAGGCTGAATTAGTGCTCTGTGTGAATGTTGCTTTGCACTTCACCAAGTCCTCAACATCAGACATGACTATTCCTGTTGTTGCTTGATATTCCTAATTGTCTTTCGATTGCATGCATGACCTGCCTGAACTCTCTACCCTGAATGTTTTTTCTACATTTAGCTACTTTGCCTTTTACTTTGAATGTGAGGCCGACAGAAAGAACTGCTGCTCATAACAAGACATTGCTGATGTATAATGTTAAAAATCACAAAACACAGGTTATAGTCCAACAGGTTTATTTAGAGGTACAAGCTTTCAGAACACTGCTTCTTCATCAGGTAGCTATGGAGCAGGATCCTGTCCCACTAGCTACCTGATGACGGAACAGAGCTCCGAAAGCTAGTGCTTCCAAATAAAACTGTTGGACTATAACCTGGTGTTGTATGATTTTTAGCATTGTCCACCACTGTCCAACAACGGGTACCTCTACATCATTGCGAATGAATAGACACTGTTGTGATGCATGGAACACAACAGCCGATCTCCACACAACAAACTCCCACAGACAGCCAGTTAATAACCAGAAGTTGCTGGAAAAGCTCAGCAGGACTGGCAGCATCTGTGGAGAGAAGTCAGAGTTAACGTTTCGGGGGTCGAGTGACCCTTCCTCAAAACAGATGCTGCCAGACCAGCATCCTGTGGTTATTATCTGGCTGTTTATGGGAGTTTGCTGTGTGGAAACTGGCTTTCGTAATTCCATGCATTTCAACAGTGTCTATACAACAGCAATGTCGTTATGAACAGCAATGTACGAATTCCAATTCTCTCTGTTCCACACTTAAAGTAAAATAAATTGTTGGAAAAGCTCAGCAGGTCTGGCAGCATCTATTCTGAGGAAGGGTCACATGATCCAAAACGTTAACTCTGATTTCTGTCCACAGACGCTACCTGATCTGCTGTGCGTTTCCAACAATTGCTGCTTTTCCTTCTGATTACAACATCCAATAGCATATTGAGATAATAACCAGACCCTTTTTTTTAATCATCATGTTGGTTGATTGATAAATGGTGATTAGGGTCCTGGGGAGAACTGATCCCCTCTTCTTCAAACAATGCTTTGTGGAGTGATTCTGACAACATTCTTGATGCAGAGCTTATGCTCAAAATGTCGAATCTCTTGCTCCTTGGCCAGTGCCTGACCGGCTGTGCTTTTCCAGCACCATATTTTTTGACATTGTAACAAGATCAGCCAGGTGGACTGAGAATATGAGTTCCCTGATTGGACCAGATTAACAGCCCCAATCAGGGAGCCCTGGATGACAGAAATAAACAGGAGTGTCAGAGATTCTGTACACTCTGAGAGCTGGCTCTGAGGAAGTCAAACCAGTGTCAAGTGCTAAGCACGTTTAAATAAAAGCTGACTGGGTGATAGGACACCAGCCTCTGTGGAGATATTTCACTTTGAAACTTTTCTATGTCCACCTGAGAGGAGATAAAGGATCTTTCTTTCAACATCTCATCACCTCAAGTGTTGCATTGCTTCCTCAACAAAGCATTAAAGAAGCAATCTAGATTATGCGCTGATGGGTTTGGAATGGAACTTGAATCCACAATTTTTAATCATAGAGATGACAGTGTTACCTCAAAGACACAGCTCACAGAGTGGGCAGCTTCCATGAGCCCAGAACTGCAATGTGTTGCTCAAAACAGTGTCTCTGAGCTTAATGTTTTTCTAAACAAAAAGCATGTCATCAAAAGGTTGTCCAAGAGGCAATAACATACCTTTTAATTGAATACATTATTGAAAATAAATTTAGGATGTTAGGATTCAACTACAAGTTAGGATGGTACAGCACAAACCTTCTATCATTTCAATTCCACAGTCATGGCAGGGAAATTTATTTCATATATGTACTAGCTCTTTTGCAGGAGGTCCTATGGGACAATAGGTAGAATTCCTCCTCTGAGCCGGTCCAAATCCTACTCCAAGGATGGCCCAGGAAGCTGCATTAATAACACGATCAACTTATCACGCGCGTACATACACACACACACACACACACACACGCAGACACACACACAGTGATACAGGGTGTCAGAGCCGGAGAGATTCAGGGACACTGATATGATGGAAAGAAAGCTGGCACATCCACCATCACTATCCACAGCTCTAGACTGTAATTGCATATAAAAGTATATATTCCCACGGCAACCTGAACTCCTTGTGGGACAGCTGATATACTGGTCTGAGGCAGCTTAATGGAATTCACAATGTTATATAGGTTTGGTGTGATCACTCTTTTATTGTGTAGAGATCTACAGGGCCTGCTATGTGACGTGTGATTGAGGAAAACTGCTAACTGCTCCAATTAGAAGAGGCTCCTGTATTAAACAAGAAATAATTTATTGCAACCAGTTACCTTGATGTGATGGACATTGGTAGAAAGATTATGAAGAACACTGGGGATGTTAGGCCTCATGCTTTCAAGAGCTAAACTGTCGGGCCACAACTATGTATGATCATATTATCATACTGGGTGGTCTTTAAGGCACCCCTCAGTATTAACGCTTTCAGACCCATACAGAATGGGCTGAATTGATGGTATGAATCAGACTGGTATCAGCAGCTTGGGGCAGGGGCAATGCCCAATTCAGCTGGCATAGACTTAGGAGCTGCCTCCTTGTCCTACCTGATGGAGATTGTGGTACTGTGGCTCAAGCCTCTATTTGGACTCAAAACAAATAGAAGATAAAACAAAGAACAGGGCATGCTGGGAATCTGAAATAAAAAACAGCAATTGCCAGAGAAACTCAGTAGGGCTGGCAGGCATCATTGTTTGATTAGATTAGATTACCTACAGTGTGGAAACATGCCCTTCGGCCCAACAAGTCCACACTGACCCTCTGAAGAGCAACCCACCCAGACCCATTCCCCTACATCTAACACTACGGGCAATTTAGCATGGCCAATTCACCTAGCCTGCACATTTTTGAACTGGGAGGAAACTGGAGCACACCCTCGCAGACACGGGGAGAATGTGCAAACTCCACACAGATAGTTGCCTGAGGCGGGAATTGAACACGGGTCTCTGGCATTGTGAGGCAGCAGTGCTAACCACTGTGCCACCGTGCCACCAATCTGTGGAGAGAAAAGAACAGTTCTGAAAAATGGTCACTGGACTCAATATGTTAACTTTGCTTTTTCTCCACAGATGTTTGTGATCTCTTTGAATGGCAGAGTGGACTTGATGGGCCAAATGGCCTGCCTTTGCTCTTCTGGTCACTTAGCACATCCACTGCCATCCTCATTGAGATCAGCTGACTCAGCATATATTGTGGTTCCAGCAATTGGCATTCCTGGCCAAGATGGCCCCATTCCACACTCAACAAGCCAACTCAATTCTCCTTAAACAAGACAATTCTCCTTAGAAACAATTACATGCCGTTCATGACTATGATTTCCCATTAAACATACACCTATATCAACTCCCTATTATTCTTTTATCATTATTCTCTTGTGGGCATCCTTGGCTGGGAATTACCAGCCCCTAGTTGCCCTTGAGAAGGTGATAGTGAGCTGCCTTGAATCATTGTATTCCATGTGCTGTCGGTAGACCCATAACATCATTAGGAAGGGAATTCCAGGATTCTGACCCAGCAACACTGAAGAAATGACAATCTATCCCCAAGTTAGGATAGTGAGTGGCTTGGAACGGATCTTGAAGGTGGTGGTAATTCCCATGTATTTGCTGCCCATGTCCTTTTGGATGAAAATGGTTAGAGTGTCAGAGAATTATACAGCATTGAAACAGGCTCTTCAGTCCACCAGGTCTATGCCAACTAATAAATACCAAACTGTACTAATTCCATTTACTTGGACATAGTCTACTATGCTCCAGCAGTTTAAGTGCTTATCCAGATGCTTCTTAAATGTTATGACAATACCTGCCTCCACCATCCTCCTTACAACACATTCCATATTTCTACCACCCTCTGGATGAAAACATTTTTCCTCAGGTCTGCACTAAACCACTTACTTCCACCTTAAATGTATGCCCTCTGGTCTTAGACACATCAGCCATGGGGAAAAGCTTTTCATGGCCTACTTTGTCTATGCCTCTTATAATTTTATATACCTCAGTTGGATTGCTCCTCAATGTCCTCCGCTCCAAGGAAAAAAAACCCAGTAAACTGAGAATTTTCATCCCAGGCAATGTGGTGAACCTAGATTAGAGTGGTGCTGGAAAAGCACAGCAGGTCAGGCAGCATCCGAGGAGCAGGAAAATCAACGTGAATCTCCTCTGTACTCTCGACAGTGCAATCATGTCCTTCCAATAGTGGGGCAACAAAAACTGTACATTCCTTCTGTGGTTTTATTAAATTGCAACAAGATTTCCTTGCTCCTGTATTCTACACCCCGGCCAATAAAGGTACACACATCCCGTGTGCCCTCTTCATCACTTTGCCTACCTGTGCTGACATGTTCAAGAATTATCAGACTTGTACATCAAGGTCTTTTTGTTCTTCAGTACTCGCTAGGCACCTCCCATTCACTGTGTACATCCATTCCCTATTAGACCTCCCAAAATGCATCATTTCACATTTATCGCAATTAAATTCCATCTGCCATTGCTCTGCCCAATTTACCAGCTGATTAATATCAGACAGTAACCTGAGACCATCCTCCTCAATAGCGATAACACTAAACTTTCATGTCATCTGCCAAATTTACTAATGAGACTTGTACTCACATCGAAGAATATAACAAACAGCAAAGGTGCCAGGATCAATCTCTGTCCTGGTCACAGACTTCCAACAACAAAAACAACTCCCCTTTGCCTTCTATTTGTCAGCCAATTTTGGAGCCAGTTTGTTAACTTGCCTTCGATTCCATGGGCCCTAACCTTTTGGAGCAGCTTTCCACGTGGGACCTTGTCAACAGTCTCACTGAACTCAATGTAAACCACAGGTCCTTCTGGGAAAGAAATCTGCCATCCTTACCCGGTCTGGCCCACGTGTGATTTCAAAGCCATAACAATGTTGACTCTTAACTGCCCTCTGAAATGGCTGAGGAAGCCATTTGTTATCGATTACTGTGGAGTCTCAAAAAAGAAATGAAACTGGACGGACCACTTGGCATTGAGCAAGGCACCGGAAAAGCCTTGTCAACCCTGCTAACATCCTCCTTGCTAACATCTGGGGACTAGTGCCAAAACTGGGAGAGCTGTTTCACAAATTAGTCAAGCAACAGCCAGACATCATTATACTCACAGAATCATACCTTACAGATAATGTCACAGACACCATCATTACAATCCCTGGATATCTCCTACCCCACTGACAGGACAGACCCAGCAGAGGTGGCAGCACAGTAGCGTACAGTCAGGTGGAAATGGCCCTGAGAATCTGCAATATTGACTCTGTATCCCATGAATCTCATGGCTTCAGGTTCAACATGGGCAAGTACACCTCCTGCTGATTACTGAGTAACATCCTCCCTTGGCTGATGAGTTGGTACTCCTCCATGTTGAACAACACTTGGAGGATGCACTGAGGGATGGCAAGGGTTCAGAATGTATTCTGGATGTGGGATTTCAATGTTCACCACCAAGAGTGGCTTGGCAGCAGTACTACTGATCCTAAAGGACATTGCTGCTAGACTGGGTCTACGACAGGTGGTGAGGGAACCAACAAGAGGGAAAAACATACTTGACCTCTTTCTTACCAAGCTACCAGCTGCAGATGCATCTGTTCATGACAGCATTGGTAGAAGTGACCACTGCACAGTCATTTTGGAGACAAAGTCCTGCCTTCAAATTGAGATCAACGTTAATTGTGTTTTGTGCCACTATCACCGCGCTATATGGGACAGACTCCAAACAGATCTAGCAACTCAAGACTGGGTATCTATGAGGCGCTGTGGGCCATCAACAGCAGCAGAATTGTACTCCAGCAAAACCTGTAACTTCATGGCCCAACTGATCCCTCACTCAACCGTTACCATCAAGCCAGGAGATCGACCCTGGTTCAATGGGGAGTGCAGGAGGGCATACCAGGAGCAGCACCAGGCATACCTGAAGACGTGGTGTCAACGTGGTGAAGCTACCAAACAGGACTAATTGCATGCTAAACAGCATAAGCAGCAAGTGATGGATGGAGTTAAGCAATCTCTCAACTAACAGATCAGATCTAAGCTCTGCAGTCCTGCCACATCCAGTCATGAATGATGGTGGACAATGAAACAACTCACTGGAGGAGAAGGTGCCACAAATATCCCCATCCTCAATGATGAAAGAGTCCAGCACATCTGTGCAAAAGATAAGGCGGAAGCTTTCACAACAATCTTCAGCCAGAGTTGCTGGGTGGATGATCCATTGTAGCTTCCTCCTCCATGTTCTGCAGTGACACAGACACTAGTCTTCAGCCAATTTGATTCACTCCACTTGATATCAAGAATTGATTGAAGCACTGGATACTGCAAGGGCTATGGGCCCTGACAACATTCTGGCAATGCTACTGAAGACATGTGCTGCAGAACTTGCTGCTCCCCTAACCAAGCTGTTCCAGTACAGTTACAACATTGGTATTTACTTGACAATGTGGAACATTGCCCAGGTATGTCCTGTACACAAAATCCAAACTGGCCAGTTACTGCCTCATCAGCCTACTCTCGATCATCAGTAACGTGATGGAAGGTGCCATCAACAGTGCTATCAAGCAGCACCTGCTCAGCAATAACCTGCTCAGTGATGCCCAGTTTGGGTTCCACCAGGGCCACTCATCTCCTGACCTCATTCCAGCCTTGGTTCAAACATGGACAAAAGAGCTGAATTCCAGAGGGGAGGGGAGAGTGACAGCCCTTGACATCAAAGCTACATTCAACCACGCCGGTATCAAGGAGCCCTAGCAAAACTGAAATCAATGGGTATCAGAGGGCAAACTCTCCGGTGGCTGGGGTCATACCTCGCACAAAAGAAGACGATTGTTGGAGGTCAGTTATCCACAGGAGTTCTCTGCACCTCTCTGCACTGCACTACCCTCATCAATCAATTTAGTCCGTTTTCAAATACTCAACTAAATTAGTCACACACCATATCCCTCTAAGGAATCCATGCTGACTATGCCTGATCAACCCCTGCCTTCCCAAGTGTTGGTTAAGCCTATCTCTCAGAATTCTTTCTAAGAATTTCCCTCCTGTGAGGTCAGACTAACTTCTCCGTAACTACTTGGCTATCCCTGCTGCCCTCCTTAAACAAAGGAATGACATTACCTACCCTCCAGTCATCTAGCACTTCACTTGTGGCCAGCAAAATATTAAATACCTCCACCAATGCCCCAATGGTCTCCTCCCTTGCCTCCCATACCAGCCTGGAATGCATCTCCTCAGGCCATTTATGCACCATTATGCTGGCTCAAACATCTAATAGCTCCTCTTTATTAATCTTAACATATTCCAGAGCCTTGCCGTCCCAACTAAAATCACTGCTGCAAAGTCTCTCGCCTGTGTGAATACAGATGAAAAATATTCATTTAACATCTCAACCATGTCCTCTGGCTCCATGTGTATTCAGAAAGTTAGGAGGAATGGGATACAGGGAAATTTGTCTGTCTGGATACAGAATTGGCTGGCTGAAAGAAGACAGCAAGTGGTAGTGGATGGAATGTATTCCGCCTGGAGGTCGGTGACCAGTAGTGTCCCACAGGGATCTGTTCTTGGGCCTCTGCTCTTTGTAGTTTTCATAAATGATTTGGATTAAGAAGTGGGATACTTAGCTTGCCAATGATGCAAAGGTCAGTGGTGTTGTAGACAGTGTCGAGGGCTGTTGCAGACTACAGTAAGACATTGACAGGATGCAGAGCTGGGCTGAGAAGTGGCAGATGGAGTTCAACCTGAATAAATGCGAAGTGATTTACTTTGGAAAGTTGAATTTGAATGCTGAATGTAGGGTTAAAGTCAGGATTCTTGGCAGTGTGGTGGAACAGCGGGATCTTGGGGTCTATGTACATAGATCTCTCAAAGTTGCCACCCACATTGATAGGGTTCTTAAGAAGGCATCTGGTGTTTTGGCTTTCATTAACAGGAGGTTTGAATTTAAGAGCCGCGAGGTTTTCCTACAGCTCTATAAAGCCCTGATTTGACCACACTTGGAATATTGTGTCCAATTCTGGTTGCCTCATTACAGAAAAGATGTAAATGCTTTAGCGAGGGTGCAGAGGAGGTTTACCAGGATTCTGCCTGGATTGGAGGGCTTTTCTTATGAAGAGAGATTGAGTGAGCTATGGCTTTTCACACTGAGAAGAAGGAAGAGAAATGACTTCATAGAGGTGTACAAAGTGATGAGATGCTTAGATAGAGTAGATAGCCAGAGACTCTTCCCCAGGGCGGAAATAGCTATCACGAGGGGTCATAATTTTAAGGTGATTGGAGACAGTATAGGGGAGATGTCAGAGGTAGGTTCTTTACACAGAAAGTGGTGGGTGTGTGGAATGCACTGCCAGTGGTAATAGAGTCAGAGACATGCTGGACAAGCACATGGATGGCAGTAAATTGAGGGGTGTGTAGGTTGGGTTGACATTGTGCTGAGCATTTAAGTTAAATGCTCAGCACAATATCATGGGCTGAAGGGCCTGTACTGTGCTGCACTTTTCTATGTACGCCCCTTTGATCTGTAATATTTGGTCACAGGCTTGGGAGGTGCTGCCTTAGGAACTTTGGTGAATGCTTGTCAATGAAAGTAATCTTCAGACCCACATGACAACCTTAGCCCATTAGATACAAGAGCCATTCAGTCCATCAAATCTGCTGTCCCATTCAATGAGATTATAGCTGATCTGATAATCCACAATTCCACTTTCCTGCTCTTTCTCCATAACCCTTGAATCCTTGACCTTGAACCATTTTAAGCTTTAATCTTTTTCATGCTCTGCAATGACTTAATTCCCTTGCAGCTCACTGACTCATCCATTACCCTCTATACATACCATCTGAAGAACAATAAATGACCATGTGAATCTGTGCCCTGCAGTCTAATTCTCGACAATTCAAACAAAACCACCTTATTAGGAATTTATTTCTGCTCTAAAGACATGATAGTCCCTTTTCAGAGTAACATGTGAAAATGTCTGTTTTTCTCTATAATTAATGTCTCATTAAGGAAATTACATTCCCAGTAATCACACATTATAAAGCTGCGTGTTCCTGCAATTTTGTTCGCAGTTTGTTACAACCTTTGAAAAACACCTATTCCCATGTTGTACCCTAATATAGAAATGACAGTCCCTTGGTGACATTTCTACTGAACTACTTAGCAAAAAGGAACCTTTGTGAACATTCTTCCAAATTATCCTAAACCTGCTAAGACCCACAGATTAATAGCTATTGAAAATTGCCTCATTTTAACCAGATTAGTCACAAGTCATGTTATATTCTCTGCTACAAACTAAAACAGGTAAAACTGATTTAACAGGTTAAATAAAATAATCAAAGTTAATTTAGTTATAAATTTATATGGAAGGACATTTCTAAGCTACTGCAATTTGCAGTGGGATGTTAACATACCAGACAGCTACTCATTGGCAATCCATCCAAGTAGCACTCTAAAACCCTCACCCACCTGGCAAGCTGGCAATACCTACTCTGCCTACCTCATATCCTTGGCACCCTACCCTTCACCTTAGCTAACTTAATAGAGAGGTAAAACAGTTTGCACTGTAGACAGCTAACATATATAACTACAAGAATCAAGAATTGAAATTTATAAGAATAAATTACAGCTGTCAAAAATTCAGTGTCTCACTGTGGCATCTGAAAGCCACAGATCATATGAGCTCTTACTGGTTAGAGTCATAGTTATACAGATGTACAGATAGACCCTTCGGTCGAACATGTCCATGCCGACCAGATATCCTAAATTAATCTAGTCCCATTTGCCAACACTTAGCCCATATGTCTCAAAACCCTTCCATTCATATACTCATCCAGATGCCTTTTAAACGTTGTAATTGTACCAGCCTCCACCACTTTCTCAAGTAGCTCATTCCATACATGCACCACCCTCTGTGTGAAAAAGTTGTGCCTCAGGTCCCTTTTCAATCTTTCCCCTCTCACCTTGAACCTATGCCCTCTAGATTTGGACTCCCCTACCCTGGGGCAAAGAGCTTTGCTGTTCACACTTTCTAAGCCCCTTATAATTTTATAAAGTTCTAAAAGTTATTCATCAGCCTCCAATGCTCCAGGGAAAACAGCCCCAGCCTGTTCAGCTTCTCCCTATAGCTCAAACCCTCCAACCTTGGCAATATGCTTGTAAATCTTTTCTGAACCCTTTCAAATTTCACAACGTACTTCCTATAGCAGGGAGACGAGAACTGAACACAGTATTCCAAAAGTGGCCTCACCAATTGTCTGCACATCCTCAACATGACCTCCTAATACTCAATGCACTAACCAATACAGACTAGCATACCAAATGTCTTCTTTACTGTCCTGCCTACCAGTGACTCTACTTTCCGAGAACCATGAACATCCACACCAAGGCCTTTTCAATAACAAGCCCAATAAGTCCACACCGACCCTCCATAGAGTAACCCACCCAGACCCATTTCCCTCTGACTAATGCACCTAATACTATGGGCAATTTAGCACAGTCAATTCATCTGACCTGTACATCTTTGGATTGTGGGAGGAAACTCACACAGACACAGGGAGAATGTGCAAACCCCACACAGGGAGTCGCCCAAGGCAGGAATCGAACCTGGGTCCCTGGTGCTGTGAGGCAGCAGTGCTAACCACTGGGTAGGCTTTTGCCCGAAACGTCGATTTCGCTGCTCCTTGGATGCTGCCTGAACTGCTGTGCTCTTCCAGCACCACTAATCCAGTGCTAACCACTGAGCCACCGTGGCAATGCAGAGGAGAAAGGAAAATCCATGGAACTGAGACAATAAATGTCAGCATTCAGTTTCCAATAACTGCACCAGCAGGTTTCAGTATATTACCAGTTAAGTAGTAGAATCTCCAAAAGGGTTTTGCATTACCATTGCCAAGCATCTTTCGATAATAAACAATGTAACAAGGTATTCATTAATCAATTTTAAAAGACGGGAAAACAATCATAATCGTTGGCATTAGAATGCTGCTCGCAACTTTATTTTTAGACCGAGGATTTCAGAAGAACTTTGAAGGCAGATATCTCTTCCTTGAATAGCCTACAGGGTCCAACAAGAACTGTGCAATCTGGAAGATTCCTCCTGGTTTGATCAAGTTCATCTCAAAAGAACTTGCATTGATATTGTATCTTTCACAACCACAGGAAGTTCCAAAGTGCTTCCAGACAGTGAAACAGTTTATGAAACATAATCCCTGATACACTGGCAGAGATGGCATCAGATAGTGTGTCTGCAGCTAGGTCCAGCAATCAGATAACAATCCATTAATTCCAATCAGAAATCCCAAACCCAATTTCCAATCTTGGTTGAAATAAAAATCAATATATCCACTTACTTTTCGATGACTTCTTAGAATTAGACTTAGATTTTATTGTCATGGGTACACAAGTACATAAGTAAAGGAGTGCAGTGTAAGGTTTACAATGTCACCTTTTGTGGTGCCATCTTAGCTACAAAGAACTCAGGAACAAATCTGACATAGCGAAACAGGAATAAAGAGGAAAAAGGTTGCATTACCTTACAGTGATTCGTAGCATAAGTTAGAAATAAGACACAAGTAAAAGGACACATATTATAGTAGGATAAACAGATTACATTAAAAAAACAGATTACATTGCACTTCTGCACTGGAGATTCCTGGGCAGGGATCTACTCAGATTAGAGTGGTGCTGGAAAAGCACATCAGATCAGGCAGCATCCGAGGAGCAGGAAAATCGACGTTTTAGGCAAAAGCCCTTCATTCCTGATGAAGGGCTTTTGCCCGAAACGTCGATTTTCCTGCTCTTCAGATGCTGCCTGACTTGCTGTACTTTTCCAGCACCACTCTAATGTGGACTCTGATCTCCAGCATCTGCAGTCCTCACTTTCACCCAGGGATCTACTGATATGAACCAGGAATCCTCAAATCCAGCAGTGGAGAAGGTTATTGAAGAAAGCATACCCCCTCTGACAGCACTAAGAGCTCCATTCTGAACTTTGGATGTCCCATGGACATTTTGAAAGCAACTATCAAAGGGTAATTTTGTCAGAGAAGTGAGAGGGCAGATTAGGAGGTGAATGGTGGGGTGTTGAGGTCTGAGTGGCATCTGGGTGAGGTGGGAAGAATGCCAGGTGGGTAGGGTACCAGGTGGGTAGAGTATCAGGTCACTAAAGTCCCAGGTGAGAATGGGCCAGTGTGGCATGTGGAGTAGGGGCTGTAGTATGCAAGTTAGGGGGCTTAACTGGGTGCCAGGTAAATGGATGTGAGTGCTTAGGATACATTGGAAGGTCAGGGGAAGTGCGTGTTAGATTGGGTTGGGTCATCTCCTAGAGCCCAGATGGCAAGCTTCAGGTTCAACGGGGCTGGGTCAGGGTTCTGTTGAGGTGTTAACAGCTCCAGGTTGTGGGCTGGTGGGGTAGAGTGTCATTGTTTTGTGGGGGAGGGAAATAAGGGGTATGTTTGTATTGGGTTAAGTGCTACTGGGAGTCAAAGGTATAGTTTGAGTGAGTCAGTGCTAATTTGGAATTTAATTTTAATAATAATTCAAGAGTTAGGCTTAATTGAATTGGAACATTCAGCAATCTCCCACCTGAAGGGGCTTTTCCTGAGAGAATCTTAGGCAGGGGATTTTTCAATTTCTTGGGCAATTCCCTCCAAGTCAGTTACTTTGGGAATTCTGCATATTCCCAGCATGCAATGCAGGATGAACTACTGCACAGGTTATCTGGCCACTGGAGTATCTGGGCTCATCTGTGTCTTAGTGATCTTAGTTCTGAGAAAACATTATCAGGGAACACCAGAGGGTGCTCTGCTGTTCTTCATCAAAATAACACAGTGGGTAGAATCGAACAGGGTCTAAGCGACTTACACTGAGATGCGTGGCAGAACTGGACAAGAAGTAAAGTTCCATCTTGAAGAGGGGAACAACGTGCGCCATCTTTTATGCTTTGACAAACGGTGTGGTGAGATTCTCGCTCATCAGTGGCAAATTGCCAATTAATGGTGATAATCGCTGGTACAGTGTCTGACCAAACTCGGTGAATAAGCTCAGTGTTGGGAAAACTTTGGCCACATATACCCCATGTCAGCCTCCAAGAACGCTCACTTAAGGGATGCTTGTGCCTTTCACTGTCGCTCTTGGGCTGCACCAGCAACTGCTATTGGATTGCTACAGGGAGGACACTGGGTGCCTAGCTGTCACCTTAACCCACCTCGGGGATCTGACCAGGCTCCATCTCCTAGCTCTTTATATTCTCATAGCACTTCATCACTTTGAGCCTACTTGGTTACTCACAGCATCCCTGCCTTGCCTTGTCATTTTGTGCTTTGCCCCCTTAGTCAGAAAGACCAGGTTCATCATGTGACCTTGTTGTGCCATTTTGCACAGACAGGAAGCTCACCATATTTGTTAACAGGGAGACAGTCTTCACTCCTGACACTCAAGGATATGGGGCAAGTGCAGGAAATTGATACTTATTGGGCCTTCAGTGTTAGTTAATGCCAGTGCAGACTCAATGGGCCAAACGACCTTTTCTGCTCTGTATGATTCTCAGGGGGTCCACCAATAAATTAAAGGCAGCCTCAGATATGACTCATGGTGTTCAGAGTCAGGATCCTCTCCTCATAACGGCGAGAATCTAACTGACAGGCAGCCCATTGCAATGCAATCTGTGTGCCTCTTTCTGAGTCTTTTTACACCCTCTGGTCTGTACATACTTGCTTACTGTGACCTACCTATACCGCTTGTAAAAAAAGCTTTTTACTGTTATTTGGTACACGTGACAATTAAGTAACTAATCAAACCACACCCCATTACTCCATCTTGACTCTTTCTGCTTTACATTGAGCTCATTTCCTCACGGAATGAGAATAAAAGTAAGACATTGAGGGAGATGAAAGTGAGTGGCACACTATTACTGTCAGTGCAGTTGGAGAGATGTCCTCAGTGAGTGAGTTGGCGTTGCAAAGGATATGCTGGGTTATTGGTGTTGGAGGTTGGCATGGGTGAGAGTGGGTTGCAGAGGTGTTGGTTGGTGATAGTGAGAGAACATGAGCCTTGGTGGGAGGTGGTTACGGCAGCGGATAGAGAAAGAGTGTGAGGCATGGGAGAGAAGATGATGGACCACATCCTGCTGTGGAGAAAGACATTGACATCCTCCCTAGGCATTCCCCAGACGGTTGAGACTGCTTTGACCTGGAGTGGCAACCTCGGAACAAGCTGGCATGATGTGACATGTGATCTCCACTCTTGACCCTGGGGGAAGCCAAAGTCCCACCTGAGCACCATCCCATCCAGCAGGATCCACGCCCACACGCCCACGCCCTTTTCCCTGCCTGCCATGTATGGTTCAAATGTCAGGAACTGTGTCGAGCTGACAGCACTTTTCCAGGTACACAACAGGCTTTTTAAAGATGACATGGGATGTTAGTGAATTCCAGAACATTCGTTGAGTTGTCCCAGTATGATGGTACAGAAGTTGGACGTTTGAGATACCAGAGGAAACGCATAGTTACTCAATGAGACAATCTTGGTAAAATACAATGGGAGTTGAAAGGATCGATGCCTGAAAATACATGAGGGATTTATGCCCAAAACATTGATTCTCCTGCTCCTCAAATGCTGCCAGCCAAGCTGCGCTTTTCAAGCACCACATTCTTGACTCTGATCTTCAGCATCTGCAGTCCTCACTTTCTCCCAGTTGAAAATACAGGGGGAGTCTCTCAGTGAAAAACCTTCTGAAAAACCCAACACAACACGGACTTAGTCAAAAACAAATAAGATTCATCCCAATGGGATCTGAGAGAGAAATTGGGATCTTGGGTTAACGTCTTATCTGAAAGGTTAAAAACCAGACAACACCAGGTTATAGTCCAACAGGTTTAATTGGAAGCACTAGCTTTCGGGGCACCGCTCCTTCATCAGGTGGTTGAGACACTGTCAGTGCTCCCTCAGTTACTGCAATAGGACTGTCAGCCTATAATATGTACTGAAGATGTTTGAGTGGGAATTAAACCCATTTTCTCTTAGAGGCAAGAGTGTCACACACTGAACTTTGACTCAGTGAAGAGGGGTATAAAGCTACAACAAATACCTTTAAAGACAGGCTGAATAGGCTGGGACTATTTTCCCTGGATTTTGGAGGGGTGACCATATATAGGTTTATAAACTCATTGAGGGGTATGGATAGGGTGAATAGACAAGAGCTTTTCCTGGGAGTAGGGGGAGTCCAAAACCAGAGGGCATAGGTTTAAGGTGAGAGGGAATAGATTTGAAAGGGACCTAAGGGGCAACTTTTTCACACAGAGGGTGGTGCATATATGGAATGAGCTGCCAGAGAAGGTAGAGACTGACACAATTATAATGTTTAAAAGGCATCTGGATGGGTCTGTGAATAGAAAGCGTTTAGAGGGATATCGGCCAAATGCTGCCAAACGGGAGTAGATTAATTTCGGATCGCTGGTCAGCAGGGATGAATTGGACTGAAAGGCCTGTTTCCATGCTGTATAACTCTATGACTCTTAGTAATGAAAGACCTTGGGCAGCGAACAGAATTCCATTGAGATATCAGTGTGAAAACAGCCCCCAATTTCCAATGCTGTCAAACTACAGATCACCTTTACCAGGCTGCACCAATAGGAGATTATTAAGTGTAGTTTTAGCTTGGGGGGGCACAGGAAGCTGTGGGTGGGGTGCAAGGAGGCGCATGCTCAATGGTCCTGAGACTCACTGCCTGGAATCAGGGGTATATTGCCACCAGGAAAAGATAAAATAGTTCATCCAGATGAGAACAAAATGAAGACGGACCTTAAGGTTCATAATTGGTCACATGAGAAAGTAAGAACACTCTTCCCTTGAGATGTCTTTACCATTTGTGGCCGCATCGTGGCTGATATCTTCCCTTAGCTCCAACCTTTCAACCCTACCCTCTCAATATTTCCTTACTTTAGTGCCCAAAATCTATCAACTTCTGACCTGAAAATGACGACAAAATAAGCCGTTTGGCCTTTGCTTCTGCTCCATCATTCCATGGGCTCATGCCCAATTTGACTGAGGCTTTAGTTCCACTTTCTTACCCAATCATCCCCAATGTCCTTTAAGTCCCTTAATGGTAAATCTACTCAATGGCTGAACATCCGCAGCTGTCTCAGGCACAGAATTCTAAAGATCTGCTGCTCTTTGAGTGAAGACATTTCTCCTCTTCTCCATACAAAAACATGAAAACATAAGATCAAAGAGCAAAAGTAGACAATTCAGCCTCTCAAGGCTGCTCTACAATTTGATACAATCTCATCGTAGCTTCAAACCTCCCTTTCCTGCCTGTTCTCCATAATCCTGCAATGAGGGGATCTCCTCACTCAGAGAGTTGTGAACCTGTGGAATTCTACACCACAGAAAGCTTTTGGGGCCAGTCATTAGATATATTCAAGAGGGAGCTGAATAAAGGGATCAAGGGGTATGTACAGAAAGCAGGAATTGGATACTGAGAGTGCCTCATCGGCCATGATCATATTGAATGGTAGTGCATGCCCGAAGGGACCAAATGGCCTACTCCTGCACCTATTTCCTATGTTTCACACCATTATTCATTAAAAATCTGTATACCTCCTCCTTAAATTTACTCAAATGTCCTAGCATTTGTTGTTTTTGTCAAATGAAATCAGAACTTAGAATTCCTACAGAGTGGAAACAGGCCCTTCAGCCCAGCAAGTCCACACCGACCGTCCAAAGAGTAACCCACCCCCTCGTTTCTCTACAGTAGCCCTGACTAATGCACCTAACACTATGGGCAATTTAGCATGGCCGATCCAACTAATCTGCACATCTTTGGATTGTGGGAGGAAACCGGAAACCCACACAGATACAGGGAGAATGTGCAAACTCCACACAGACAGTTGTCCGAGGCTGGAATCGAACCCAAGTCCTTGTCACTGTGAGGCTGCAGTGCTAGCCACTGTGACACACCCCTTCCCCCCCCCCCCAATAAGCCTAACATGATTTGAACACACAATCTTCTGATCTGGAGTCAGACGTGCTACCGTTGAGCCAAAAACCCACACCCTCCAAAATAAAACACAACACGACAATAAATGAATCCGTTGCTACTAGCCAAGTCGAGCTGTTGTAACCAGCACACAATTTTGTCTGGCATCCATTGTACTTTGGAATAATGAATTCCACAGATTTGAGAAAATAGCCAATCCTTTTCTTTAACTGAGACTATGCCCCTGTGCGCTGGTTTCCCAAGTCAGCCTCTCCCCTGTCAATCTCCTCAAGACTTTTATTGTTCCAGTTAGAGCAGAGGAAGCAAGGGTGGCATTTTGAAACTCCAAGGAATACTGACTGCAATTACTCAATCTCTCCCCATCAGACAATTCCCATCGAACTGTTCCAGTGAGCAACTTTAATGTTTGAAAATCAAATGTAGAGTTTGTTGATTCAAAATAAAGCAGTGATGTGTTACAGTCATCAAACATCAAATGAATGTTCATTTAATTACATTTTTACTTAATGCCATTCATCTGAAGCACTGGATTAAGGTTCTATGCCTGGATTTAATGAGGGGAAATGGCATTTCAGTCTATGTTCCAAAATGGTTGTTTTTATTTTCATCTCCTGCATAAGGTTTGGTTCTTTTACGTGGAGAACTGGATTTATCTTCAGGTTAGAGGGCTAATTATTAAGATTTATAGGCAATGAATATCACAATGTTCAGAGAATGAAAAAAGCTTGAGTAGGTGTCTAAATTGGTCAGGGAGGAGTGATTAAACGCTCTGAAGGGGGCAAACATTAAAACCACAAAAGGAAGACTTCTTTTATGTACAGAGTGAATGGAATTTGCAAAGAGAAGTTATCAATTTCTTGCTCCATATATGAACAGGCAGTTAAAGTGAAAGAGCTGAATGTAAATGATTTCACAGAATTGTAATGTTGCAGAAGGGAAGCTATTTAACCGATCTGCCTGAGTGCTGATATTTTACTTGCAGTGGGAGTAGCCAACACCTGATTACCTAGGTTACCAGGCAAGCCTAGGGAGCTGGACTCAGGGAAAATGAGCTTCAGAGATCTCTTGGGGCCATGAACCCCAACCCTACGCCATGGTCCCTTCTCCCCCTGACCTTTCCAGTCATTCCAAAGCCCTTGCCCACTGTTCAACACTCATCCCCCTTCATCCTTGACCCTATTATCCCAACTTCAAAGATGAGCAGGGTCACCCTGCAGTTCCAGCAGTGGCCACAGGCAGTGTAGGGGCATGAGAGTTGACACGAATTGGCACAACCTCATCTTGTTGAATGGCGGAGATCAAGCCTGAAGCCAATTAAAGGGCTATCACCAGTTTAATGACTAGCCAGGCAAGCAAAGCTGTGTTCATTCCAAACTTATATTTGAAGAGATGGGACCACTAACCCCTTGAGTGTAAAATGCAACTGATTGTTATAACCCCAGGCCACTCAGCCCTTGAGTTTGTTCCATAACTCATTTAGTCTGCAGATATCTGTGACTTGACTCTAATTACTTCCCTCTGCTGCAAATTTTGTTTTATTCTCACCCAACAACAATCTATCACTCCTAGTCTGAAAATTTGAATTGACACTGCATCCACTGGTGCAGTAGAGAATTCAGATTTCCACTATTCTTCATGCAGAAAAAAATTCTAGTTCAGTCCAATATTAAGATTTTGACTCTATTTTTTCCCATACATCTCAAAGGCATGAGACAATGGGAACACATTTATCAAAGACAGAATTGAACAGAGTTAAAAATCACACAACACCATGTTATAGTCCAACAGGTTTAATTGGAAGCACACTAGCTTTCGGAGCGACACTCCTTCATCAGGTGATAGTGCTATCACCTGATGAAAGAGCATCGCTCCAAAAGCTAGTGTGCTTCCAATTAAACCTGTTGGACTATAACATGGTGTTGTGTGATTTTTAACTTTGTACACCCCAGTCCAACACCGGCATCTCCAAATCAGAATTGAATAGGGCCTTGATTTCTGTATTTCCCCTGAATGTTAGTATCTCTGACAGTGCAGCACTCTTCTCAGTACGACCCAAGAGGATCAGTCTGCATTATTGCTTGCCAAGCCTTTGGAGTTGGCTCGGATCTCTTAACCATTGAGCAGTTTGTCTTTCTAACTGGCACATCCCTCCCCCATGGTTTTGGAGTAATTGCAGGCACTGGATGGCTACTATCAAGAGTCATAGAGTCCTACTGTCATACAGTACAGGAAGCAAACCCTTCAGTCCAACCAGTCCATGCCAACAATATTGCCAAACTAAACAATTCCCAACTTCCCGCGCTTGGCCCAAATCTCTCTAAACTTTTTCTGTTCATGAACTTTGCCAAATATTTTTTAAACATTGTAAGTGCACCTGCATCCATCACTTTCTCTACAAATCACTCTCTGTATAAAAAGTTGCCCCTCAAAAGTTGTCCTTTCTAAATCTTTCTCCTCTCTCCTTAAAAATATGCCCCTTCGTTTTGAACTCGCCGACCCTAGGGAAAAGACCCTTGTCATTCACCTTATCTATCCCCCTCATGATTTTATAAACCATAATAAGGTAACTCCCCTCAATTTCCAATGCACTAGTGAAAAACATCTGAGACTTTCCAGTATATTTTTAAATCCATTCCCAGCAACATCCTGGTAAGTTTTTTCTGAACACACCCCAGTTTGATAGTATCCTTCCCTTAATATGGTGACCAGAAGTGCACACTGCACTCAAGAACAGGCATATATGGGCGGCACAGTGGCTCAGTGGTTAGCACTGCTGCCTCACAGGTTCAATTCCCATCTTAGGCAACTGTCTGTGTGGAGTTTGCACATTCACCCAGTGTCTGCGTGGGTTTCCTCCGGGTGCTCTGGTTTCCTCCCACAGTCCAAAGATGTGCAGGTTAGATGAATTGGCCATGCTAAATTGCCCGTAGTGTTAGGTGCAGGGCTAAATGTAGGGGAATGGGTCTGGGTGGGTTGCTCTTCAGGGGGTCAGTGTGGACTTGTTGGGCCGAAAGGCCTGTTTCCACACTGTAGGTAATCTAACCCATCTAATCTAATGTCCTGTGCAACTAATCCGGAGACCCTATTAATGTTCTGAGGGTCCAAGTTGAAATGCTTTTTGGGAAGGAGATCTGCCGTCCTCGCCTGGCCTGGCCTACGTGCGATTCCAGACCCACAGCAATGTGGTTGACTTTTAACTGCCATCTGGGCAATTAGGGATTGGCACAAAACAATGGTCTATGCAGCGGCACCCTCATCCCATGAATGACTAAAGAAACAGATTCACTAACCTGATGGGAAATTCAGCTATCACTGTGTGGCTGGTTCAAAGCAGCCAGTTAAAAGAAGATTAACTATTAAACCTGCACAGTGAAATAGTTTTATTACAGAGGATGCAATAAAATGAGAGCATTTACAGAGAATGAAACTCCAATGTATTGGATGGATAAGGGGATTTGTGTTGTCTGCCTACTGAACAAAAGAAAACACATACAACTGTAACCTAGTACCCTTTAGGGAAGCACGTGGATTGTGAGAATGTTTGCTTGCTATCAGGTTTAGTGCTGAGTTAGTTGTGCATTCATTCTGTAGCCTGGAATAAGGAGGAAGCAAGATTAGTCTATGTTCTACCCTCCCCTTGGTTTACTGTGACTGGTGACAACCTCTTTGTTTTGGCGTGGCTAGTGCACAAAGGAACTCTTGCTTGCTGCCCATGAATAAGGCACAAGTAGAAAACATAACAGCCGAGAGGTCAGGCTAGGATGCAGGCATCCTCTGTTTTATTAATTGGGGTATAAATCAGAAGGCTACAGACAGAGGAGCAGGAACAGGCCATTTAGCCCAGTCTGCTGAGCCATTCAATAAGATTATCGCTAATCTGATCATTGAGAACTCCACTCTCCTGCCTTTTTATCACGGGTAAAAACAAGGACTGCAGATGCTGGAAATCAGAGTCTAGATTGGAGTGGTGCTGGAAAAGCACAGCAGGCCAGGCAGCATCCGAGGAGCAGGAGAATTGACGTTTCGGGTAAAAGCCCTTCATCAGGAATAGAGGCAGGGTGCCTGCAGAGTGGGGAGATAAGTGAGAGGGGGGAGTGGGGGTCGGGAGGAAGTAGCATAGAGTACAATAGGTGAGTAGGGGTGGGGATGGAGGTGATAGGTCAGAGAGGAGGGGGGGAAGGTAGCAAAGAGTACAATGGGTGAATGGGGGTGGGGATGAAGGTGATAGGTCAGAGAGGAGGATGGAGTGGATAGGGGAAAGGAAGATAGGCAGGTAGAACAGGTCATGAGGGTGGTGCTGAGCTGGAAGGTTGGAGCTGGGGTTGAGGTGGGGGA
Source organism: Chiloscyllium plagiosum (assembly GCF_037043375.1). NCBI lineage: Eukaryota > Metazoa > Chordata > Chondrichthyes > Orectolobiformes > Hemiscylliidae > Chiloscyllium > Chiloscyllium plagiosum. The sequence goes on along the minus strand of NW_028270139.1, from coordinate 155,439,594 downwards.
AGGGGAAATGAGGAAACTGGTGAAATTCACATTGATGTCCTGGGGTTGAAATGAGGCGGAATATGAGGCGTTCTTCCATCCCCACCCCCATTCACCTATTGTACTCTATGCTACTTTCTCCCCGCCCCCACCCCCCTCTCATTTATCTCTCCACTCTGCAGGCACACTGCCTCTATTCCTGATGAAGGGCTTTTGCCCGAAACGTCGATTTTCCTGCTCCTCGGATGCTGCCTGACCTGCTGTGCTTTTCCAGCACCACTCTAATCTAGACTCTGCCTTTTTATCATGACCCTTGAGTCATTTACAGAGACTTGCCAACTTTAAGGGGGTTTAAATGGTCATTGGATAGACATATGGATGAAAATGGAATAGTGTAGGTTAGATGGGCTTCAGATTGGTTTCACAGGTCGGTGCAACATCGAAGGCTGAAGGGCCTGTACTGAACTGGAATGTTCTATGTTCTATGAGATTATCAGGTGTTGGGGGCGAAACACATGATTGCATCAGGATCTCAAGCTGAAGAAAACCTTTCTCCTCCTGGAAGGTACTGTCCGAAGCTCTGGTGGAGGCACATACAATTGTGCCATTTATGTGGGAACTGGTTTAGCAACTTAAAAAAGAAGAATGTAGGACTACAGGGAGAAGACCAGGGAATGGCTCAAGGGCTCTGCTCCTTTGGAGAGCCAGCGCAAATATGACTAATGGAATGGGATCCTTCTATGCTGTCACTGAACTCTATAAATTGCTCTTCAGGCCTCAAAGAAGTATTGAGGACAATTCTAGTTCAAGAAATGTGTCAAGGTCTAAACCAGAGTAGAGTCTGGCCCAATCCCAGTGATATGTTACTCTGGACAACAGGTTCTAGTTATGGAAAGCAATTCAACAGAGTAGGACTGCTCGCCCTTGAGTTGAATATTCCCAGACAACTGCGGTAGGTCTGGTGATAATGAGGAGGAGAGGAACCATTTCTGACACTTGCCTGAAGAACCCACTAATGGATAGGGATGCCAATCTGCTAACTACGAACCCAGTTAGGGTCCACGCTCCACCCAGTTTGTTCCTGACATTGAGGTTCCAAAGCCCGTGGAAATATCCAGTCCTTGGGAAGGCAAGAGCTTAAGATGTGACATGGTTGATGTTTCCAAGATGATTAGAGGCTGGATTTGGGCCAATGCAAGGATAGGTCTTCTCTCCGGCCAATGGCCAAGGGGACAGATTAAAAATCATTGGCAAAATGGCTGAAAGGGGAGATGAAAGGAAAAGACTTTATTCAGAGAACTCTTGGCATCAGGAACACTCCACCTGGGGTCTGTCTCCGATAGAGTTTAGAAGGATGAGGAGGATCTGATTGAAACCTACAGAATACTGAGAGGCCTGGATATAATGGACGTGGAGAAGGCGAGACCCCAGGACACAGCCTCAGAGTGAAGGGGTGACCCTTTAGAATTGAGATGAGGAGGAATTTCTTCAACCAAAGGATGGGGAATCTGTTGTTGCTGAAGTAGGCTGTGGAGGCCAAGTCATTGAGTGTATTTAAGACAGAGATAGATAGATTCTTGATTGGTAATTGGATCAAAGGTTATGGGAGAAAGCAGGAGGATGGGGTTGAGAAACATATCAACCATGATTGAATGGTGGAGCAGAACCGCTGGGCCGAATGGCCTTCTTCTGTTCTTATATCCTATGGCCTTACAGTCTTATGGTCCAACTGAAAAGGTAATATAAGCTAAAATAGAATAGAAGCAAGTAATCTAAAAGGAATTTGGTGATGACAAAAATCTTGCAAAGGTAAGGTCACCATCATCCCACTCCCTCATTAGAGTTGGTGGCTTAACCTGAGGCTCACCTCACCTGAGGTGAGATGAAAGGTTGAGAAGGAGAGTCCTTCATGATAATCTCAGCTGGTGTGGGAATTCATCCCGTGCTGTTGTGATCACTCTGCACTGCAAGACAGACATCCAGCCAACTGAGCAGAAGTGGGTACTGCAGATGCTGGAGATTAGAGACAAGATTAGAGTGGTGCTGGAAAAGCCCTTCATCATTCCTGATGAAGGACTTGTGCCTGAAACATTGATAATCCTGTTCCTCGGATACCGCCTGGCCTGCTCTGCTTTTCCAGCACCACTCTCATCTTGACCCAGCCAACAGAGCTCACCGGCCCCTTCTTACAAATGAAGTACAGTTGTGGGACCAAGCATGGCTAAACTTTGAAAGGACTGGCAAGTTGGACCGAATTACTTCTTTATCTATCAAGCTGGTGACACAGTAAGAGTGCAACAGGAGCCTGAAGCTCATCGACTCCTTCCAATTTACTTTCTTTTCTCTCTTTTTTCCTAAGCTTTTTTTAATGTTTCCATTTATGATGGTACCTCACGTTTACTTTTAACGACTTCGGTGGACGGTCTCTCCTCCTGGCACAACAGCCTGGAATAGTGATATAGGCCTGGGGCCTAACGGGGCAGTCTCCCAGTGTGGTGGTCTTGTCCAGGAGGAGTAGTCTCAGTCTGGCATGGTGGTCTTGTCCTGGTGTGGAGGTCTTCTTCTGCAGCTTCAGGGTCTTCCAGCAGCTGGTTGTGAAGGTCTAGTTGACATAGATGTCTCGTCTGGGCATGGTAGGGTAGTCTCGGTCCAGCCCTGCGTGGTGTTCTCTGCTCAGTTTTCCAGGCGTACCCCGAACCCAGGAGCAGTTAGTTGAACTGTAATGAACTCTTGCTTCTTTTTTCTTATTATTTGTGACTTCTGTCATTAATTAAGGTACCGTGTATGGCAATGTACAAAACTTTTCAATGTCTTTGTTGTAAACACACAAGAGACAATAAATTGCTATTCTATTCTATTATATACAATATTCTGTCCAGTGCCATATGTTTGAAGTGAATGCAGAGTTCCGCATCCTTGCTTCAGCTCTCCTGCCCTCTAGTGTTAATAGCCTTTACTCTCTCATCCACATTTAGAGGACGCTTAGCTGCAATTTCCGCCATCCACAGTGAGATGCCACAACAAAACATATGTTCCCCTCCCCTCCCTTGTCAGCCTTTCACAGAGACCATTCTCCCTGGGACACCCTGGTCCACTCCTCCTTCACTCCGAACACGCCCCGCATCCTCATGACACCTTTCCTTGCAAGTGCAGAAGGTGTAACACCTGTCCGTTTACCTCCTCAGTATCCAAGGCCCCAAACACACCTTCCAGGTGAAGCAGTGCTTCACCTGTACTTCACACAATCTGCCTTCGCTGGTCTCCTCGACATTGGGGGAACAAAACGTAGACTGGGTGACCGCTTTGCAGAACATCTACGTTCTGCCCACAAAAAAGACCTTGAGCTTCCTGTCACTTTAACACACCACCCAGTTTCCTGGCCAACATCTCTGTCTTAGCACCTCATTCTCCACTTGGGAACTTCACAGCCTTTTGGACTCATTGCTGAGTTCAACAATTTTAGGATTTGAGGCACTTCCTCCCATATCCGTATCCCAACCCCCACATAACAGGCCTTTTATCACATGGTCTGCTGTTACGCACACCCCTTGTTAGCCAATAATAGACCCCATGAGCAGCCATTCATTTGCCTAGACTGACCGTTATCCACTCCTTTGTCTGTCTAACTGTTTTATTGGATTCTGTCCCCACCTGTCATTTATGCCTTACCCCTGGCCCCACCTTGTCTTCTAAAATAAAAACCAACCTTTTCACAGCTACCATTAGTTCTGAGGAAGGGTCACTGGATCTGAAACATTAACTCTGATTTCTCTCCACAGAGGACGAGGCTCCTGCTGAGCCTTTCCAGCATTTTCTGTTCTATTTTCATTCTGTGGGCTCCTGCCAAAAGGCCAGTCACTTGGACACGATGACCAACAGAGCTGGTCAAATCTTTGAGGTGTAAATCGGGACACTGAAGTAGACAAGAAATAAAAAGCCAGTGCAAGACAAACCAAACACAATCTTTTCATGCCACTCACCATGAGGTCTTGACGTGTTTGAAAGGAATTGATGTAATTGACATAATGTGAGTACTCCATCTGGCTGAGAATAGCTGTCATACAGGCCACAAAATTACTCTAGAAAAGAAAATGGAAAATGGATTGTAAGCAGGACATGTCATCACCTTCAAAACATAGACAACAACAGATTTCTGACAAAACATACCATTTTGTGATACAATATAAGATGTGTGGTAAGTCCAACAGGACTGGGGGCAACAGATTACTTTTCCATTGACTTATGTCATTTTGCAGACTAGTTAGTTGTGACCAATTGCTATGAATGACCAAAACTATTACTGTTGCTTTTCTCTCAGGGGGTCATGAGTATTTTTGGAAGTCTCTTCCCAGAAAACGTGGTGGAAGCAGAGTTGTTGAACATCTTTAAGGCAGGGGTAGAGATACTCCTGTCAAGCAAGCGGTTTTTGAAAGGTGATTAGGGACGGGCAGGAATGTGGATTCGAAGTGACAATCAGGTCAGTCGTGATCTTACAGAGTTGTGAAGCAGACTGCAAGACCTGGATAGCCTACTCCTGCTCCTGATTCACATGTACATGCACATGTATGTAACCTCTAATTCTTTGGTTCTGATGTATCAAGCTCATCCATTATTAGGATAAATTGTGTCAATTGACCAATTGGTTAATGTGGGGACAAGAAAAGTTTTGCAATTAACCCATCGACTTAATTCTCTAAAGCTTGTCCCCATCTACACGGCCCACCATCTACGAGATCTAAGTCAGGAGTGTGATGGAATACTCCCCACCTGACTGGATGGGTGCAGCTCCAATTCCACTTAAGAAGATTGACACCATCCAGGACAAAGCAGCAAAGTTGATTGGCACTGCATCCAGCGCCTTCAATGTTCACAAGACACATGAGAACATCACCACCTCTATGTACCTCTGCAAGCCACAAAACATCTTGACTTGGAAATTATTGTTGCTGCTTCACTGTTGCTGGGTCAAAATCTTAGAGTTCCCTTCTCACCAGCATGGTGAGTTTACCCACATCTCAAGAAAGTCGCTCACCTTTGCAAGGCAATTAGGGATAGGCAGCAAATGAGGTCCTAGCTGGTGAAACCCATATCCCATTGGGAAATATTTAAACATTTTGATGCCAAACCAACCATTATCAGATTACAGGCTGAATATCTGCAAGAACAGATAAGCCAGGATTTTGTCTCATTGTGTTTCTTGTGCAAACCTTTGCACAAGTTGTAGCTGTGAAATTTGTCTTCAAAAACTTATGTTTCATGGGATATCAAAGGGATCTGAAGGAACAATTAAAATGTGAAGAATCTTGAAATGGTTTTCTTTTATGCATCTTAATTCCCTGGAGAAGAACGTCTTACAGAATATTAAGAATGATATTTCAAGGAGTCTTTTCTGTAAAATGGCAGCTGGTTGCTCCTTTCCTATATTTCATAATCATTTTGTAATTCTTGCAGTTGCTGCAGACCAAGTCAAATTGGGGCAGCCGGTCCAGAGAGCTTTCTATCCATCACAAGTATTGGTCCAAGACACGACTGCAATGAATCAGAGAATTCCTACAATCAGGAAGCAGGCCATTCAACTCACACTGATGGTCTGAAGGGCAACCCACCGACACCTTATCCCTGTGGCCCTGCCTTTCCCATGGCCAATCCATCAAGCCTGCACATCTCCAGACACGATGGGCACTTCAGCATGGCCAGTCCACCTAACCTGTACATCTTTGGATTGTGGGAGGAAACCGGAGCACCCGGTAGAAACCCACGCAGACACGAGGCGAGTATGTAAACACCACACAGGCAGTTGCCCAAGGGTCCCTGGTGCTGTGAGGTAGCAGTGCTAACCACTGAGCCACTGTGCCACCCCAATGCCGCAATGGGGCAGCAAGGTTTCCCTCAACCACGTATCACTAAACCGAATGGTATAAACAAAAAGGTTTTGAGTTGGCTGACAATTAGAGGTACATACAAACTATTTAATTCCTGTAATTCTCAGACAATCCTTTGTGACCTCCTTCCTCTGAGTACAAGCTACAAAGAAATCAAATGCTGATTGATTCAGTCGAATTCCTGCACCATTAACGTCAATGATCCTTCACTCTGTGAACTAATAAAGACATTATTCAGTCAATGCATTCACAAGGGTTTTCAGATAGATATGGATCAAAAGGACCACTCATTCAGTAAGATGCTACAATGAGATAGAAATTGTATTGGTTACAAATTGGACAGTTCTATCAAACTACCTGCACTACCATGATAGGTTGAATGTTCTCCTTCTACATTGTAAGATTCTACTCTTACCTGTATACAACAAATACAGGGCAGCACGTTGGCTCAGTGGTTAGCACTGCCAGGTTCAATTCCAGCCTCAGGCAACTGTCTGTGTGGAGTTTGCACGTTCTCCGCGTGTCTGTGTGGGTTTCCTTCGGGTGCTCCGGTTGCCTCCCACAATCCAAAGATGTGCAGGTTAGGTGAATTGGCCATGCTAAATTGCCCATAGTGTTAGGTGCATTAGTCAGGGGTAAATAGGGGAATGGGTGTGTTACTCTTTGGAGGGTTGGTGTGGACTTGTCAGGCCAAAGGGCCTTTTCCATACTGTAGGGAATCTAATCAAGCTACCTCTAAACAGCAATAAAACAAAGAACTGCGGGTGCTGGAAATCAGAGACAAAAGCAGAAATTGCTGTAAAAGCTTTGCAGATCCAGCAGCATCAGTGGAAAGAAAGCAGAGTTAATGTCGGGTCCTTCTGTCCACAGATGCTGCCAGGCCTGCTGAGCTTTTCCAACATGTTCTATTTATGTGACCGTCTTTGAAAGACAGAATGATGAACTCCTGCTCCTATTCTCTATGTCTGTGTGAAGTCTATAGGAGCACAGGGATCACAGTTGCTCAGTAGATCATGACCTCGCCTCAAGTTTCAGATCCTGATCTTTAGTTACTGTTTTCCTTGGTTTACTGAAAGCAGAGCTTCGTGTTAGAGGCAGTGATTAATTTCATCATCTAGAATGGCCTTTATTGAGAGGAATCAGATAATCTCCCATCTGTTCCACACCTTCTTGCCGCTCCACGTGCAATGCTAATCTCAGAATTAGCTTTTGCTATTTTCAGCTCATTTCAAAGTTACAAGTTATTTCCAGCCCAGTAGATCCATCCTGGGGAGTATGCTTGACATAAACACAGAAAGCAGCAGCAGGAATAGGCCATTCAGTCCTTTGAGCCTGTTCCACCATTCAGTAAGATCATGGCTGATCATTCAATTCAATGTCCTGTTTTCATTTTGGACTCTTGTACTCTTTGATCCTTATAGCCCGAACAACTACACCAAATTGAAAACATGCAATGCTTTGCCCTCAACTAGGAATGGCTCAGTGGTTAGCACTGCTGCCTCCCAGTGCCAGGGACCCAGGTTCAATTCCAGCCTCGGGCGACTGTCCAGTGTCTGCATGGGTTTCCTCTAGGTGCTTTGGTTTCTTCACACAGTCCAAAAATGTGCAGGTTAGATGGATTGGCCACGCTGAATTGTTCTGCTGTGTCCGGGGGTGTGCAGGTTGGGTGGTTGGACATGCTGAATTGCTTTGTTGTTCCAAGGATGTGCAGGTTAGATGTATTGGCCATACTGAATTGCTCTGTAGCATCCAGGGACTTGCAGGTTAAGTTGATTGGCAATGCAGAATTGCTCTGTTGTGTCCAGGGATGTGGAGGTTGGGTGAATTTGCCATGCTGAATTGCTCTGTATTGTCCACAAATGTGCAGGTTAAGTGGATTGGCCATGCTGAATTGCTCTGCCGTGTCCAGGGATGTGCAGGTTGGGTGAATTGGCCATGTTGAATTGCTCTGTAGTGTTCAGGGATGTGCAAGTTGGGTGGACTGGCCATGCTAAATTGCTCTGTAGTGTTCAGGGATGAGCAGGTTGGGTGGATTGGACATGCTGAATTGCTCTGTTTGTCCAGGGATGTACAGGTTAGGTGTATTGGCCATGCTGAATTGCTCTGTCATGTCAATGGATGTGCAGGCTGGGTGGATTGGCCATGCTGAATTGCTCTGTAGTGTTCAGGGATGTGCAGGTTGGGTGGATTGGCCATGCTGGATTGCTCTGCCGTGTCCAGGGATGTGCAGGCTAGCTGGGTTGGCCATGGGAAATATGGGGGCATGGGGACAGAGTGGGATTCTCTTCGGAGGATTGGTGCAGACCCGATGGGCCAAATGGGCTCTATCTGCATTATAGGGATTCTATGAACTGAATTTTATGGCAACAAATTCCACAGACTCACCATCTCTGGGCGAAAACATTTCTCCCACTCTTCCTCATGTGATCCTAGAGATAGAATTACACCTTTCTCCTGTGTTTAAATAGCTTCCCTTCAAATGCATCTTGGCCATTCTTCTCAACTATTCCTTGTGAATTCTGCGTGGCAACATTTCTCTGTTTCTGAAATGTCTCCTGAATTCCCGATTTCATTTATCAATATTGTATCTGTAAAGTTCTATTTTTATTTCTAAGTTAAAAAAAACCTTTTCTGCCTGTACCCTGTCAAATTCTTTCATTGTCGTTGAGTTTAACTTCCTCACGCGACCTGATTCTTTCAGAAAAATAGTGACTGGCACCTCTAGCCTTTTGAGACAAGTGAGTTTGAGATCCCTTTGTGTTGTGTCTGATGAAGTGGTGCTGCCTCAATTTACCTCAAAATGGCCCGACTCATGTTTTTGCTCTGATTTCTCCAGACCGAGGAGATAATTCCTCTGCAACATGATTCCTTTCATTTTCCCATTTCAACAGCTTGTTTAGAACAACCTGCGACCATCAGACCATAGGAGCCAAAGTAGGCCATTCGGCCCATCGAGCCTGCTCTGCCATGCAATGAGATCATGGTTGATCTGATCACCCTCATCTCTACCTTCCTGCCTTTCCCCCGTAACCCTGATTCCCACACAGATTAAAAATCTGTCTCAGTATACTTAATAATTTGGGAACCCAATCAAGTAAGGGGCAAGCTAGTTGACTTATCCTCGGAATTTAACCCTTTGAGCCTTGGTATAAGCCCAGAAGAACGTGCACTTCATGCCCAGCCTGTGCAGTTTGCCTGGCATCAGGCAGACGATGGTTTCAAAAGCTAAAAGCAGTCCTGAGAAAGCCAGAAAACTTACTGATAAGGCTGAGAGGAAGACAGGGCGGCAGGCACCTCATGTATAGCATAGATCCTGGCATGGACCAGTTGGGCTGAATGGCCTGTGTGCCTATTCTGCCTAAATTCTAAGTAAAAATGAAAAGGCCTGGCACATTCCCGTGCAGTGTGCCCATCATCAACGGAGTCACCACTCAGTCGAGTCTCCTCCAACCCTATGTCAATGAGGTACTAAATTGCTCTTCGTGAAGTGTTCCTTTTATTAGCCAATAAATCAGAGGTCAGAGCTGCTATCAGCACTTATTTTATAGTCACTGCCATCTTTTTTATTCAATTCATTTTGAAAAATGGCCCAGACTTCTGATGGAAAGACGCACCGCAGTAAAGGTGGTGGGAGCAGTTTGATGGCGCTGTCCTTCAAAAGCTTCAAATGAAAACACGATTTCTCAGCAGAATTCTTCAATCCTGTGAAATGGCACAACGGACGCAGACCCCGCCACTGAGACCCCAGCAGTAACTGTGCAGGACCCGAACATATAGGCAGGATTCTCGAAAATCAATGGTGCCTACGCTATTTCTAACAGGAGGACTAACACCACCCCCCCATCATTCAGTCCTCCGCAAACATGAAGGAAAATGCATAAGGGAAGCCTTTCAATATGTCAAACTCGGGCATGAGTAAGCACTTGCATTACACCAGCACCCTTCACAGCCGCGTAATATCTCAAAGCATTTCACAACCAATGAAGTGCCTTTGTTCTAGGATTAGTGGTGCTGGAAGAGCACAGCAGTTCAGGCAGCATCCAAGGAGCAGCAACATCGACGTTTCGGGCAAAAGCCCATCATCAGGAATAAAGGCAGAGAGCCTGAAGCGTGGAGAGAGATAAGCGAGAGGAGGGTGGGAGTGGGGAGAAAGTAGCATAGAGTACAATAGATGAGTGGGGGAGGGGATGAAGGTGATAGGTCAGGGAGGAGAGGGTGGAGTGGATAGGTGGAAAAGGAGATAGGCAGGTAGGACAAGTCCGGACAAGTCATGGGGACAGTGCTGAACTGGAAGTTTGGAACTAGGGTGAGGTGGGAGAAGGGAAAATGAGGAAACTGTTGAAGTCCACATTGATGCCCGGGGGTTGAAATGTTCTGAGGTGGAAGATGAGGCGTTCTTCCTCCAGGCGTCTGGTGGTGAGGGAGCAGCAGTGAAGGAGGCCCAGGGCCTCCATGTCCTCGGCAGAGTGGGAGTTGAACTGCTGTGCTCTTCCAGCACCACTAATCCAGAATCTAGTTTCCAGCATCTGCAGTCATTGTTTTTACCTCGTTTTTGCCTTTGTTCTAACCTAAGCAATGCAGCAGCCAATTGGACACAGAAGGTTTTCAACAATCAGCAATCCTCAGCTAGTTATGGACAAGTGGAGCACAAGGAGAGTCTGTTTGGCCCATCAAGTCTGTACTGGTTCTTTCATACCGTGACTCAGCTACTCCGACCCTGCAACACCCCCACCTCCCACCTCCCACATTCCTGACCCTTTTTCGCCTGCAAGGATGGCCCAATGGCTCAGTGGTTTGCCCTTCTGCCTCTTAGCACCAGGGACCCAGGTTCGTTTCCACCCTCGGGCAGCTGTGTGGAGTTTGCACATTCTCTCCATGTCTGTGTGGGTTTCCTCTGGGTGATTAGGTTTCCTCCCACAGCCCAAAGATGTGGTGGATTGGTCATGGGAAATACAGCATTACAGTGGTAGGGTAGGAGGTGGGACTGGGATGCCCTTGATGGGATGCCCTTGATGGCCCAAGTAGCCTGCTTCCAAACTGTAGGGATTCTATGGTTTCTACAAGAATTAGGGGCATAGAATCACAGAGATGTACAGCATGGAAACACACCACTCAGTGTAACAGGTTCATGATGAACAGATATCCTACATTAATCCAGTCCCAATTGCCAGCACTTGGCCTATATCTCTCCAAGCCCTTACTATTCATATATCCATCCAGATTCCTTTTAAATGTTGTAATTGTACCAACCACCACCACTTCCTCTGGCAACTCATTCCATACACGCACCACCCTCAGTTGCCCCTTAGTTCCCTTTTCAATTTTTCCATGATCACCTTAAACATATGCCCTCTAGTTCTGACTCCCTCAACCCAGGAAAAAGACCTTGACTATTTACCCAATCCATGCCCACCCCCTCCCCCCCCCACCCCCCCATGATTTTATTCACCCCTCAGTCACCGACGCTCCAGAGAAAACAGCCCCAGCTTACTCAGCCTCTCCCTATAGCTCAAACCCTCCAATCCTGGCAGCGACATTGTAAATGTTTTCCGCATCCTTTCAAGTATCACAACATCCTTCTGATAGGCTAAAGAATATGCGATTACACACCGCCCATTCGAAATCCTGAAATCATTGGTTGTGTAAAAACATTTCACTATGGCCAGCTATGTATGAATGGTGAATACATATCAGCCAGAACTCTTCCGCACAGCCCCAACAAAGGCAGCTGCTCAAACTATTGCTGCTGCACTTGGAAGAGTGAGGTCAACTAGTGCTTTTGATTGTGTTCCAACTTCAGATATTGTGTGAACATGAGATCAAGGTCGTGGTGACTCTCAGTGCGAGGCTTAATAATGTCTCAGATCTCCAGTCTCTCCTTTCAGTTTTCCTTTCCTGCCGTTCTCACAGGCTTGTTAAACCTGAGTTTTATTTGTTATAGACCAAGCCAGACCTCCACAAAACATTTCAAGAAGGAAGCGAGTTGTTTTAAGCAGGTGTAACATGGATATTCCAGGAGAGATGTCGCTGGTCAAACCACGTAGTTTTAAACAAAACAGAATTTATTACAAGATTGCTAAATGAAACACAAGCAAAAGGGAACAGAATACAGAATAACTTAACCTATCTGAAAAACCAACAGGATATCCCAATTTAACAATGCTGTTCCAAACACTTGCTACAATCCCCATAAACACCACTTGGCACAAAAGATGAAATCAAACCCAGGGTCTGACAGGAGACAAGCCGGAGAGAGAGGAGGATCAGAGTGGACCTGCTTCTATGAGGTCCAGAAGCTTTTTCAACACCACCATGCTAAAACCAAACCAAACCAAACCAGAAGAAAGCTGAGCTGGGAGAACTGGCCACTTCCCTTTTACTGTACAAGTGTTTTTTTTAAACTTGAAAGCCTTTTTCCTGAGGCATCACCTGTTAGCTACAATCAAACTGACCCTAAAACCCTTCAACTTAGACTTTTCAGAGTCTGTGTCTTTTATGACCTCTCTGAAAAAAACAAGGATAACATAACTTTGTCAAAGAAGCAGCATTGTCAAATATCTGAGGGACAAGTGGAATTTATTTTAGATAAATGTGAGGTGCTGCATTTTGGAAAGGCAAAACAAGGCAGGACACCAACACTTAATGGTAAAGTCCTGGGGAGTGTTGCTGAACAAAGAGACCTTGGAGTGCAGGTTGAAAGTAGAGTCGCAGGTTGATAGGATAGTGAAGAAGGCGTTTGGCATGCTTGCCATTATGGGGCTGAGCATTGAGTAAAGGAGTTGGGAAGTCATGTTGCGGCTGTATAGGACATTGGTTTAGCCACTTTTGGAATATTGCCTGCAATTCTGGTCTCTCTGCTATAGGAAATATGTTGTGAAATTTTAAAGGGTTCAGAAAAGATTTATAATGATGATGCAAGGGTTGGACAGTTTGAGCTATAGGGAGAGGCTGAATAGGCTGGGGCTGTTTTCCCTGAAGCGACCAAGGCTGAGAGGTGACCTTATAGAGGTTCACAAAACCATGAGGGGCATTGATGGTGTAAATAGACAAGGTCTTTTCCCAGGGGTGGGGGAGACCAGAAGTAGAGGGCATAGGTTTGGGGTGAGAGAGGTAAGATTTAAAAGGGACCTAAGGGGCAAATTTTCACGCAGAGGGTGGTGCATACATGGAATGAGCTGCCAGAGGAAGTGGGGGAGGCTGGTACAATTACAACATTTAAAAGGCATCTGGATGGGTGTATGAATAGGTCGGCATGGGCGAGTTGGACCGAAGGGTCTGTTTCTGTGCTGTAAATCTTTATGAATCTGTGACTCTATCTTAGTGTAATTAACTGCAGCCTCTCTAATAATCTCTTCAACCGTAATGTTGAGGAACACTGTACTCTTTTAACCTTCATTTTGGGTCTGTCATGAAAATATAAACGCTGCTCACAAGCAAAGGAGGGAAGAGGGAATTCTTTTGAGGGAGTTGATGAGGAAGTGATGAGAATGTTAACATTTTAATGATAATGCCTTGTTATGAGCAATGCATCCTTGATCTGGGCAAAAAAATAATTACAGAACTAATTGGGAACTGAACCTACCCACAGTCATAAAATGTCATTTGCTAAATACAGCAAGTAATTTATTAGAAAATGTCATGTCATACAAACGTCTGAATGGATCTTCAACCTTTTGTGCCATGCAATTTGTTCAATTAATCCCACAACCAGCATGATGGTAACTGCGTTTGTGAGGGTGCGATGGAACAAATGAGTTGAAATAAACATAGGGGAAAAGACAGCATTCCTCATTTGCCATTCTTAGCTCAGTTGGTCACAGTCTTCTTGCAATTACAAAGTTGGCAGATCCCCTGGCATTATTTAAAGTAGGGGAGCTCTCTCCAGTGTCCTGACCAATAATCAATAGACAATAGACAATAGGTGCAGGAGTAGGCCATTCAGCCCTTCGAGCCTGCACCGCCATTCAATATAATCATGGCTGATCATTCCTAATCAGTATCCTGTTCCTGCCTTATCTCTATAACCCTTGGTTCCACTATCTTTGAGAGCTCTATCCAACTCTTTCTTAAATGAATCCAGAGAGTGGGCCTCCACTGCCCTCTGGGGCAGAGCATTCCACACAGCCACCACTCTCTGGGTGAAGAAGTTTCTCCTCACCTCTGTCCTAAATGGTCTACCCTATATTTTTAAGCTGTGTCTTCTGGTTCGGCACTCACCCATCAGTGGAAATATGTTTCCTACTGCCAGAGTGTCCAATCCTTTCATAATCTTATACGTCTCAATCAGATCCCCTCTCAATCTTTGAAACTCAAGGGTATACAAGCCCAGTCGCTCCAATCTTTCAGTGTAAGGTAATCCTGCCATTCCAGGAATTGACCTCGTGAACCTATGCTGCACTCCTTCAATAGCCAGAATGTCTTTTCTCAAATTTGGAGACCAGAACTGCACACAGTACTCCAGGTGTGGTCTCACCAGGGCCCTGTACAGCTGCAGAAGCACCTCTTTGCTTCTATACTCAATTCCTCTTGTTATGAAGGCCAGCATGTTATTAGCCTTCTTCACTACCTACTGTACCTGTATGCTTGCCTTCATTGACTGGTGTACAAGAACACCCAGATCTCTCTGTACTGCCCCTTTACATAAATTGATTCCATTAAGGTAGTAGTCTGCCTTCCTGTTCTTGCTACCAAAGTGGATAACCATACATTTATCCACATTAAACTGCATCTGCCATGCATCTGCCCACTCACCTAACTTGTCCAGGTCACCCTGTAATCTCCTAACATCCTCATCACATTTCACCCTGCCACCCAGCTTATATCATCAGCAAATTTGTTAATGTTATTGCTGATACCGTCTTCTATATCATTAACATATATTGTAAAAAGCTGCGGTCTCCCAGCACGGATCCCTGCGGTACCCCACTGGTCACTGCCTGCCATTCCGAAATGGAGCCATTTATCACTACCCTTTGTTTCCTATTAGCCAACCAATTTTCAGTCCAATCTAGTACTTTGCCCCCAATACCATTCGCCCTAATTTTACTCACTAACCTCCTGTGTGGGACGTTATCAAAAGCTTTCTGAAAGTCCAGGTACACTACATCTACTGGATTTCCCTCGTCCAACTTCATAGTTACATCCTCAAAAAATTCAAGAAGATTAGTCAAGCATGATTTCCCCTTCATAAATCCATGCTGACTCTGTCCTATCCTGTTACTACTATCCAGATGTGCAGTAATTTCATCCTTTATAATAGACTCCAGCATCTTTCCCACCACTGAGGTCAGACTAACTGGTCTATAATTTCCTGCTTTCTCTCGCCCATCTTTCTTAAAAAGTGGTATAACATTAGCCACCCTCCTATCCTCAGGAACCAACCCCGAATCTATTGAACTCTGGAAAATAATCACCAACGCATCCACGATTTCCTGAGCCACCTTCTTCAGTACCCTGGGATGCAGACCATCAGGCCCCAGAGACTTATCAACCTTCAAACCTAACAGTCTCTCCAACACCAAATCCTGGCAAATATAAATTCCCTTAAGTTCAGGTCCTTCAGCCACTGTTACTCAGAGAGATTGCTTGTGTCTTCCCCAGTGAACACAGATCTGAAGTACCCATTTAATTCCTCTGCCATTTCTTTGTTCCTAGTAATATATTCCCCTGTTTCTGTCTTCAAGGGCCCAATTTTTGTCCTAATCATTTTTTTGCCTTGCACATACCGAAAAAAGCTTTTACTATCCTCCTTAATATTCTTGGCCAGTTTACCTTCGTACCTCATTTTTCCTCTGCGTATTTCCTTCTTAGTAATCCTCTGTTGCTCTTTAAAAGCTTCCAGTCCTCAGTTTTTCCACTTATCTTAGCTATGTTATACTTTTTCTCTTTTAACTTTATATGTTTCTTTACTTCTCTCGTCAGCCTCGTCATCCCTCAATCAGAAAGAAAACAATCTTTACACTGCTGCTTGTGAGCTCTTGCCTCTCTGTCTTTTGGAAAAGCCCAGCAGGTCAGGCAGCATCCAGGGAACAGGAGAATTGACGTTTCGGGCATAAGCCCTTCTTCAGGCTTATGCCCGAAACGTCGATTCTCCTGTTCCCTGGATGCTGCCTGACCTGCTGCGCTTTTCCAGCAACACATTTTCAGCTCTGATCTCCAGCATCTGCAGACCTCACTTTCTCCTCTCTGTCTTTTGTCTGCTCTAATTTCCATATTACGACAAGTCAAAAGCATGTCATAGAGTCAGAGAAATGTATAGCACGGAAACAGACACTTCTGTCCAACTCGTCCATGCCGACCAGATATCCTAATCTCGTCCCATTTGCCAACATTTGGCCCCTATCCCTCTAAATCCTTCTTATCCATGTGCCCATCCAGATGCCTTTTCAATGTTGTCATTGTACCAGCCTCCACCACTTCCTCTGGCAGCTCATTCCATATGCACACTACCCTCTGCGTGAAGAAGTTGTCCCTTATGCCCCTTTTAAATTTCACTCTAAACCAATGCCTTCCAGTTCTGGACTCCCTGAGTTTGTCTGTTTACCTTTGTAAGGTCACTCCTGATCATCCAATGCTCCAGAAAAAACAGCCCCAGTCTATTCAGCCTCTCCCCATAACTCAAATCTTCCAACCTTGGCGACAACCTTGTCTAGAAAATGCTTTCGTTACGTCACGATTGGTGGGTTATCAATGGAATTTCCATCCTTTACTCTTTGAAGCTTTTTCCCTTGCCATTTAGGGCCCCATTCTCCCTGTTTTTCATGATAGTTATGAATGATCTCAGTGTGGAGGGAGCAACTTCAAAGGTTACAGACGTTACAAACGTCGGGGGAATTGGAAACTGAGAGGAGGTCAGTGTGGAGCTCCAAAAGGATATTGACAAGTTGGTGGAGTTGCAGGCAGGTGACAGATGAAATTCAATGCGGAGATATGTGAGGTGATGCAGCTTGATAGGAAGAACACTGAAATGCAGCATAAAATAAAGGGTACAATTTTAACATGGGTTCAGGAGGAGAGCGACCTGGATGTATTCGTGCACAAGGACAGGTAGGGAGAGAACAGTAGCTAAAGCATGCAGTATTCTCAGCTTTATTATTATCGGCATAGAGTACAAGAGCAAGGAGGAGATTTTGAACTTTCACAATACACTTGTTGGGCCTCAGCTGGAGCAGTGTACACAGCTCTGGGTGCCACATTGTCGGAAAGATGAGAATTTGTTATAGAGAGTGCAAAAGCGGTTTCAAGGTACTCTTCCAGGGATGAGGAACCTCAGTTGTGAGGATGGATTGAAGAAGTTGGAACAGCTGTCCTTGGAGAGAGGATGTCCAAAAAGGAGATCTGACTGAGGTTCTCAAAGTCATGTGTGCGCTGGTTAGGGTACGGAAGGGAAAATGTTCCCATTCATAAAAGGAACAGGAGGGTCAGACTCAAATCGATTGACCAAAGGTACAAAAGTGAGGATTTTTCACACAGCAAGTAGTTAGGCCTGGCATGTTCTGCCTGGAATGTGGTGGAAGGCAGATTCCATCAAGGCATTCAGGAGAGCTTTAGATCATTATGAGGAAAGAAATGGTGTGAAGGGTACGGGGAAAAACCAGAAGATTGTCACCAGGCAATGATGCTCATTAAATGAGCCAGAACAGGCGCAACAGGCCAAATGGCCTCTTTCTGTGTCGTGACACTTCTGTGAAGCTGAAATTTGTTGATGAAAGATGGCAATCATGTTTAGCGTTGGCCAATCCTAGTACCAAGGCTAACCCTAATCCCCCAAAGCCAAGATAATACAACCTATCGTGCTCCAAGGAGCTCATTGAGAGCTGACAGGCCTATCAGAGGGCAGGGTTGGCAGGATCTAAAGATCAAACAGAGACTCGAACCTTCTGGGTCCTAAAGATGGCCACTCGAGGCCGATTCCTCGGGAGATGCACGGCAATATTTGATTGGGGAGAGTGGAATCACAGGCAGAGTTAAGGGGAGTAGCTTTCAGGAGCCAGCCCCCTTGCTCACTATCCCTGCATCTGATTGCTCCCAGGTCGTGAGGTGTGAGTATGTCGTAATGTTCTTTGCATCTTCAAAGCACAGTTTGTATTGATCATTTGAGCCTTTACGCCCAACCATCAGGTACCAACAAGGAAAATGTCCATTTGTAAGGTGAAACATTGATGTTGACCTGATTATAGCGTGTCATGGCTGAGAAGGATGGGGCGGGGATGGTGTCGGTGGTTCAACTATCTTGTTGCGACTAAACAAAGCACGTGATTTTTGTGGGCTTCAGAAAGGGGTCACTTATACACTGGATCAACTTCTATCCTGCGATCTACAATACTTGAAAAGAGTTCAGATCAGAGTGGTGCTGGAAAAGCACAGCAGGTCAGGCAGCACCCGAGGAGCAGGAAAATCAACGTTTCGGGCAAAAGCCCTTCATCAGGAATGCTTCATCAGCCCTTCCTGATGAAGGACTTTTGCCTGAAATGTCAATTTTCCTGCTCCTCAGATGCTGCCTGACCTGCTGTGCTTTTCCAGCACCACTCTGATCTGAACTCTGGTTTCCAGCATCTGCAGTCCTCACTTTTGCCTAATACTTGAAAAGACTCAATTTCTCCAAATCTGCAACCATAATCTTCATTTGTATCCTCTTGCCTGGGCAAAAACTCAGTCCATAAATTGGTTCCTTAGTTTATTGATCTTCATCGCTCTTTCTCTGATTGTTTTCCTGAGATGCCAGGATCTTCCTTTTATTCCTCATGGAAAAATCAGCCTCAGTGAGGGAAACAATGATAAAATGGGGAGAGAGAAAAGCCTATCACAACTTGGTCAGAAGTCAGAGTTAAAAAAAATGACCAGACTCATTTGGACCTAACTGACGTGACAGAACAAAGAAACACACTGAACTCCTCTTAACCACAAAGAACTCCTCTTATTATTAAAAATCACACAACACCAGGTTATAGTCCAGCAGGTTTAATTGGAAGCACACTAGCTTTCGGAGTGACGCTCCTTCATCTGGTGTTAGCACAACCACCTGATGAAGGAGCATCGCTCCGAAAGCTAGTGTGCTTCCAATTAAACCTGTTGGACTATAACCTGGTGTTGCGTGATTTTTAACTTTGTACACCCCAGCCTAGCACAGGCATCTCCAAATCATTACTCCTCTTATTATGTTCAGTGCTTTCAAGCATTTTGATTCCTGCTCTGCTCATGCAGAGAGAGGTTCTGGATTAGTGGTGCTGGAAGAGCACAGCAGTTCAGGCAGCATCCAAGGAGCTTCGAAATCGACGTTGCGGGCAAAAGCCCTTCATCAGGAATAAATGAAGGGCTTTTGCCCGAAACGTCGATTTCGAAGCTCCTCGGATGCTGCCTGAACTGCTGTGCTCTTCCAGCCCCACTAATCCAGAATCTGGTTTCCAGCATCTGCAGTCATTGTTTTTACCTCATGCAGAGAGAGGATTTGCTTAAGGTGCCTCGATAGGAGTGCTTGATGTATGGTCAGTCAGCGAAATGACAGGGAAAGGATCACAGCTTGCAAGGATAATAAGGAAACCTGGCAATGCACATTCTTGTCACTGGAATGCTATTCATTCTGTGGGAGGGAAGTCCTGTTCATCTTCCTCCTTATAAAAGGTAGTTGTTTTTCTTCATTGATTCAAAGATGTATCTATTTAGAAATCGAGAGCCCCTCTTTGATATCAGAGTTGCAATAAACTTCTGCATGAGCGCTTTGCCAAATTTTATAATCTCTAAACAAGACGACATGAGTGGTGTTTCCCTTTCCCCGGCAATACAAACAACTTGAATTGTTTAGTCCCTTTCCTGTCACCCTGCCAGTACAACCAAATCCATAACCCTTTGAGTTGTAATCATTATTACCAGGCAATTTGTACACAGCTAGTTCCAGCTAGCAATTACGAGACTGACCCTCCAGTATTTCTGAATTAAGAAACTCACTATCAAAGTTTTTCATCTCACACTCACCAGGACAGAGGCAAGAATACCAACATTTCAAAGGACACTGTGTAGGGAGCTGATTGGTTAGCAATTCAACTGTGATTGGTCCAGATGTTGCCATGCAGAGTGTACCAGGGAAACATTGTCTCCTGGGCTTTTGTTTAATTCAAAAAAGGCACAATGACGCGACATTATTTTTCTTGGCGGAGGGATCAATGACTGAGGACATCGATTTAAGATAAGGGACAGAAGGTTTAGAAGGGATGGGAGATGTCTTTTTCATTCAGGGGGTGGAGGGAATCTGGAACTGTGAGAGTTATGATAGCAGAAACCCTTGTAACATTTAAGAAGCATTTAGATGTCCACTTGCAATGCCAATGCATACAAGGCTATAAGCCAAGTGCTGGAAAATGAGATTAGATTAGTTAGGGCTGATGAAGGGCTTATGCCCAGAACATTGATTCTCCTGCTTCTTGGATGCTGCCTGGCCTGCTGTGCTTTTCCAGCACCACATTCTTGACTTAGATTAATTAGGTGGTTGTTTTTGACCAGTGCAGACTTAAAGGGCTGAAGAGCCTTTTTTCTGTGTTGTAGACATGTTGTATGACTCTATATAAGGGATATGGGCCAAAGAAAGTTATATGGAGTTTGGCCACCAATCTCACTGAATGATAGAACAAGTTCAAGGGGCTGAATGGCCTACTCCTGCTCCTACATAACTATAAATTAGGTGGAATTTTCTCTTTATTTGTTAAAGGGACAGGGCATTGCCAAGCCAGCATTTATTGCCCATCCCTAATTGCCCACGGTGCTGTTAAACATCAACCACATTGCTATGGGTCTGCAGTCATATGTAGGCCAGACTGTGTTTGCATGGTAGACTTCCTTCCTTGAAGGACATTAGTGAACCAGATGGCTTTTTACGGCAATTGGCAGCAGTCACCATTGGGCCAGCTTTCTCTGTAATTCCCAATTTTCTTTTGAATTCAAATTTCACCATCTGCCATGGTGGGATTTGAAATCATGTCCCTAGAACATTAACCTTGGGTTCTGGATTACCACGATGCCACTGCTTCCTCTATACTGATTTTTTTTATGTGTCCTGAGCTGACAGTAAATCTGGTTGAGATGAGCCCAAACGCATTTACTGCGGACCCTGACTAACTTCACCAAAGATGAGCGAAGGCTTTCGGTGCATCGATTAAGACCAGACCAAGTCCTGGGTCCCAAGACTGATAGTCTAACACCTGGCTCACTGTTAGACCCAATTCTCACCCTTTACAAAGCGAAGAGAAGGGTTGAGAATGATCAAATGCTGTTCACTTCGCCAATTCTAATCTGTCCAGTGAGCCTTGTTTGCACCAATTGGCATTTAGCGTACACTTCAGCAGCTCTCTTCCTTCCCATTCTACATGGGTACCAGGAGAGAACACTGGCTAGCCTTCTGCTTTTGTTTGTGCAGTGTTACAAACCCAGACTACTTGTCACTTTTCCCTGTGAAATAGCACGCAACGCACTCTAAGAGGATGTCATTGGGACAGGAGGTTCAGCAGTAGCTGCATACAATTAGGTATAATCTGCACCTCTCATATTTTAAGTGCCAAAAAATTTGTACAGATGGAGAAAGGCCCTTTGGCCCAACATGTACATGCTGGCTATCACATATCCATTTTCCAGCCCTTGGCCTGTAGCCTTGTAGATTAGATTCCCTACAGTGTGGAAACAGGTCCTGCGGCCTAACAAGTCCACACCGACCCTCTGAAGAGTAACCCACCCCTCTCTGACTAATGCACCTAACAACTATGGACAATTTAGCATGGCCAGTTCACCTGATCTGCACATCTTTGGAATGTGGGAGGAAACCGGAGTACCAGGAGGAAACCCACGCGGACACAGGGAGAAGATGCAAACTCCACACAGACAGTCGTCCGAGGCTGGAATCAAACCTGGGACCCTGGCGCTGTGAGGCAGCAGTGCTAACCATTGAGCCACTGTTATGCTAGTTTTGCCTTTTTACCCTATCTATGCCTCTTATACCTTTGCACAGTCAGGATTCCCCCTCTTCCCCTCAGCCTTTGCTGTTCTAAGAAAAACAACCCCATATCCTGATCAGCAGACTAAAAATCCAAAATATTTATCTTTTTTTATAAGTGTTGAAGGTTTTTTTTTGATATTGGGTTTGAATGTGTTGTTTATAGCTCAGTAACAGCCTGTAGTGTTGAGAACCAAGAGGACTGCAGGCACTGGAAATCAGAAACAGTATCAGAAACTGCTGGAAGAGCTCAGCAGGTCTGGCAGCATCTGTGGAGAGAAATCAAAGTTAACCTTTTGAGTCTAGTGACTGTGTAGAATACCACCAGAATACCAACTGATGTTCTGAGGAAGGGTCACTGGATTAACTCCGATTTCTCTCCACAGGCGCTGCTAGAGCTGGTGAGCTTTTCCAGCAACTTTGGTTTTTGTGCCTATAGTTTGGAGTTGGCTTCATTAAGAATGCTTCACAATATAAAGATAACCCAAGCTGCTTGGAAGAGCAGTTACTATGGTTTACCTCTGTAATCAAGCTTCCAACTTTGCTTTGCTAAAATATTGCTGTAAAAAGCAAACTGATTGCAATGAAGCCTGAATACCGCCGTAAATATTTCTTTTAATATGCTCCCGTACTGACATTTATTTTATATCAAGAAACCTTGAGATGATTCATGTGCAAGATAGAGAGAATTAAGAAAGTCACAAGCCTGGGTATGAATTATCTCTGTGGAAGGTTCTTTCCTCCTGGTCTGATCCTGCACAGAAATGATCCACCTGTCTGAAACCTTGCATCAGATGAAAATACATATGAATTAATAGCAGGAATTGGCTATTCAGCCTCTTGAGTATCTTCCATCAGTTATTAAGCTCATGGCTGGTCTGACTATGGCCATTTTCCTGTCTACCCCTTGAGTCATTTTCAAGCAAGAATCTAACTTAGTTTCAACAATTTTCATTAAGGGGAGAAACTGTCTAGTGGCATTATCACTGGACTGTTAGTATCATAGTCATAGAAGCAGGAGTAGGCCATTTGACCTGTCAAGCCTGCTCCACCATTCATTAAAATCATGGATGGTCTATCCATCGTCTCAGCTCCTCCTACCTGCATTATTCCCATAACTCTTAATTCTCTTACCATGCAAAAGCCCATCCAATTGTGTCTTGAATCTATTTAATGAATCTGCCTCTACTGCTTCATTGGCAGAGAATTCCATTGATTCACTCAATTCTAGGAAAAGCAGTACCTCCTCATCTCTGTCCTAAATTTACTCCCCCTAATCTTGAGGCCATGTCCCCTAGTCCTAGTCTCACCCACCAGCGGAAACAACTTGCCTGCCTCTATCTTATCCATCCCTTTCATAACTTTATATTTTTCTAAAAGATCCCTTCTCATTCTTCTAAATATTAGGGAATACAGTCCCAGGTAACCCCCTCATCCCCGGAATCAACCTGGTGAACCTCCTCTGCACCGCCCCCAAAGCCAGTATATCCTTCCTTATGTTAGGAGACCAGAATACTCCGGGTGCGGCTTCACCAATACCTTGTAGAACTGCAGCAGAACCTCTCTACTCTTCAATTCAATTCTTCGAGCCTATATTGCATTTGCCCTCCAGAGATCCAGGTAATGGGAACCTTAGTTCAAATCCCACCATAGCAGATGAGTGAATTTAAATTCAATAGACAACCTGGAACTAAGAATCCCCAATGATGGCCATAAATCTATTCTTATTTGTTGTGGAAAACCCATTAGTTCACTAATGTCCTTCAGGCAAGGAAACTGTCATTGTTACCTGGTCTGGCCTACATGTGACTCCAGACCCACAGCAATGTGGCCTACTTTTAACTGCCCTCTGGGAAAGTAGGGATGGGCAATAAATCCTGGCCAACCAGCAACACCCACACCGTGTGAAGAAATTTTTTAAAAGGCAAGAGAAATCCACAGACTAACCTCGAGGTCTGAAGGAAATATTTGGGAGGTTTCCTTTTCGCTGTCATGGCTTCCGTGTGCAATCTCTTACAGCAGTGGCCACAGTTTACCCATCATTGCTGTACTCACTGACCTATGTTAAGTGCTCTCTGTCCCTAAACGTTTCTGTTTTAGAAATTCACTCACTTATTCAAATGTCTCCAAGGCCTCTTCCCTCTCTATCTTGGTAATCTCCTCTATGACATTTGAGCCCTCTGGGCAGCATGGTGGTTCAGTGTTTAACACTACTGTCAGGTATCTGGGTTCAATTCCACTGTCAGGTGACTGTCTGTGCGGAGTTTGCACGTTCTCCCTATCTCTGCGTCCAAAGGCTGTGGGTTAGGTGGATTGGCCATTTTGTAGAGGCCAGGGAGGAAAGGCTAGGTGAGTTTGCTGTGGTAAATGCAGGGCTATGGGGTCGGGTCTAGTTGGAATGCTCTTTGGAGGGGCAGTGCAGACTCGATGGGCCAAATGGCCTCTTTACGCATTGTAAGGATTCTATGATTCTCCTGGACTCCTCAAAATCTCGCTTCTGATACATCTCTCACTGAAAGCCCTGCCTGATCTCTGGAATTTCCCCATAAACATTTCTGCTTCCTTCTCCCTTCCTTCAAGTAGTTTCTTTAAAATTTGCATTTTGGATCATAAAAATGGCACAATAAATAAAAACCCGCACTTCTTCAGTTTCTTTAGCCCATTATCTTAAACCTGTGTTCTCTGGTTAGTAATACTCCAGCCACTGGTTATAGTATTTCCTTATTGACCCTCTCAAAATCCTTCATAACCACAAGCACCTGAAAGAAATTCCTACTTAACCTTTGCAACTCTTAAGGAGAATAACTTCAACCTCAGCCTTTCCACAGAAATGACATCCCTCATCTCTGCTTACAATTCCAGTAGATCATCTGTGCAGACTCTCCAGGGTCTTGCCATCCTCTACAAGGTCACACGTTGAATTGGATATAGTGCTCCAATGTAGGTGCAGCCAATCATTTATCAAAGGTTTAGCACAACTTTCATGATTTTGTGTGCTATTTTATTTGTTAATAAAGTCATGGATCCCCTACATTTTTATAAAAAAAGACTTCTCAATTTTTCTTGCCACTCTGTAAGGTCTGTGTATGCAGTACCTCTCTGTTTCAGCACTTTCTTCAAAATAATACCATTTGGTTTATATTGCCTCTCCTTATTTTCCCTTTGAAAATGTTTCACTTCACACTAGTTTGCATTAATTTTCAACTGATAATTGAGTCCACACCAATCAAGCTAAGAGAATCCCACCCTCCCTACCCTATTCCTGTAATCCTGCACTTGCAAATGGCTAATCCACCTAGCCTACACATCCCTGGATTTATGGGCAAGTTAGCACTTCCAATCCATCTAACTTGCACTTATTAGGATTGTGGGATGAAACCAGTGCACCCCGAGGAAACTTATACAGACATGGGGAGAATGTGCAAGCTCCACGCACACAGTCACACGAGAATGGAATCAAATGCAGGTCCCTGGTGCTGTGAGGCAGCAGTGCTAACCCACGGAGCCACAGTGCTGCGCTAAGTTGGAGTATTATACTGGAGAGACTTCTGAAGCTTGGGCTAGTCAAGGCTGAAAGAGACCAGGGATGGAGGAGCTCTGAGACCTTGGACGGCTGTAAGTCATTAAGGAGGACTCAAAGCCATGAAAGTGTTTGAGTACAAGGCGAACTTTGAATTTGAGGACTGGAATCCAGTGATGGTTAATAATGTCAGGATGTTGGAGGAACAGTGCAAACACAGATATCCGAGACAGCACGCTGAAAGCTAGTGCTTCCAGATAAACCTGTTGGACTATAACCTGGTGTTGTGTGATTTTTAACTTTGTCCACCTCAGTCCAACACCTGCCTCTCCAAATCAGCACAGATATCAACAGCAGGATGAGAATGAAAGGACAAATTTGGGAATGTGGGTTGTGAAAATGAATAAAAAAGTGTAAAGCCAGTATTTGATTGCTTGCTATTAATAAGACTCTGCTTATCTCTTGGTTCTTACCCTCTGTTTGCAGTGATAACATTTTGCAGGCAGATTTCCAAAGGTAATAAAAAGCAAAGTAGTTTGCTTTTTGGGAAAATGGACTTACTCAGCAAAAACCTTACCCAGGGAACGATTGAGCTCCCTTCTAAGTGCAATGAATTTATGTGAAACTTTATATTCAAATGATGCCTCAACTCTAGATCATCTCTATTAAATGAACATTAGCAAAGCTCCTCAATAAACAATTATGTTCACCCACATGCACAGGCACACTGACAGTGTTTACCTTGCGACATAATTTGAATACATCAGTCCCCAAACCATTTACCCATCACACAGTGAACCCAATAAAATGTATTTTGA
This sequence comes from Chiloscyllium plagiosum, assembly GCF_037043375.1. Taxonomy (NCBI): domain Eukaryota; kingdom Metazoa; phylum Chordata; class Chondrichthyes; order Orectolobiformes; family Hemiscylliidae; genus Chiloscyllium; species Chiloscyllium plagiosum. Next base: position 155,413,419 of record NW_028270139.1, on the reverse strand, counting down.
AAGAGGTGGGAGGAGAGGGGGAGCGCTCTAGGGGCTGCACAAAGCACTAAGCTTTTGTGCTGAGCATAACCTTTCCCTGAGTTTGCACAGCTGCTGGAGATATCCTGCAGCTCAATACATTAAGCTCATCAGCAAGCTGACAATTTGTTTTGTTTACATGTGAGGTATTCTCCAGATAAATTAAGTGTTACACATTAACATTTGTAGCATATTCATGCTCTGGGTTCGTAACTTCACCCAAAGTGATGATTCTTTATGCATCAACCTGAATGGCCAAATGCCTTGGTGCTCAGAAGCAAACCTCTGAGCATTCTCATATGACAATAAAACCCAGTTTGTTGTTCCTGAAGCCTCTCTGAGCTTTCCTAAGCATTTATAAGTCCTATCTCTTCAACTAAGCTTTCTGTATCCAATCCCCCCACCTTCCTGTCTTATGCTTACTTTCTCTGCAGCTATGATCATAGAGGAGAGAGAGGAAGAGATTTGATTTGATTTGACTCATTGCAATCATGTGTACACTGAAAAGAAACAGGAAAGTAGTTCGGAAGTGGAGTAAAGCTGAGAGTTCTGGAATTTAAGCTGCTTCACTCATTGTTGTGGTAGAGTAGAGGGAAAGGACAGAGACTTTTATTTATGTATCGTAAATGTCAGGGCACAAGACAACCTTTGCAATCTCGATACAGTCCTTCAACAACTTAGGTCATCTTATATGGCAACTATCTGTGCCAGAGGTGTGTCATAACACATTTGAACTGTTTTGTTTAAAATATCTAAAAAACTGAATCACTTCTGTGGGTGTGAATGGTCAGCATTTTGAAATGTGACTGGCATTTTATACAAATAATCTTAATTACCCTTGTCCCACAGGCTGTGTCACTGACTGGATTCCTTGCGCCCAGTTATAAGATTTTGGAAGCAAAACAATCAATTTGTGGGGTGAAAAATTAAGGCTGGATGTTAACATAAGCATAGTTCGAGATGAAAGAAACTGCAAATGCTGGAATCCAAGGTAGACAAGCAGGTGGCTGGAAGAACACAGCAAGCCAGGTAGCATCAGGAGGTGGAGAAGTTGATGTTTGGAACTGGGCTGAAAAGTGAGGTTAATTTATTTACCAAGTAATAGCAATTTAGCAAAAAACAGGCAGTTCAGAAAATGTGTGTAAATTTATGTTCTAGATTCATCTATCTGTCACAATTTATGATTGTGCCTTTCATGGCCTGAGGATATCATAACATGGAATCATAGAATCACAGTGTTAAGGTGCAGGAGACCTGTCGGCCTGTCATGCTTGCACTGGTCGTTAAATGATCATTGTTAATTAGCGCCAAGCTCCTGCTTTTTCTCCATATTCCTGCACGTTATTTTAAATCCAAATAATCATCCAACACCCTCTTGAATTCCCTATTTGAACCTGCCTCCACCACACGTCCAACCACTGCCTCACTGTGTGGAAACATTATCTTTCACTTCACCCTTGCTTCGTTTGCAAAGCACTTTCAATCTTTGCTGTCATGTTCTTGTTTCTTTTATGGTCAAAAAGTGTGGTGCTGGAAAAGCATCTGAGGAGCAGTGGAGCCAACATCTCCTCTCAGCTCTCCTGCTCCTCGGATGCTGCCTGACCTGCTGTGCTTGTCCAGCACCACTTTTCGATTCTGACTCTCCAGCATCTGCCGTCCTCACTTTCTCTCTTTACGTTTATGAGCAGGAACAGTTTCACCTGATCTACTTCTTCCAGCTAACTCAAGATTTTGAAACCTCTATCAGATCTCTTCGGCACGGTGGCACAGTAGTTAGCACTGCTGCCTCACAGCACCAGAGACCCGGGTTCAATTCCCGCCTCAGGCGACTTTCTGTGTGGAATTTACACATCCTCCCCGTGTCTGCGTGGGTTTCCTCCGGGCACTCCGGTTTCCTCCCACAATCCAAAAATGTGCAGGTTAGGTGAATTGGCCATGCTAAGTTGCCCGTAGTGTTAGGTGAAGGGGTAAATGTAGGGGAATGGGTCTGGGTGGGTTGCGCTTCGGCGGGTCGGTGTGGACTTGTTGGGCCGAAGGGCCTATTTCCTCACGGTAAGTAATCTAATCTAATTAACCTGCATTTCTCCAAGGAAAGCAGTTCCAATCTCTTCAATCAAACTGAAGTTGCTCATTCCTCAAACTATTCTTGTGAGCACATTTTAGAGCCAATGAAATTCTTCTTAAACATAGTTACCATTACAAAGGAGAGGCATGGTGGTAATGTCATCACACTGATATTCAAGGCTAAAGTTCCAGGCACAAGGGTTCACATGCCTTCACAGCAGATAATTAAAATTTGAATTTGATAAACTCTAGACTTAGAAGAAAATAATCTATTGGTGATTGTCAAATCATTACAGTGAAAACCTATCTGATTCACAATTCCCATTCACTAAATAATGGGAAATAAATTCTGATATCCTTATCTTGTCTAGCCTACATGTGACTCCAGACTCACAGCATTATGATCAGCTCTCAATTGCCCTCTGAAATGTCCCAGACAGCCAATTTGTTTAAGGGCAACTAGGGCATGAGCAACAAATGCTGGATTCACCATTGATATCCACATCCTGTCCAAAAATAAGAAAAGTCTGAAAGGCATAGGAAATATAATTTGGATGCGTGACTGACCTGATATTGTTCATTTTACACTAGTGGCCAAAGTTAAGATAATCCCAACAGGATTAGCTATCTCTTGAGATATTTGAATTAATGTCAAATTAATATTTGAATTAATGCCAATATCTCTGTCGCAAACTTGCTGCAGTGCTCCAGCGAAGCTCAGTGCAAGCTGGTAGAACAGCACCCCATTTTCCACTTGGGAACTGTACGGCCTTTGGAACTCAATATTGAGTTCAACAATCCCGGACGAGCCCTCACTTCTGGGGTGGCACGGTGGCTCAGTGGTTAGTACTGCTGCCTCACAGCACCAGGGTCCCAGGTTCGATTCCCGCCTCAGGCAACTGTGGAGTTTTCACATTCTCCCTGTGTCTGCATGGACTTCCTCCGTGTACGCCGGCTTCCTCCCATAGTCCAAAGATGTGCAGGCCAGGTGAATTGGCCATGCTCAGAGGGAAATGGGTCTGGGTGGTTACTCTTCGGAGGGTCGGTGTGGACTGGTTGGGCCAAAAGGCCTGTTTCCTCACTGGAGGGAATCTAATCTAAAAACACTTGAGGGCTTGAGCTTCTCCTATGTCCTTACCCCAACCTCCACATGCCAGGCCTGGTTATCCCATGGTCTGCTATTACACACAACCCATAGTTAGCCACTAATACCCCCCCCCATTACCAGCTATTCATCCTCTGAGCTGGGCTGTTATCCACTCCTTTGTCTGTCCAACTGTTCTTCTCTCTCTTTGGGCTCTATCTCCACCTATAGTTTACTCCTTATCCCCTCCCCTCCACTCTATCTTCTGCATGAAGAAACTACATTTTCCTAGCTACCATCAGTTCTGACCCAAAACATTAACTCTGATTTCTCTCCATAGATGCTACCAGACCTGCTGAGCTTTTCCAGCAATTTCTGTTTTTGAATTCACAAAAGACTTGCTACATCAAGAATGGCAATTTATCTCACCAACCTGCTGCTAAACAACACTAATATGGGAACTTATTTTTCAATATTGCTTTCTCCTTGTACTGAAAGACATTTCAAAGCATTTTACTGGTGCTAGGCAAGCGTAGAAGCTTAATGAGAGGTAGACAGTGCAAAAAGAGAACAAAGTTAGACCGAGAACTCAGAAGCACTGTCACAAAGGATATTTTTGTGTGGTTTCTGAAACTGAGGAGTGAATTTAGAGGGAGTATCAGAGGACAGGGATACTCTGAAGTCAAGAGTGTGATGGGATATTTGTCTGGATGAGTGTACCTCCAACAATGTTCAAGAAACTTGACTGTATCAGGACAAACAAGCCAGTGTATCGCCTTAAGTATTGAATTCCCCCCACCAACAGTACACAATGATGGTCACTGTACCCCAGCATACACCATCGAAAAGTAACTTGTCAATGTTTCTCCTCCCAAGGCCACTCTTGTTCTACTCCTTGGAAGAACAAGAGCAGTAGAAAGACAGCGATATCACTCACTGCACGTTCTTCTGCAAGTTACAAACATCCTTACTTGGCACGACATCACTATTCCTTCTTTTTGATTAGTCCAAAATATAGAATTCCCTTGTTAATAGCCACTGTTGGAGTGCCTTCGCCATATACACTACAACGGCTCCTCCTTCTCAAGGGGCAACTAGGGTCAGAAAGGAAATGGTACAGTCAACACAACTTGAGAATTAATTTCTAAAAGACGGCCAAGTGATGAGGGAGTGCAGCCCAAAGGTTGTAGGGGCAGAAGCTTATTCAGTCTACCAAAGCTGTTTCACCATGCAACAAGATCATGGCCAATATATCTGCTATTTCCCCCTTAATCCTCGATTCCCTTACTGATTAAAAAGAACTAAGTATGGGAGGAGCTGCGAGCTCTCTTAAAAATACAGATTCCTCTTTCTTCAAGGACAAACTTACTTTCCAACCTGCCTGCCTTGTGAATCATGAGTCTAAAGAGGACTAAGAATCTAAAGGCTAGTTTGAAATGTATTTCAATGAGCGTGCAGTAATCCAGAATTCACACTCTATCAGAGCATTACTAAGCCCACAGAGTGGCGAGAGTAGTTTGGATGGCTAAGAAAGATGTAGGACATCCTGAAGAAATGGCAGGATTTACATAAAGCAATTTTCTCCGTGGTCTTTCACGTTTCCAGAAATTAATATATATCGACAGAAATTATCCCTTCAGATGTCAGCTTGAACTGTGTGGGAAGTTAAAGCTGCCCATGTAGGAACACTGCAAATGCTACTTAGAAATTCTACCGTGGTACAAAAAGGATTAAGAAATGTTTTTTTCTAAAGGTGAGGGAAGGGAAGTTGAATCATGCCGCTCACAATATGAGTATTAGCTTTGCATACAAACAGCAACAATGAAGCATAATTTAAAAGGAACAGTTTGAATTTATATAGCACATTTCACACTCCTGGAACAAACCAATCCATTCTGCAACTGGCAAAGTACCCTCAAATGTGTCGTCACCTTCCCAACAGTTGGCAAACAGTGGGCAACCTGCACTTCCCACAAGCAGCAGGTAGATCATAATCAGAAGATCTGTTTCAGAGATGTTGGGTGAAGAATAAATGTTGGTCAGAACACTTGGGAATGGTTCCCTTGTCCATTTTCTAAATCACAGCACGTGGGAACTCTCAGGACCACCTGTGAGGGTGACCTCAGTCCAAACCTTTATCCTAATCATGGGCACTGGAGTGCCAACTTGGAATATTCGCTTCAGTGTCAGGGTGGACAAAGGACTCACCACCCTCTGGGTCAAAAAGAACAAAAGAGAAGTACAGCACAGGAACAGGCCATTCAGCCTGTGCCAATCATCATGCCGTAACTAAACTAACAAACAAACCTTCTGCCCCTTATTCAGTCCATATCCCTCTATTCTCTCCCTATTCATGGAACCATCCAGATGCCTCTTAAATGTCGCCAATCTGCCTGCTTCCACCACTTCTTCTGGCAGTGTGAAGCAAGCTCCTACCACTCTCTGTGTTAAAAACTTACCTCACACATCTCCTTTAAACATTCCCACTCTCACCTGTAACCTGTGCCCCCTTGTAATTGAAACTTCAACCCTGAGAAAAAGCCTCTGATTATCCACCTTATCTCTGCCTCTCATAACTTTGTTGACCTCCATCAGACCTCCTGTCAGGGTCAAGTTCAGGTCTACCAACTGACCCATTTAACAAATCGACAAGGTCAAAGGCTAACAAGATTGGCCACATGATCCTGACACCTCAAATTGGATGGAAGAAGATTAAGTTGGACATGAAATTAAATTGTAGCTTAAAATAAGTTTTGATATTTGCCTAAACAGGCCTTTGATTTTTGACGCGTCAGTCAATGCGCAGGACATTAGATAATGAAAACAGAAATATCAGCACATCTGGCAACATCCATGCAGAGTGAACCAGAGTCCGAGGTATGATTCTTCTTTTGAGAAGAGCCATTGGATTCGAAATGTTAACACTACTTTCTCTCCACAGATGCTGCCAGATGTGCTGAGGTGCTCCAGTACTTTCTGTTTCCATTGCAAATTTCTGGGATCCATAGTATTTTCCTTTCATTTGTGTACATTAGGTCACTGAGATTACCTATCTGAATGTGCCCTGATCCCATCAGTTGTTTTTTTCTCAGAGCTGCACATGCTATCAATTGAGTCAAACTGATTAACGATCTAATAACTTACTGTGTTCAATAGTTTGGCTTGTAATGACCTCACATCAATAACTTTAACATCGTAAATCATCGAAAGGTGCTTTACAAGTGCACGTGCAGATAAAAGTTAACACTAAATCACGTGTTACAGAAGAAATATAAATAGGGAAAGGCAATTCAGCCCCTCAGACTTGCCCTGCTATTCAATAAAATCATGGTTGATTCGCCACAGTACCAAATCCTCATAGGCCTCAATTCCCTTATATTTCAATGTATCTGTCCACCTCCTCATTAAATACTTTGAATGACCCAGCCTCCACAACTTTCTGAGGTCAGAATTTCAAACATTCACTCCTGTCTTGGAGAAAACATTCTTTTATATATCAGAGTCCCATTATCCCATAACTGTGTTCCCTGGTCCCCTTGAGAAGCACATGCAAGGAATGGAGGGATACGGACCAAGGGGATTAGTTTAATTTGGCATCACGTTTGGCACAGCATCATGAACCAAAGGGTCTGTTCCTGTCCTGCATGTTCTCGGCTTAAGTTTGAATTCCCTCACTCGTGAAAACATCTTAACATTGACCCTGTTGAGCCTCCTCATAATCTTGTACGTTTCAACAAAATTATTGCTCAATAAAGGCCTCATCTGCTTAGCTGTTCTTGAAAGAATCAACCCCTTCATCTCAGGAATCAGCCTAGTGAATCTCTTCTGAACAGCCTCCTACACCAGCAAATCCCTTTTTAAACAGGGAGACCAAAGTTGTACACACTATGACAGGTATGGCCTCACTAACACCTGTACAGCTGTAATGTGACTTCCTGCACATAAAAGCCAGCCTCCTAGCATTAACAGTCAAAATTCCACTTGCCTTCTTAATGACTTGCTTAAATAATTAGCACAAGTGAGCAAGGGTTTGGCATGGCATTAAGCTTTGAGGAGGGTCTTTGAGGAGGCAAGAGAGATGGAGAGGGTAAAAGGGTTAGGGAAGTAGTTCCAGAGCTTAGGATTGATATAACTGAAGACACTGCTGTCAATATGTCAGCAATGAAAACTGGAGATATACAAGAGGTCAGAATTGGAGGATTGCAGACAGCTCAGATGTATTTAGAGTTGAAGGAGATTATTGGGATTGGGACAGGTGAGGAATTGGAAGCATTCGAACATTGGAAGCATGAGATCATTAAGATTGAGAGATTGCTATGGTGGAGGCAAGTAAGCCCCCAGTGTTGCTGGACAAACCTCATACATAGGGTCGATAGAGGTTTTTTCCCAGGGTGCAAAGATCAACTACAAGGGAGCACAAGTGCAAGGTGACAGGGGCAAGTTTAGGGGAGATTTGCAGGGACAACTTTTTCACACAGAGGATGGTGGGTGCCTGGAATGAACTGCCAGTGCAGGTGGTGGAAGTAGGCACATTAGCAACGTTTAAGGCATATCCCGATAGACACATCAACAAACAGAGGGATAGAAACCACGCATGGGCAATAAGTAGCAGATCTAACTGAGGGTTAGAATCGGCACAGCCTTGGTGGGCCGAAGGGCCTGTATTGGATTGCTATAAACAGGTAGGTGAGAGGATTGCAGTGGGGCTAAGGTGGAGGAAGGTGAGAACAGTACCTGTGGCATGACATCCAACTTCAGCTACACCAACCCCTCACAGGGCCTTGTGGGTCAGCGGTTCAAGTAGTCAGCTCACTATCACCTTCTCAAGGGCAACCAGGGACAGACAATAAATGCTGACCAGTGTCGCCCAACTCCCTGGAGTGAATTACGAAAAAAATAACATGCCAAGCTACCACTGAGTCAGAAGGTGCAGATTGACCACTGCTTCAAGAAACTTGATTCTAAATATTGGATCAACATGCATTAGGATATTTGTATTTGATGGATGTGTATGACATCCGCTCCATCAGGGACAGTGAGTGTCATGAAATCTAGAAGTTTACTATCACCTGCTGAACTGTGCCATGAAAATATCTGTGCAATGATGCTGAGCAACAATCATAATACAAAGCAGAATGCATGACATTTCAACTGAAGGCATAAACCAACATATTAAAATGGAAGACAGAGGCAATGATGTTACATAACCTGATTTCAACTCTATCATTATATAGGACGTATCAGTTTCTATGTCAATTACAACCTTGGAAGAAGCATTAACGTTGTAGCCTGTCAGAGAGTTGATCACTTCACAGTAAATGAGGTTATTAAAATGACTCAACTAGCTGCTATGAGTATTAATAAAGGTGTATTGTTGCTGTTATAAGGTGAGGGTGAGCTGTATAGACACAGAAGGGTAAATTGCAACTAAGTAATAGGAAATAACTATTCCAGTTAGCATTGAAGTATTCAGATGGCCACTTGAGATGCCAAAGCATCCAAGGCCAAGGCTCAAATGCTGGCAAATGAGATTATATTGTTTTTGATAGGTGCAGACTCGATGGGCCAAAGGGTCTTTTTCTGTGATTATGGCTCTACACACTGAGGTGGGGGAGAACTCAAAGGGGAGGTGATCACTGATCCCAGGATGAGGTGGGTTGTTCCTTTTCAGGGTGGAGGCTGGTTCCCAATGACGGTCAGGAAAGTAGGAAATTTGATGGGCTGAGGGGACAAGCAGTGCTGTAAAGATACACATCTTCTCCCAAAGCTGTCCTTTTATCCATTAGCTGTCAGGATTTCTTTGGCTGGTTAGGATTAAACCTGGGTACATGAGGTGCTTATAAGAGAGGTTATGCATTTTCGCAGGAAGAATACAGGAGTTGAATATTATTTAAATGGAGAAAGACTTCAGAAAGCTACAGCATAGAGGGATTTGGGAGTCCTTGTACATAAATAACAAAACTAGCACACATGTTCAGCAGGTAATAGGGAAGGCAAATGGACTGTTGGCCTTTCTTTTAAAGAGAAAAAGGTATAAAAAATTGGGCAGTCTTGGAAAACTATACAAGGTACGAGTCAGATCACAGCTGGAATACTATGAAGATATACTGGCATTGGAAGCAGTCCAGATAAGGGGCACTGGGCTGATCTCATGTAGATTGACTTATGAGGAGAGGTAATAGAGTCATATAACATTGAAACAGGGCAAACGTGAGGACAGCAGATGCTGGAGATTAGAATCCAGAGTGTGGTGCTGGGAAAGCACAGCAGTTCAGGCAGCATCTGAGGAGTAGAAGAATTGACGTCTCAGGCATAAGCCCTTCATCAGGCTCATTCCTGATGAAGGGCTTTTGACCGAAACATCGATTCTCCTGCTCCTCGGATGCTGCCTGACCTGCTGTGCTTTTCCAGCACCACACTCTCAACTCTAACACAGAAACAGACCCTTTGATCCATACTGACCAAGTTTCTCAAATTAAACTAGTCCCATCTGTCTGTATTTGACCCATATCCCTCTAGACTTTATGAATCTATTCATCTATCTGTCTCTTAAATGTTGTAATTGTACCCGTATCTACCAACTCCCTTTGGCATTCCATACATCATCCTGTGTGTGAAAAAGTTGCCCCTCAGGTCCCTTTTAAATCTTTCCACTCTCACCTTAAACCTACGCTCTCTAGTTTTGGACTTTCCTACCCTGGAGAAAATACCTTTGCTTCTCACCTTGAAAATCATGCTCCTCATAATTTTATAAACCTCCATAAGGTCCTCAATCTCCTACGCTCCAGGGAAAAGCAGCCCAGTCTATCCAGCCACACCTTATAACTCAAACTCAAATTCATTCCCAGCAACATCCTGGGATTTTGAACCCTCTCCAACTTAATAATATCCTTGCTATTGCAGGGTGATCAGAACTGTTTGCAGTACTCCAGAAGTGGCCTCACCAATGTCCTGTACAACCACAACATGACATCCCCAGCAATGCCAAACACCCTCTTCCTGTGATGCCACTGTCAAAAAACTATGTACCCGAAGCTCAAAGTAGATTGGGCCTGTAATCATTGTAGTCAAGAAAAATTCGAGATTGTTTCCCCTGTGGGAGATTCTAGGACCAGCGGGGCATAACCCTAGAATAAGGAGTTGTAGATTTACGACAGAGATGAGGAGAAACCTCTTCTCTCAGAGGATAGTGAATCTGTGGACTTCTTTACCGCAGAGTCGGGTTGGGTTGTTGAGTATTATAAGTGCTGAGGTGAACAGATTTTAATCAGGAAATTAGTTGAGATTTATAGGGAAAAGGAAGGAAAGTAGAGTTCAGGATTATTAGATCAACAATGATCTCATTGAGTGGCACAGCAGTCTTGATGGGCTGAATGGCCTATTTCTGTTCCTGTGTTGAATGGGTTTATGGTCTCTCAGGTTCATTATTGTAGCTAAATGATCATCACAATTCATGGGAATGTATGTATGTCCTCTTTCCATTAGAATTGGCAGTGGTTTGAAGCTGTTCTTGAGCTTTCTGACAAGATCAACATCCCACCCCTTTCTTTGGGGGTTAAATGGGGCAGAATTGAATTTAATCACTCATTTATCACCGCGGTTGGACAGCAGTTGTCCACAAATGTTTACGTCACACAGCTCAGCAAACGACAGCATCGCTTTTAAATTTCCCCTCAGTCATTTCTTGAAATACAGGGTGAGACACGCTGAAACATATTGTGCTTGGGGTTGACAGAGGTCACTGCTGGTAGGAAGGGCCTTAATCTCTGGCTTCAAGCTTATTCTCAAAGTAATTATTTGGACTTCAAATTCATGAAATTTTTAAAAAGTGTTCAATGACTTTTCATTCGGGGCTCAAAGTATTGTTTTAGTCAGATGTTGAATGGTGGCTCTAGGTTGGCAAGTCAGGAAACAGGTCTCAATTCCTGACTCTTGTCTGTCATTGAAAAGGACTCAAATTATCTGCATTTAACATTTGTCAGAGTCCAGTAGAGTCTTGAGCTTTCTCACTCAACCCTGTGGAAGTGGCGCAATCCCTTTATTATCTCAGTAAGCCACATTCAATCACAGGAGAATAGCATGGCCTCAAGTTTAACTCCCCACTCTTACTCACCCTTGTCTGATTGACTGTTTTTCCAAACAGCAGATGGCAAGGAGTCACCCATTCTCCCAAGTCTTCCTTATGATCAGATCAGATCAGATTCCCTCCAATGTGGAAATAGGCCCTTCAGCCCAACAAGTCCACATCGACCCTCTGAAGAATAACACACCGAAACCTATTCCCTTACCCTACATTTACCCCCTGACTAATGCACCTAACACTATGGGCAATATAGCATGACCAATTCACCTAACCTGCACATCTTTGGATTGTGGGAGGAAACTGGAGCACCCGGAGGAAACCCATGCAGACATGGGGAGAATGTGCAAACTCCTTAGATGAGGCCCTTATGTGCAAGGCCATCCGGGTCTCATTTATGAACATAACACAATGGTTGGAGCAACAAGCCAAGCCTGCTGGGAGTGGAATCCAACCCAGCTAAGGTGAGGTATTTGTTTCTGGGTTCCATGTGGAGCAGGAGTTCTCCCACGTGGTAACACTGGGCTTGTCTCTTTGCTGTGTTCCTGCCAAGTGAATAAAAACAAGGTCCATGCTGAATTGTGGAACTATAGAGGGGAAAAGGAGGCCAGGTGGACCATCATGCATCTGCTGGCACTTTGAAAGAGCCGTTCCCACCCACTTTCCTCATTGACCATTCCCATCGTTTCATTCCCTTTCAAAGGTCACCATGAAATTGTTTCTTTTGTGGGGTCAGTTAGCTCAGTTGACTGGATGGCTGTTGCCAGCAGCGTGGGTTCAATACCCACACTGGCTGAGGTCAATATGAAGGACTGTCCTTCTTGACCTCTCCCCTCACCTGAGGCATGGACCTTCAGGTTAAACCATCACCAGTTGCCTTTCTCTAAAGATAACGTCGTTCTGTTGCACCATGGCAATTTTACCTTTTACCTTCTGTCAGCCTTTAAGACAGTAGATTCCAAATCACATTAACTCACTGCAACAAGCAATAATGTACAATGCAACATGAGTGGATATATAATACAAAAATATATAAGCATCATGTCTAAATTTGAATAATGATTAAAAATTAATAGAATTCCTCAAGTCAAATTCACTATTAGCAATGACTCTTGCCTCTTACTATGAATGTTTTGTATTTAAGATTCATTCCAGAGATTTGAGCAGACAACCCTGTGGTATAATTACAATGGAAATGATAATGAAATGGTAAAGCACATTGTGATGTGCCATCAGCAGGTAGTTTACATTAGTTCTGTTTGAACAATGCGTTACTTAAGACTGCGACCTGAGACAGAAATGTTAGTGCCCAGTCCTAATGCAGGAGCTGTTATTCACTTGTATTTAATGAGCTATTGCAGCGACTCCACCCGTCACGTAGTACAAGGGTCAGTCTGATCACGTGTGTGTATCCCTGAATTACAGTCTTACAGTCACCATTCAAAGATGTACAGTTTAGGTGAGTTGGGAGAAAGTGATGACTGCAGATGCTGGAGATCAGAGTCGAAGAGTGTGGTGCTGCAAAAGCACAGCCGGTCAGGCAGTATCGGAGGAGCAGGAGAATCAACGTTTTGAGCATAAGTTCTCATTAACAGTCCTCTGAATCCTTAGTGAGCGTCATTCCTTCTCTGCATGGAACATCACACCCAAGCCAAAAGACATATACAGCACAGGGAGGTCAGCGGATTACACGGTGTCCCAATTGACTGACTGCCTCTAAAGAGTGGCACGTCCTGATGAAGAGCTTATTCTCAAAACTTGGTTCTTTTGCTCCTCAGATGCTACCTGACCAGGTTAGGTGAATTGGCCATATTGAAGATGACTCAAACAAGCAGAGGGATATGTCCATAGTGTTTCGGGGTGTGTAGGTTAGGTGCATAATGTCGGGGGATGGGTCTGGGTGGGTTACTCTTTGGCGGGTCGGTGTGGACTTGTTAGTCTGAAGTGCCTGTTTCCACACTGTAGGGATTCTGTGACTCTATGAATTTACATAAAGAAAGACCTTGTGACATTTATAGCACCTCACCAGTGCCATCATCAGTGCAGTCCTGGCTTTAAAAAGTTCTGGCTAAATCTGACCTGAAAGAATTCTTCTTCCATAATGAGAGAAGTCTATTTGTCTCGAAGTGGAGTCTGTGTTTCCATTATGTAGGAGAGTAGAATTGACAAGAGGTTCAGAAAGGTCATCTGAGCTGTCAATCACTGTCAATGGTATGCTGCAGATTAGGGACCAAGATACGATATCTTTTCCTTTTCATTAACAATCCTCTTGAAGGGACCAGAGTAGGAGACCAATGAGACTGACACTGAATCCTTAGTGAGCGTCATCTGTTCTCTGCATGGAATATCACACCCAAGCAGAAAGACGTATACAGCACAGGGAGACAAGCAGATTATACGGTGTCCCAATTGACTGACGGTCTCTAAAGAGTGGCACATGAACAGGAACTCCATAAAATGCTACTGATGGGGAGATACATTTTCCGATAGGTTTAAGGGAAATATTCACTTGCCTACAATCTTGCAAGATAACAACACGTGACTAATCTGTATTTTGTGTCATTGATTCGATCTTGTCATTACTTATTTCAATCAACCTGCATTTTTTGCCATTCCTTGGTGCCCTTGAGAAGGTGGTGGTGAGATGCCTTCATCAATTGTAGCAGTCTGTGTACTGGGGGGCACAGCCACAATGTCTTTTGGGAGGGAGTTGTGCAGATGGTACTGGGAGGGGTGGTGTTCCCATTTATCTGTTGCCCTTGTCCTTCTAAATTGTAGAAGCCCTGGGTTTGGAAGGTGATTTGTTTATTCATTGTCCATAATCTGCACCTTACAATGTCATCGCCTGTCTACTGCTTCAGAAAAGAAATACATCTTCAAGAAGTTTTTCACCTTTCAGTCATCAGTCTGAATGCAAGTAAGTCAGGCCTTTGATGATTGTGACCATTTATACCACAGGAGAAAAGGTTGGCATGTTTCAGTGCCAGTGTGATGCCAGGTACATAGGCCATATATTGGCTGATCGAATCAAGATGCATGATCCTTTGGAAGGCAGAGTGCAGACCTTGCTCAAACAGCCAATGCTTGCCAAACCCGAAACAAAATCTGTCTATGTTTTATGTGATCTATCTGTTCTTGGGCAGCACTTGTTAGACAATCTTAAATGTGCTCATAGTTGAATTGATAACCAAGTGAAAATAATCAGTCAAGTGGGTAATCTTCGCCCATTGGAAGTGACACACATTCACATGTAGGGACTGCCTCTGCAACTAAAAGAAATACTTTCAAGCCTTGTCATTTTTGTTTTGAATTACCTCAGAGCTTGGGGAGACTCTAGTTTTACATTTATTTGTCTGTTGCCAATGCCTTAACCAACTGGAGTTGAAATGTCAAGCAGTCAGCACTCTTTTCTCATGCACTATAAATTCTTGTGATTGTTCGATTGTTTGGCATTCCTGCATTTGACCTTATAAGCACAAGACAAAAACCTTCAGCAAGCTGTCTCGCTTTTCAGCAATAATCAACGTCTCCATTATTTCTTAATTCTCAACAAAGAGAATCCCTCTTTGAAACCTCACTCCCATCATTAAGTTCTCAGGCTTTGATAGCATTTTTGATCAATACTGATATCTTACCTTGCACTATCGTTTCTGAATGTGTTACAGCCAAGAATATTAAGTCCCTATCCCTCTCCTTGTTTGAGTCGTCTTCAATATTGCCATTTTCTCATTGCCCCATAGGAATACTTACTTCTGCCTGCAGCTCATCAATCTTATTTACAAATCTCTAGACATTTATGCACATGTACTCTAGACCAATCCTAGTCTGCATCACATTTATCCATTTTCAATTTCCTCTTATTTTTTTGAACTGATCTTTACTCTAAAACTGTTCATATCACCTCAGCCTCTATTTTATATTGTGTCTTCATGCTTTATCGTTATATCCCTGTGTGGAATGAAATTCCCATCAATGAGAAAGGACAGAAGATTTCAGTGTGCTTTAAGATCTTATTCAGTTACTTACTTGTTTGTAAAGTCATTAATCTTCTAAATTTAAATGCCAAAATCGAAGATTAATTGGGATCTGAGAACATTGCAGTGCATTTGCATGTTGACGAACAAAGGGTTTGGTTTCATTTAGATTGTTTTAAGATCTGCTTATAGAGATTGAGTTAAAATTAATTACTGATGGGAGTTAATGCTTTGATTGGCAGATCAGGCTTACTGAGAATCATTCAGAACAGTGCTAGTGACAGCTGTTACAATGAGCATTGTTACACGGCTGATTGAGAAAAGAGAATTAAACTTTTGCAAAATAATCCAGTTGCTTCCCGACATCATGCATTGATGATTCTTGCCAGGAGAGGGGTGGGGACAGGTAAGGCAGAGTCTCCAAGCAGACTTGAAGCTTGAAAAGATACTGTACCCCGATCCTGCATTGTCCCAGAGCTGTGCAGAGCTGGTGTATAACTCGCTCATCCCGACGTGAGAAATATACAGCCTCAGCTGTAGTTCAGGCTGGCTTGGATACAGAGGTTGATATACTGGCTGTATACAAACTGTCAGGAAGCAACGGAAAAGGTTCAGAAGAGATTTACCAGGATGTTGCTGGAAATGGAGGGTTTGAGTTTTAAGGAGAGGCCTTTGTCACTAGAGTGTAGGCGGTTGAGACGTGACCTTATAGAGGTTTATAAAATCATGAGGGGTATAGATAAGGTGAATGGCAGATGCCTTTTCCTTAGGGTGGGGGACTTCAAGTTTAGGGGTATATTTTTAAGGTGAGAGGAGAAACATTTAAAAAAACATGAGGGGAAATTTGGTTTACACAAAGCGTGGTTCATGTGTGGAATGAACTTCCAAAGGAAGCAGTGGATGTGGGTAAAGTTACAATGTTTAAAAGACATTTAGATAAGTACGTGAATAAGAAATATATGGATATGCACAAAATACAAACAGGTGGGACTAGTTCAATTTAGGTTTGGCATGGACTGGGTGAACCGAAGGGTTTGTTTCCGTGTTGTATGACTCTAAAAGGCCTTTGGACAAGAGCAAGGAAGTGACTACCCATTCCTCTTCAAAATGTAATGAACACTCTGCAACTTCTATAGATGCAACATTGTGCAGTGAATAATGGCCTGGTATGGCAACTGCTCTGCAAATGATCACAGGAAGCTACAGAAGGTGGTGTGCACAGCCCTTCCATCCATGGATTGCATCCATGTGGCTCACTGCCACAGAAAGGCTACCAACATCATCAGGGCTTTTGCCCGAAACGTCGATATTCCTGCTCCTCGGATGCTGCCTGACCTGCGGTGCTTTTCCAGCACCACTCTCTCAACTCTAATCTCCAGCATCTGCAGTTCTCACTATGGCTTCATCAAAGACCCCTCCCAGCCCGGTAATGCTCTCTTACAACCTCTTCCGTCAGGCAGAAGACAGAGAAGCCTGAACACATGCACCAGCAGGCTAAGGAACAGCTTCTTCTATGGCCATTAATAGACTGATGAATGGACTCTCTAGCCTCAAATAATGCTGATCTTGTTCATGTTGATCTCTCTTGTACACCCTGTGCAATGGATGCTGTATGCCTCGGTCTAAATCTTTTGTTCTGTACTTACTTGCTTCCTATGATCTGCCTGTATTGCTGGCAAACAAGCTTTTCACTGTACTGTGGTACAACTGACAATAAATAAAATAATCAATCAATCAAGATTCAAACTGATGAAGACCTACTGAAGGCAAATGGTAGAAAATATTGGTATGAGAATAGTTAGGTGGTTATTGTTGACTAGCGAAATACAATGGGCTGCTGGGACCTGTTCTGTGCTAAAGATCTCAATGACTTTTTGTTGTGAATTAAACATAGAGTATCTTGTGCCCAACAATGTAGTTCAACAATGTAATCTGGGCATTTCAAAATGGGCAATAAATGGCCAACAATGGCCTGGCCAACAATGGCCATATCCTGGGAATGAATAAAACAAAACTCTCTCATTGGCAGACTGGGAGCTTTAGATCCTGCACTCACTCGGAAATACAGCCAGTTTTGTTTAGTTGCTGCCCATGTATCCCAAATCCAGGGAGTGAGTGCAGAAATATTCCAGCTCAACACTCCCTTTATATTTTCCAATACAAAGGCCAGACGGGGATGATGAGTTGAAAGCCAAGGGTCTCAGCTGGCTGTGAAGTTTCCTTTCTGAAAGCTGTTTGAACAATGGACCCAAGTATGTTGTTGAATTGAAGGCATTGGGATTGTCAAGGCTGGAGCATTTCTTACCCTGGAGGACATGATTGAGAACATTTTTGTGGTAAAATTGCAACTTTTGGGGGGGTTTTCTTTTTAAGTATTCACCTGCAAATTTGCCACAAATTAGCATTAAATTGGTATTAACTCTCCACAAACATCCATTCCAGGATGGAGAAGCTTTAAAATAAAGGAAGATTTTTTAAAAGTTTGCATTCTTTCACATTGTTCACAGCTTTAGGATGTCCCAAACTACTTCATAGCTAAAAATCACACAACACCAGCTTATAGCCCAACAGGTTTAATTGGAAGCACACTAGCTTTCGGAGAGCTGCTCCTTCATCAGGTGGAAGGAGCGGCGCTCCGAAAGCTAGTGTGCTTCCAATTAAACCTATTGGACTGTAAGCTGGTGTTGTGTGATTTTTAACTTTGTACACCCCAGTCCAATACCGGCAGCTCCAAATCATGACTACTTCATAGCTAATAGCCATTTTGAAAGGCAAGTACCATCTTAATATAGAAAGTTCTCAGCACTCAATTTGTGGAGAGCAAGCTCCCACAGAAAGAAACTCCCACAATGCCGTCCAAAGGTGCCAACTCCACCACTAAGATGAAGGCAGTACTCACGTTCCCTGCAAGCTCCCTTTCAAGAGTTTACTCAACCACTTCATTGACCTATGCTTGCATTTTATTCCCTGCCGCATTCACATATTCATGAGACACCTTAAGCCTGTGCAGCTCTTATCTTCCTTAATCTTCTCTCCCTTTACATTTTATAAAAGTCAACTCTGGAAGATTTAATGCATGATGTTTGCCTTATGTTAACTCAACATCAGATCACCCCCTGATGGGAATAAACGCATTGTAGTAATTATACTCTTATGTCTTTCTTTGTATTACTTTATTAATCTGTGACGGAAGGTTCCAGAAGGTCTGGAAATAAAAGCTGTTTCTTACTATCACACACACTTAAATGTTTATTTGGATGTAATCCAAGCATGGATTTGTTGACCTCATTTTTTTTCAAGATTACTAATATTCCATTCTTTGGGCCCTGTTGTTTCATTCTGTTTATTTTTTTTAATTAAATAAGCAATAATTTGGAAGTATAAGTGTAGAAACGCCGTTCAACAATGACCATGGCTGATCATCCAACTCAGTATCCTGTTCCTGTTTCACCCCATATCCTTTGATCCCTTTCGCCCTAAGATGTTATATCGATCTCTTTCTTGAAAATATTCGTTGTCTTGGACTTGACCACTTTCTTCAGCAGAGAATTCCACAGGCTCACCACTCTCTGGGTGAAGACATCTCACCTCATCTCAGTCCTAAATGTCCCAGCTCATATAGATCTAGAACTAAGGGACATAGCCTTAAAATAAGGAGGAGCAGATTTAGGACTGAATTGAGGAGGAACTTCTTCACCCAGAGAGTTGTGAATCTGTGGAATTCCCTGCCCAGTGAAGCAGTTGAGGCTACCTCATTGTATGTTTTAAGGCAAAGATAGATAGACTTTTGAACAGTAAAGGAATCAAGGGTTGTGGCGAGCAAGCAGGTAAGTGCAGTTGAGTGGGCCAGATGGCCTATTTCTTATGTTCTCACGTATCCTTAAGACAGTGACCCCTGATCCTGGCCTCCCTGGTTATCAGGAACATCTTTTCTGCACTTACCCTGTCTTGACCTGTTGAAATTTTATAGGTTTCGATGAGATCCCACCTTATACGTCTCAACGCCAGTGAACATAGTCCCAAACAATCCAGTCCGTCT
The DNA here is from genome assembly GCF_037043375.1 of Chiloscyllium plagiosum. Lineage (NCBI taxonomy): Eukaryota > Metazoa > Chordata > Chondrichthyes > Orectolobiformes > Hemiscylliidae > Chiloscyllium > Chiloscyllium plagiosum. The sequence continues at coordinate 155,394,160 of NW_028270139.1, read as the reverse complement.
TCATACATCAGTCCGACCATTCCAGGAGTCAGTTTGGTCGACATTCACTGCACTCCCTTCCTCACCAGAACATCCTTCCTCAGACATGGAGACCAAAACTGCACACAGTGCCCCATCAAGGCTCTTTATAATTGCAGTTGAAGAGTGTGGTGCTGGAAAAGCACAGCCAGTCAGGCAGCATCCGAGGAGCAGGAGAGTCGATGTTTCAAGTATAAGCTCTTCATTGTGAATCTTCCTGATGAAGAGCTTATGCTCGAAACTTCAACTCTCCTGCTCCTCGGATGCTGCCTGATCAGCCGTGCTTTTACAGCGCCATTCTCTGTGACTCAGATCTCCAGCATCAGCAGTCCTCACTTTCTCCTCTTTGTAATTGCTCCCTACTCAAATCCTCTTGCTATCATGGCAAATGTACCATTTATAGGTTTAACTGGTTGTAAGAGTAAGTGATCCATAAAGACTGGCATACTCCCAAGATTAAAAAGGTTGATCTCAATAAGCCATCATTGTCATGTACTGGTTATGACTCTGGACTGGTAATCTGGAGCCCCAAACTAATGTTCTGAGAACATGGGTTTGAATCTTTCAGGCAGCATGGTAAGGTAACGGGGAGATGGAAGAGAGCTAGGTGGGAAGCTCTTCAGAGGGTCGGTGTATCAATGGGCTGACAGGCCTCTTTCTGCACTGTGCGGCTTCTATGATTCTTGAACATAGTCGATCATAATTTTTAAATTCAATTAAATCTGGATTTTTTTTTTAAAAAGCCTTGTCTAATGGTGACCACGTATCATTAAAACCCAAACAAAAGCAGAAGTTGTTGGAAAAGTATGTCTGGCAGCACTTACGAAGAGAAATCAGAATTAACGCTTCGGGCCCGGTGACCAGGTCAGTTCTGAGGAAGGGTCACCTGACCCAAAACGCTAACTCTGATTTCTCTGCACAGATGCTGCCAGACCTGCTGAGCTTTGCCATATTTTTGGTCCTGATTTGCAATATTGGTTTATATCATAAAGACCCATCTGTCCTTTAAGTATGAAAATCTGCCGTCCTTATCGAGTCTGACCCATGTGTGACCCCAGACTCACAGCAATGGCATTTGCTCTTAACTGCCCACCTCAGGGAGATGACGACCGTGTGATATTATCATTAGACCATTAATCCAAAGACCCCAATAATGTTCTGGGATCTCGGGTTTGAAACCCACTGATCCAGATGGTGGAATTTGAATTCAGTAGAAAAAGTTATGGAATTCAGAGTCTAATGATGACCAGGAGTCCATTACCAATTGTCAGGAAAAAACCATCTGGTTCACTAATGTTCTTTAGGGAAGGAAACTGCCACCATACCCAGAGCATGTTTCACCAAGCATCTCCGCCTGGCCTGCAGGGGCTGATCTGACCTTCCAGTCACTGCATATTTTAATTCCCCCTCATACTCCCTTTTCAACATGGCCATCCTCAGCCTCCTCCATTGCCACAGCAATGGACTTATTGGGCCAAAGGACCTGTTTCCATACTGTAGAGACTCAAACCATGTCCCTCCCCATTCCCCAACTCCCTTCCCAGCCCCTCCCCCTCCCTTCCATCTCTCCATCGACCAACCAGGCTGCACCCTCTACCTGCATTCACCTATCCTTACCTCACCACCACGCCCCTCTCTCCACCCAAAACCCTCCACAACCCCTCTCTCCTTCAGCTCCCCTGACACCCACCCCCAGTCCCGAGGGAGGGTTACACCCGAAACATTGACTTCCCCACCTCCTGATGCTGCCTGGCTTGCTGTGTTCTTCCAGCCTCCTGCCTGTCTACCTTGGATTCCAGCATCTGCAGTTTCTTTGTCTCCTCTACTTTTTATAGCCTACATGTGACCACAGACTCACAGCAACGGGGTTGATTCTGGACAATTAGGGATGGGCAATAAATGCTAGCTGAGCCAGTCACACCCACATCCGATGAATGAATAAATAGAAAATGGCCTCAAGAGTTAATGGGCTGACGACATTTTGGAAAGAGTACAATTAATTTACAATGTTGAACTGAAGTTAAACTACTTTGGGTGGCACGGTGGCTCAGTGGTTAGCACTGCTGTCTCACAGCACCAGGGACCTGAGTTCAATTCCAGCCTCAGGCGACTGTCTGGTGGAGTTAGCATATTCTCCCCGCGTCTGCGTGGGTTTGCTCCGGTTTCCTCCCAATTCAAAGATGTGCAGGTCTGGTGAATTGGCTATGCTAAGTTGCCCATAGTGTCAGTTGCGTTAGTCAGGGGTAAATATAGGGTTGGGGAACAGGTCTGGGTGGGTTACTCTCCGGAGGGTCAGTGTGGACTTGTTGGGCCAAAGGGCCTGTTTCCATACTGTATGGAATCTAATCTAAACTTGATTCATTTCTTTATTGTCATGTTTATTTTGTTGCAAACTACAGTCAAAAAGGGCTCTATAGCGTCACCACACTCTGGCGCCATCTTAAAACACAGAAAAATAAACCAAATCATAGAATATAAAGACAGGACAATGAAGAAATAAAGAAAAAGTGTCCAACTTTACAGTCCTTCTTGTTACGTGCTCTGCCGTGGGCCATGGGCATGTGATTCTGCATTTGCAGCTCAAGCCTCCAGTGTAACAGATAGCCTCTCTCCCCAAACTGAGGGTAACACACAAAGCTAGCAAGGCGCGCTGGCTCAGAGAAGGAGTAAACATATATGGAGAGTGCAACTTTTTAATCAATGTGGGGTTATTGTATTGAAGGTGCAAAAATAAATCAGCCTTGAATAAATAAATAAAGAGCACGGGGAAGAATGGTCCAATTTGCATGTTAATAGCTCGGAGGTCTGGTAAATTAAGTGCAACCATCTCCAGCTCACAAGAGACAAATACTCTCGGTTTTGTTCGATGCCCCCACCCTGGTTACATTTTGACTCCTCTTCTCTGGGTAATTGAGCCGTTTTAATTGGTTGTATTCAACGGGGGAGAGCAGGGAGCAATCAAGGTCAAAATCTGCAGCAGGAAGGAACAGTGAATGAAAGGTAGCCACAACTTGTTGCAACAAAACAAAGCTGAGCAATATTAGCCCTCTCCTTTTCTGTTTAGTATGAGTCTCATATTTTACTTTCTCCACACTCTTGACAGCTAGCTGCAGCTTGACAGTCCCTTTGTCGCACGGGTGATACAGCATAAATTTTATTTATTTAAGGTTGTTGAAATTTATAGCAGAGTGGCTTGGTAACCAGGGCTGCAATGCCTGTTATTTTTTTTTTATTATTGAAGTGAAAATCTGCTGCTTACAATTTTTAAGAGTGTCGGTTCATCTGAGACGTGAACTGAGAATCTGTATGCCCAAGTCATGAATCATGTCGTTTTCGTCTTAAAGCATTGTGTGGTGTATGCTTCCTAGAAATACAGGATCAGGAAAAGACAGCAAATAAAACTGAGGCCCAAACTACTCCATCCATCCGCAAATCAAACTCCCACCCACTCACTCTGGAAGTGCGCCTCATGCGAGATTGAATCGGATGACTTTTAAGTCCAATTGAATTGCGTGAAATTTGGTGACTTAAATGGGTCCCTCATATATCTGTGGCACTGGAAAAGCACAGCATATCAGGAGGCAGCCGATGAGCAGGAGAGTCAACATTTCGGGCATAAGTCCTTCATCAGGAATGTCAGGAAGGGCTTCTGCCCAAAACGTCGATTCTCCTGCTCCTGAGATGCTGCCTGACTTTCTGTGCTTTTTCAGTGCCACACTTTTCAACTCTGACTCTCCAACATCTTCAGTCCTCATTTTCTCCTTCATATAACTGGCCTCCTTGATCCAGGCTATATTGTTTCACTATTGGTGGCCATGCCTTCAATTGCCTGGAAGCTAAGCTTTGGAATTCGCAGCCTCCTTCCCATTTCTCTATCCTTCCCTAAAACTTATCTTCCTGATCGGATTTCTGGTCACCTCTCTCTCGTATCTCCTTGTGTTGCTTCGTGTCCAGTCATGCATGATAATTCTGCTATGAAGTGCATTGGAGGGTCTTTTGATGTTAAAAGCATCATAAGTGCCAATTGTTGCCAGTACTGCACAGGGCCTTACAAACATATGGACCAATAGCAGCACTGGAATAGGAGTAGGCCAATCAGCCCGTCTTCTCTGTTCCACCATTCAATAAAATCATGGCTGATCTATGGCCTACCTCCAAATATCTGCTTTTGGCCCGCACCCCTGAATATTTACTCAACAAAAGATTTATCCACCTCAGATTTAAAATTAATAACTGTATCTAGCACCAACTGCCAATTGTGGAAGATAGTTCCAAACATCTACAACCCCTTGTGGATGCTGCCTGAATTGCTGTGCTCTTCCAGCACCACTAATCCAGAATCTGGTTTCCAGCAACTGCAGTCATTGTTTTTACCTCGTTGATTTTAACCCTACTGCGAATCCTCTTGCAAGTTTTCCTCCTCTCTCTACAAGAATCTCAGGGAGTCCCTCTCCCACTGCAACTCCCAGGTCATTTCCTCTGCCCTGAAGCTCTTCAACCATGTCGTGACCATGCTACTTTCTCCCCACCCCCACCCTCCTCTAGCTTATCTCTCCACGCTTCAGGCTCTCTGCCTTTATTCCTGATGAAGGGCTTTTGCCCGAAACGTCAATTTCGCTGCTCCTTGGATGCTGCCTGAACTGCTGTGCTCTTTCCAGCACTACTAATCCAGAATACAGAAAGACGTTGTTAAACTTGAAAGTGTTCAGAAATGATTGACAAGTATGTTGCCAGGGTTAGGAGGGTTTGAGCTATAGGGAGAGGTTCAATCGGCTAGGGCTGTTTTCCTTGGAGTGTCAGAGGCTGAGGAGTGACCATACAGACGTTTATGAAATCATGAGGGGCATGGATATGGGTGAATAACCCAGGTTGTTTCCCCAGGGTGGGGCAGTCCAAAACTAGAGAGCATAGGTTTAAGATGAGAGGGGAAAGATTTAAAGAGACCTAAGGGGCAACTTTTTCATGCAGACGATGGTGTGTGTAAGGAATGAGGTACAGTGGATGTGGTGGAGGCTGGTACAATAACAGGCATCTGGATAGGAAGGGTTGAGAGGAAAATTGGCTAAATACTGGCAAATGGGAGAAGATTAATTTGGGATATCTGGTGGGCATGGAGGAGCTGTACAACTCTATGACTCTATAACATGCTCAGAAAAGACGGATATGGACCATGTACAGGCAGATGGTATTAGTTTAGATTGGTCGACACAGAAATGGTGTGCCGAAGGGCCTGTCCCTGTGCTGTACTATTCTATGTCATACTTGTTGCTGTGAGAGATATCTTGAGGCCACTTGGCAGGGTGTGTTTGAACTCCAAACCTGATCCTCTCCAAATTGATATCTGCCAATGCTACTGAAGCAAAGTTTTCACTGACAACGGCTTAATGCTAACAGCGATACATCCTCCCACTTCATCCTTCTCTACAGCAGCTGACTGACCACAATAACCTCTTCCTTCACCTCTCTTTCCATTTTGTCCTGGCCTGCTTCCAGTCTTGTCCATCAGACTATGGCTAACCTCGCAGTTACTTTTCTTGAATCCCCCACCCCATCTATGGAGTTGTCAGATGACACTCTTCCTATTTCTCATCCGAGAGCTGCCCTTCAGAGACAATGGTCTAAAGCGCGTGGCATGAGATGACACACGACACCCAGTCTGTCGACCCCTCTAGTGCCATGGATTTGTTGCAATGCTTTCCCATTGTGCTTTGGAGGTGCCAGTGTTGGACTAGCATGTACAAAGTTAAAAATCACACAACACCAGGTTATAGTCTAACAGGTTTATTTGGAAGTACTAGCTTTCAGAGTGCTGCTCCTTTATCAGTTGGTTGATGAACTACCTGATGAAGGAGCAGAACTCCAAAAGCTAGTGCTTCCAATTAAACCTGTTGGACTATAACCTGGTGTTGTGTGATTTTTAACTTTCCCATTGTTGCCAAAATTTCTTCAGTTAATCATTGGGCAGGCTGGAGATCCATTGTCTGCGCCCAACCCCCCTCCCTTACAAACTGTGCTTCCTCAACACCCGTCTCACGGGGACAGGGAGGAGGAAAAAATGAAGTGAATGAATGATTTCCTGAAGGTGTTGAAGTGACTCCCGGAGGTGGTGGAGTAATGCTAATGGTGGAAATATTGCACTGATCAAAACGTTTGTGGCATCGGGGCAGGGGGAGAGAGATTAGGCCACTTCCGGCTGCAGGGTTTGTGTCAGAGTAAGTCAAACCACATTTAAATATCCAAAGCTGTTGGCTGTTCAGTCACCCCTAAAGCTCAACAATAATTAGCGCCAATTCAGCAGCCATGCCTGAACACGTTAAGAGGTAATAATAATGATAACACTAATAGACAGCTCAGAAAGCTAAATATCGTTGCAGAGCTCCTCTGAAGCACATTGCCAGGCAACATAAAGGAAAGCTGTGTGTCAGGCTGTTTACCTGGGGTGAGAGTGGTCTAAGAGGCTTCCATACACTTACTGGAGGCAGAAGGAAACAACCTACCACTGGCCAACACCATCAGCTCTCCAACTACATTTCGAGGGCAAGGTAGAATGCTTGGAAGATACAGCTTTGTACTTCTGAACATTTGTAATAGCCATATTGGTACCCATTGAAAAGAACAAACTTGCATTTAGAAAAGTGCCTTTCGTGACCTCAGGATGACCCAGGATGTTTCGCAACGAAGGGCCATCAGTACCACAATGCAGGAGGTGTCACAGCTAATGTTTAAACAACAAGCTTCCACAAGCAGCTATGTTGTGATAAACTACATGATTGAAATATCTTTAAGTTGTAACGTGAAGGCTAGTTCCTTGCCAGAACTGGAAGGGTTCTCTTCTTTCAATGATGGGAGTCTTTCATAATCACCTGCGAGAGTAAACAGAACCTCCAACAGTGCAGCGCTCCCTCAGAACTGAACCATCTAACAGTGCAAGTTTCTCTCAGTGTACCCTCAGTGCAGTGTACCCTCAGTTCTAAACCCGCCGATAATTTCCTCTGTATTAAACTCTCTGATAGTCCAGCACTCCATCAGTACTGACCCTTGTAAATGTGCAGCACTCCCTCAGTGCCAACCTTCTGACAGTACAGCACTCCCTCAGTACTGACCCTCTGACAGTACAGCATTCCCTCAGTACTGACCCTCTGACAGTACAGCACTCCCGCAGTACTGGCCCTCTGACAGTGCAGCAATCCCTCAGCACTGACCCCTCTGACAGTACAGTATCCCCTCAGTAATGATCCCTCTGACAATGCAGTATTTCCTCAGTACTGATCATCCGACAGTGCAGTATTCCCTCAGTACTGACCTTCCAAAACTGCAGTGCTCCCTCAGTATTAACCTTCTGACAGTACAGCATTAGCTCAGTACTGACCCTCTGACAGTGCAGCACTTCCTCAGTACTGAACCTGTGACAGTGCAGCACTCCCTCAGTACTGACCCATGGACAGTGTGATATTCCCTCAGTACTGATCCTGTGACAGTGCAGCACTCCCTCAGTTCTGACCCTTGGACAGTGCAGTACTCCCTCAGTACTGACCCTTGGACAGTGCAGCACTCCCTCAGTGCTGACCCTGTGACAGCGTAGCACTCCCTCAGCACTAACCCTGTGACAGTGCAGCACTCCCTCAGTGCTGACCCTGGGACAGTGCAGCACTCCTTCAGTACTGACCCAACTTTTTCGTGCCAAACATGATGTATGTATGGAATGGGTGCCAGAGGAAGTGTTGGAGGCTGGAACAATTACAACATTCAAAAGGTACCTAGATGGGTTTATGAATAGGAAGGGTTTAGAGGGATATGGGCCAAATACTGGCAAATGGGACGAGATTAATCAGGATATCTGCTCGGCTTATGACGAGCTGGATCAAAGGGTCTGTTGCCATGCTGTACATCTCTATGACTCTATCCCTGAGCCTCGCAGGGTACTGAAGTACAGAGTTAGATGGAAATCTCTTGAAAACATTTGAACAAGTGAACTGTGAACAATTGTGGAAACTGTATCTCCTTATCCACATTTCACACTGGTCACTTGATTAAATCTCCCTTAAGCTTGTGTGTTGTCAGAAAAACAAACCCAGTGTTTTCTAACTATGAATTGGACTTGGATGTGAAAAGGACTGAACCATGTCTCTCATTCCCCTGCTTCCTCATTCAAAACTATTTTTGATTTCTTTTCAGGAGGAAAGGCAAATAGCATTCTTGATGTCTAGCTGACCACAGCTTTGAGGGTGGAACTTGCTTGATTTTAGTTGCGGAGTGTTTATGAGAGTAGTTATTAAAACACTCTTGTTTCTCCAGTTAATGAGCACTGTGCTTGACTGAACAATGAGATTCAAACTTGGGCATCTGCGGCAGTTTGTGATGGATCCCTGACGCTATGCCAAGTGTTTAATCCACGCGGGCTGAAGTCTCTCTGCCTCAGGCAGCAGTTGTAAAAACACCAGGCTTTTTTGTGCGTGATTATTTTTCTTTTTGATGTTCAGAGTCCTCCTTATGGGTGTCCACTCTCAGGCATTGTCTGTCTTTCAACACTCTATCTGTGCAAGCCAACTGTTTTTTTTTGTGGGTGGGCAAGAGAGAACTGGATCGGTTCGAACAATTTTCACTGCAGTTTAGAAGAATTAGAAGAAGGGAGGCAGTTCGCATCGAACTTATAAAATTCTAACAGGACTAGACAGGGTAAATGTCGTAAAGATTCTCCCGATAACTGGGGAATCCAGAACCGGGGACACAGTCTAAAAATACAGGGTAGGCCATCTAGGACAAAGATGAGGGTAAATGTTGCCACCCAGAGATTGGCGGGCCTGTGGGGGTTAGTTCAGCTCAGTTGACTGGATGGTTAGTGAGATGCCAACACCATGGGTTCAATCCCTACAGCAGATGACGTTTCTTTCTCAACCTCTCTCCCCTCGCCTGAGGTATGGGGGCCCTCAGGTTAAGCCACCATCAGTTGTGTCTCTCTGTAATGAGAGAGCATCTCTGTGGTCTGTTAAGATTATTGCAGCTTGACTTTTTTTTTAGATTAGATTCCCTACAGTGTGGAAACAGGCCCTTTAGGCCCCAACCAGTCCACACCAAACCCACCCAGACTCATTTCTCCCTATTTTTCTCCCTGACTAATGCACCTAACACTATGGGCAACTTAGCATGGACAATTCACCTGACCTGCACATCTTTTGGAATGTGGGAGGAAACTGGAGCACCGGGAGGAAACCCACACAGACACGGGGTGGACGTACAGACAGTCAGCCGAGGCTGGAATCGAACCCGGGTCCGTGGTGCTGTGAGGCAGCAGTGCTAACCAAGTGAGCCTGTGGAATTCTTTGCCTTTGAAAGAGGCTGAGGCTAATTCATTGAAATGTTTTTCAAGCAGGAGTCACGTCTAACTTTCAGGGATCAAAGGTTATGGGGAGAAAGCAGGAACAGGGCACTGAGTTGGCTGATCAGCCGTGATCCTATTGAAGGGTGTAGAAGGGCTGAATGGCCTACTCCTCGTTGTATTTTCTATGTTTCTATACGCTCCTGTTTCTGTCCAGTGGTCCACAGGTCCAATGAGATTTTAAAGTGAGACTCCAGCTAAAATCTCAAGTGAACAAAGAAGGTTCCCGGAAAAACTTCAAAGAACAGGGAAAGATGTCCAGGGCGTGCCGGCTAAGACCTACCCAGCACCAACATCATGAAAAAATTCCTCACCTGAAGTCTGTGGTACCTTACTGTGCCCAGGTTCCCACAACAATATTTGAACTAAAGCATCAGCTGTAAAACAGTTCGGGGCAATGTATATAGGAAGACTTCCTTTTCTGTTTGCTATGAAAATTACCTGATACCAGAAATAGGAGAGACAAAAAACAGAAAGTACTACAGAAACTCAGCAGGTCTGATCACATTGTAGGTAGGAAAAGCTGACTTAATGTTTCCAGTCCAGTGACCATTCATTAGAATATAAAACTGCACAGCACAGGAACAGGCCCTTTGGCCCACCATATCCATAGAATCCCTACAGTGTGGAAACAGGCCCGTCAGCCCAACAAATCCACACCAACCCTCTGAAGAGTATCCCACCCAAACCCATTCATCTACTCTATTATCCTGTATTTACCCCCTGACTAATGCACCTAACCTATACATCCCCGAACACTATGGGCAATTTAACACAGCCAATTCACCCTAACATGTTTACCTTTGGATTGTGGGAGGAAACCGGAGCACCCAGAGGAAACTCATGCAGACACGGGGAGGATATGCAAACTCCACACAGACAATCACCCGAGGTTGAAATTGAACCCAGGCTGCTGGCGCTTTGAGGCAGCAGTGCTAACCACTGAGCCACTGTGCTGCCCCTGTGCTGACCATAACGCCATTCTAAATTAATGCCATTGCCTGCACATGGTCCATTATCTCTCTATTCCCTGCTTATTCATGTGTTGGTTTAAATGCCTCTTACATATTGATATCATATCTGCTTCTATCATAGACCATGAGACGTCCAAATAGAGTTGGGCCATTTGGCCCATCGATCATTGTTGATATATTTCTCAACCCCATTTTCCTGCCTTCTCCCCATAACCCTTGATCCTCTTATTAGTCAAGAACCATTCTATCTCTGTCTTAAATACACTCAATGACTTTACTTCCCCTGGCAGTGCATTCCAGGAGTGGACATTGAAATGCCTTAGAAGAAAGTGAGGACTGTAGATTCTGGAGAGTCAGAGTCGAGAGTGTGGTGCTGGAAAAGCATAGCAGGTCAGGTAGCATCCGAGGAGCAGGAGAGTCAACATTTTGGGCAAAAGCCTTTTTACTGATGAAGGGCTTATGCCCGAAACATCGTCTCTCCTGCTCCTTGGATGCCGCCTGACCTGCTGTGCTTTCCCAGTGCCATACTTTTCGACATTGAAATGCCTTAGTCTTCCACTTCACAGAATGACATCACTGTAATGGTGTAAAAAGAGGCCATTTGGCTCAATGTGTCTGTACTGGATCGGTCAAGGACATGTCTATCAATTTGGGTACAATTTTCAGCCCAGAGACTGAAAGTACAGAGTTGTGTCAACATAGGCGTGCGCCCAAACCTCAAAGCTGGCATTAATTGGCAATGTCAGTCAAACTGTTACAGATGTTTTAAGAATTAATGGACAAAATTTGCCAAGCAGTGCAACAGGGAATGTTCTTTGACCTGGATAGGGGTGGGGGAATTGTTGGAGGAGGGGTCTACAGCATTTTGCTGAGGTGGGTGAGAGGGTATAACTCTGAGTGGACACGAGTGTTGCTGAAGAGATGTACGTGCAGCGCCAAGCCAAACCCTCTGCACGATCGAAGGTGCGGCCTTTTAGATGAGGAGTCACCCTTCATGTCTCCTTGGGCGGATGGCACTGTTCTGAAGAAGCGGAGGTGTCTTTGCCCAATACGTACCCATCCACAAGGGACTCAAAATGGAAAATTTATAACTTCGTCACTATCCTATTGCTGCTAGTGGGGATCTTTCACTGTCTGCCATCGAACTATTTGAGGTGGACAGCAACAGGGGACATAGGGATGGGGAAAGGTGAGGTGCCGTCCCTGTATGATGACAGCCCCATTCTCAACATCCTTCAGCTTGCTGAGCAGAAGAAGGAAAATAAAGCCAACTCTGTGCTAAACAACCCAAAGCAAAAAAAAATCACAAATACATTCACACTTGCTGCTCTTAAACAACTGATTCTGTTTCAAGTCCTAAAGGAAAGAAAGAAAGCCTTCTTCTGGAATACTGCAAAGTGAGCAATTACTCAGTAAGATCCTGACATCTACAGGGAAATGAGGGCTGACATGGGGCATAATTTTTTAATTATTATAACAATCCTCTGGTAGCTGTTTTGATAGAGTAGGACAGACATGGCTATATTAGTGCTCACTATAGCAGGCTGAGGCATCCAACTGGAAGCTACATGCCATCTGCTAATAAAACCCCAATGTGAGTATGTGAAACACAGATGAAGAAGGGATGGCTGAGCCAATGAGTTAGTTACAGCGACTGGGTCTTCCATCAGGTTTTCTCATCGGTAAGTTGGCTTGACTTTGTGTGCTATGGAACCCACTTGCGTCTGTCAACACTAGATCCGACTATTGCAAACCTCTGCTGGTCAACTGTCTCAATGCTCCACGTGCTTCAATCCAAAGTAGACAAGCAGGTGGCTGGAAGAACACAGCAAGCCAGGCGACAACAGGAGGTGGAGAAGTCGACATTTCGGGTGTAACCCTTCTTCAGAAATGGAGGTGCGGGCAGGGGGAGCAACAGATAAAGAGAGGGTCGGAGGGTTTTCAGTGGGGAAGGGATTGAGTGGTGAGGTAGTGATAGGTGAATACAGGTGGTGGTATGACCTGGTTACTCAATGGGAGGGATGAATCCAGTTGGGAGCTGGAAGGAAGGGTCGGTAGGTGGAATAGAAGGGAGGGGGCAGGGATGAAAAGGAAGTCGGACGATGGGAAGGGAAGTTATTTGAAGTTAGAGAACTCAACATTGAGGCTTACGGGTTGTTGTTTCTCCAATGTGACAGCAGTCCACATCCTAATTTGGATCTGCCTTAGTTCACCCATCACTCTTGTATATATTGAAGGGTATGCATACTCACCACCATCTTCTCAAGGGCAGCAAGGCAGGGATAATAAATGTCAGCCCAGCTAATGGTGCCCATGTCCCATGAGTGAATTTAAAAAGCAAAGCCTCCAATTGCTGTTGTTTCTTTACCATCCAAGTCTCCATCCCCCATTATCCATCTTACAACTCCTCGCCCTATGAGATTTCAGATCTCCTCCAGTTTTGCCCTTTGCTATATTCTCTCATCAATCATTTGTAGCTATATGTCTTCCGCAGCTAAGCATCTGAAATGGTTCCTCCCCGGCACCTCTCTCAGCCTTTACTCCGATAAAGTGGATCGGTGGCAGCATCCGGAAGTGCAGCGGATGGGAGCAGGTGGGGTACCAGGGAACCCACTCATCCCCAGGCCCATGGCTCCATCTCATCAATGCAGTGGTCACAGGAGTGGCTGCAGCAGAGACCCATAATAGAGACCCCAGAGCCTGTTACAGACACTCAGCAGCGATCGGAGGAGCCAGCAGAGGAGGAATAAAAGGAAGAGAGAAAAACAAACTAGATTGCAGTAAAATCTTGCACGATATTCAGTGTTTCAAGGTGATGCCGGAGCACGGTGAGACTTTGCGTAGAACACACAAAGAAACATTTTTGCCTGTAGTTTTACTTGCGTGTGACAACAAGTCGAAATCTATAAGAGGCTTCTGAAACTTACTTCTTGACCAAGATCTCTCATAAAGATTCCTCATACAGTCCAACATCAAAGTTTGTTTGCTAATAGCTCCCATGAAGTGCCTTAGAGACGTTACGGTGCATTAAAGATGCTGACTAATTCACAACGTTGCTGGTTGCTGTTAGGAAGCTCAAATGACAGTGTGGAGCATCACCAGGACAGGGACGGGGATAGGGACAGTGTGTGATGACTGGGCTACAGGGACACAGTGACAAGCTTTAACAATTTAGCAAGCCTCACACCAGCAGTAGAGCTTCACATTGTCTATGTGCAATGATAATGCCTGCTTTTTATTTATTGATTACTAGCACTGCAGCCTCTTGGCATCTCAGCTATGGCACAGAACAAAGAACACAGGACAGTACAGTGTAAAAACAGGCCCTTCGGCACACAATTTCTGTGCTGACCATGGTGTTATTCTAAACTAATCCATCTGCCTGCATATGGTTCATATCTCGCTATTCCCTGCCTGTTCACGTGTCTATCAAAATGCCTCTTAAACTTTGTCATAGAGTCATAGAGTCATAGAGATTTACAGCATGAAAACAGACCCTACGGTCCAACACGTCCATGCCGACCAGATATCCTAACCCAATCTAGTCCCACCTGCCAGCACCCGGCCCATATCCCTTCAAACCCTTCCTATTCATATACCCATCCAAATGCCTCTTAAATGTTGCAATTGTACCAGCCTCCACCACTTCCTCTGGCAGCTCATTCCATGCACATACCACCCTCTGTGTGAAAAAGTTGCCCCTTAGGTCTCTTATATATCTTTCCCCTCTCACCCTAAACCTATGCCCTCTAGTTCTGGACTCCCCGACCCCAGGGAACAGACTTTGTCTATTTATCCTATCCATGCCCCACATAATTTTGTAAACCTCTATAAGGTCATCCCTCAGCCTCCAACGCTCCAAGGAAAACAGCCCCAGCCTGTTCAGCCTCTCCCTATAGCTTAAATCCTCCAACCCTGACAACATCCTCGTAAATCTTTTCTGAACCCTTTCAAATTTGACAACATCTATCCGATAGGAAAGAGACCAGAATTGCACGCAATATTCCAACAGTGGCCTAAAAAACAACCCTCCACCACCACCCTCTGTCTTCTACCTTTGAGCCAATTCTGTATCCAATTTCTGCTATCATATCTGTTTCTATCACTTCACATGGTAGCAAATCCAGGCAACCACCACCCTCTGTATAAAAACTTGCCACCCACATCTCTTTTTTTCACATTATCCTTATCTTTCACACTCACGGGAATGCTGGTCCTGAAATCTGGTCAACTGGCTTTTAAAAGACTCCCATATTAAGATGTGGATTCATCTTCAAATAATCTAATTTCTCCAGTGTCTGCCTAATGCTGTTGTAATTAACCTACACAACTCCCTGCCCACCCCCTATCCCCGATTTAGCACTTTCACCTGAGAACCAGTCTTATATTATTCCATAATTATGATGAAACTCACAGAATTATGATCATTGTTCCCAAAATGCTCCACTTCTGAAATTTCAATCACCTGGCCCAGCTCTTTTCCCAGTACAAGAGCTAATTTAGTCCCTTCCCTAGTTGAACTATTTAATATTGTTTCAAGAATCCTTTCTGGATACACGTAATAAATTCTGCTCTAACTAAGCCCATAGCACTAGCCAATATTGGGGAAATTAAAATCACCCACCACCATAACCTTACTATTCTTACATGTTTCCATGTTGTACCTGCATAACTGTTTACAAATCTAATTCCCATTGACTATTGCAAGGCCAACAATAATAATCCCAGTGATTGAACCTTTCTATTTCCAGAATGTTTACCCAGATTGCCTTGCTGAATGAGCCACGCCCCCCCCCCGCCCAAAGATGTCCTGTCTTAGCTCAGCTCTGACATTTTCCTTAAAAAGTAACACAACTCCCCAACCTGTTTTACATCTGCATCTATTTTGCCTGAAATATCTAAATCCTGCAAAAGTGAACAACTAGTTCTGTTATTTTCTCAACCAAATTTCTCTAATGGTGACAACATTGTATATCAATCCAGGATCTAACCCCAATCCCACCCTGACTGTCCTCACTCCCAGTCTGACTGTTTTCACTCCCACTCTAACTGTTCTCACTCCTATTCTGACTGTCCTCACTCCCACTCTGACTATCCTCAGTCCCACTCTGACTGTTCTCACTCCCACTCTAACTGTTCTCACTCCCACTCTGACTGTCCTCACTCCCACTCTGACTGTCCTCACTCCCACTCTAACTGTCCTCAATCCCACTCTGACTATTCTCACTCCCACTCTGACTGTTCTCACTCCCACTCTGACCGTCCTCACTCCCACTCTGACTGTCCCCACTCCCACTCTGACTGTCCTCACTCCCACTCTGACTGTCCTCACTCCAACTCTGACTGTTCTCACTCCCACTCTAACTGTCCTCACTCCCACTCTGACTGTTCTCACTCCCACTCTGACTGTCCTCAGTCCCACTCTAACTGTCCTCACTCCCACTCTGGCTGTCCTCAGTCCCACTCTAACTGTCCTCACTGCCACCCTGACTGTCCTCACTCCCACTCTGACTGTCCTCACTCCCACTTTGACTGTCCTCAGTCCCGGTCTGACTGTCCTCACTCCCACTCTGACTGTCCTCACTCCCACTCTGACTATACGCAGTCCCACCCTGACTGACCCCAATCTCACTCTGACTGTCCTCAGTCCCACTCCGACTGACCCCAATCCCACTCTGACTGTCCTCAGTCCCACTCTGACTGACCCCAATCCCACTCTGACTGTCCTCAGTCCCACTCTGACTGTCCTCAGTCCCACCCTGACTGTCCTCAATCCCACTCTGACTGACCCCAATCCCACGCTGACTGTCCTCAGTCCCACTCTGACTGTCCTCAGTCCCACCCTGACTGTCCTCGCTCCCACTCTGACTGTCCTCACTCCCACTCTGACTGTCCTCACTCCCACTCTGACTGTCCTCAGTCCCAGTCTGACTGTCCTCACTCCCACTCCGACTGTCCTCACTCCCACTCTGACTGTCCTCACTCCCACTCTGATTATACTCAGTCCCACCCTGACTGACGCCAATCTCACTCTGACTGTCCTCAGTCCCACTCTGACTGTACTCAGTTCCACCCTGACTGTCCTCAATCCCACTCTGTATGACCCCAATCCCACTCTGACTGTCCTCACTCCCACTCTGACTGTACTCAGTTCCACCCTGACTGACCCCAATCTCACTCTGACTGTCCTCAGACCCACTCTGACTGATCACAATCCCACTCTGACTGTCCTCAGTCCCACTCTGACTGTTCTCACTCCTACTCTGACTGTTCTCACTCCCACTCTGGCTGTCCTCAGTCCCACTCTAACTGTTCTCACTCCCACTCTTATTGTCCTCACTCCCACTCTGACTGTCCTCAGTCCCAGTCTGACTGTTCTCACTCCCACTCTGACTGTCCTCACTCCCACTCTGCCCATACACAGTCCCACCTTGACTGACCCCAATCTCACTCTGACTGTCCTCAGTCCCACTCTGACTGACCCCAATCTCACTCTGACTGTCCTCAGTCCCACTCTGACTGACCCCAATCCCACTCTGACTGTCCTCAGTCCCACTCTGACTGTCCTCACTCCCATTCTGATTATACTCAGTCCCACCCTGACTGACGGCAATCTCACTCTGACTGTCCTCAGTCCCACTCTGACTGACCCCAATCCCACTCTGACTGTCCTCAGTCCCACTCTGACTGACCCCAATCCCACTCTGACTGTCCTCAGTCCCACTCTGACTGTCCTCAGTCCCACTCTGACTGACCCCAATCCCACTCTGACTGTCCTCAGTCCCACTCTGACTGTCCTCAGTCCCACCCTGACTGTCCTCACTCCCACTCTGACTGTCCTCACTCCCACTCTGACTGTCCTCACTCCCACTCTGACTGTTCTCACTCCCACTCTGGCTGTCCTCAGTCCCACTCTAACTGTTCTCACTCCCACTCTTATTGTCCTCACTCCCACTCTGACTGTCCTCAGTCCCACTCTGACTGTCCTCAGTCCCAGTCTGACTGTTCTCACTCCCACTCTGACTGTCCTCACTCCCACTCTGACTGTCCTCAGTCCCACCTTGACTGACCCCAATCTCACTCTGACTGTCCACAGTCCCACTCTGACTGACCCCAATCCCACTCTGACTGTCCTCAGTCCCACTCTGACTGTCCTCAGTCCCACCCTGACTGTCCTCAATCCCACTCTGTATGACCCCAATCCCACTCTGACTGTCCTCACTCCCACTCTGACTGTACTCAGTTCCACCCTGACTGACCCCAATCTCACTCTGACTGTCCTCAGACCCACTCTGACTGATCCCAATCCCACTCTGACTGTCCTCAGTCCCACTCTGACTGACCCCAATCCCACTCTGACTGTCCTCACTCCCACTCTGGCAGTCCTCACTCCCACTCTAACTGTTCTCACTCCCACCCTGACTGTCCTCACTCCCACTCTGACTGTCCTCACTCCCACTCTGACTGTCCTCAGTCCCAGTCTGACTGTCCTCACTCCCACTCCGACTGTCCTCACTCCCACTCTGACTGTCCTCACTCCCACTCTGCCCATACTCAGTCCCACCCTGACTGACCCCAATCCTACTCTGACTGTCCTCAGTCCCACTCTGACGGACCCCAATCCCACTCTGACTGTCCTCAGTCCCACTCCGACTGTCCTCACTCCCACTCTGACTGTCCTCACTCCCACTCTGCCCATACTCAGTCCCACCCTGACTGACCCCAATCTCACTCTGACTGTCCTCAGTCCCACTCTGACTGACCCCAATCCAACTCTGACTGTCCTCAGTCCCACTCCGATTGTCCTCACTCCCACTCTAACTGTTCTCACTCCCACCCTGACTGTCCTCACTCCCACTCTGACTGTCCTCACTCCCACTCTGACTGTCCTCAGTCCCAGTCTGACTGTCCTCACTCCCACTCCGACTGTCCTCACTCCCACTCTGACTGTCCTCACTCCCACTCTGCCCATACTCAGTCCCACCCTGACTGACCCCAATCCTACTCTGACTGTCCTCAGTCCCACTCTGACGGACCCCAATCCCACTCTGACTGTCCTCAGTCCCACTCCGACTGTCCTCACTCCCACTCTGACTGTCCTCACTCCCACTCTGCCCATACTCAGTCCCACCCTGACTGACCCCAATCTCACTCTGACTGTCCTCAGTCCCACTCTGACTGACCCCAATCCCACTCTGACTGTCCTCAGTCCCACTCCGATTGTCCTCACTCCCACTCTGACTGTCCTCACTCCCACTCTGCCCATACTCAGTCCCACCCTGACTGACCCCAATCTCACTCTGACTGTCCTCAGTCCCACTCTGACTGTCCTCAGTCCCACTCTGACTGACCCCAATCCCAGTCTGACTGTCCTCAGTCCCACTCTGACTGTCCTCAGTCCCACTCTGACTGTCCTCACTCCCACTCTAACTGTCCTCACTTCCCCTCTGACTGCCCTCACTCCCACTCTGACTGTCCTCAGTCCCACCTTGACTGACCCCAATCTCACTCTGACTGTCCTCAGTCCCACTCTGACTGACCCCAATCCCACTCTGACTGTCCTCAGTCCCACTCCGATTGTCCTCACTCCCACTCTGACTGTCCTCACTCCCACTCTGCCCATACTCAGTCCCACCCTGACTGACCCCAATCTCACTCTGACTGTCCTCAGTCCCACTCTGACTGTCCTCAGTCCCACTCTGACTGACCCCAATCCCAGTCTGACTGTCCTCAGTCCCACTCTGACTGTACTCAGTTCCACCCTGACTGTCCTCAATCCCACTCTGTATGACCCCAATCCCACTCTGACTGTCCTCACTCCCACTCTGACTGTACTCAGTTCCACCCTGACTGACCCCAATCTCACTCTGACTGTCCTCAGACCCACTCTGACTGATCACAATCCCACTCTGACTGTCCTCAGTCCCACTCTGACTGTTCTCACTCCTACTCTGACTGTTCTCACTCCCACTCTGGCTGTCCTCAGTCCCACTCTAACTGTTCTCACTCCCACTCTTATTGTCCTCACTCCCACTCTGACTGTCCTCAGTCCCAGTCTGACTGTTCTCACTCCCACTCTGACTGTCCTCACTCCCACTCTGCCCATACACAGTCCCACCTTGACTGACCCCAATCTCACTCTGACTGTCCTCAGTCCCACTCTGACTGACCCCAATCTCACTCTGACTGTCCTCAGTCCCACTCTGACTGACCCCAATCCCACTCTGACTGTCCTCAGTCCCACTCTGACTGTCCTCACTCCCATTCTGATTATACTCAGTCCCACCCTGACTGACGGCAATCTCACTCTGACTGTCCTCAGTCCCACTCTGACTGACCCCAATCCCACTCTGACTGTCCTCAGTCCCACTCTGACTGACCCCAATCCCACTCTGACTGTCCTCAGTCCCACT
This sequence comes from Chiloscyllium plagiosum, assembly GCF_037043375.1. NCBI lineage: Eukaryota > Metazoa > Chordata > Chondrichthyes > Orectolobiformes > Hemiscylliidae > Chiloscyllium > Chiloscyllium plagiosum. The sequence goes on along the minus strand of NW_028270139.1, from coordinate 155,374,379 downwards.
CTGACTGTCCTCAGTCCCACTCTGACTGACCCCAATCCCACTCTGACTGTCCTCAGTCCCACTCTGACTGTCCTCAGTCCCACCCTGACTGTCCTCACTCCCACTCTGACTGTCCTCACTCCCACTCTGACTGTCCTCACTCCCACTCTGACTGTTCTCACTCCCACTCTGGCTGTCCTCAGTCCCACTCTAACTGTTCTCACTCCCACTCTTATTGTCCTCACTCCCACTCTGACTGTCCTCAGTCCCACTCTGACTGTCCTCAGTCCCAGTCTGACTGTTCTCACTCCCACTCTGACTGTCCTCACTCCCACTCTGACTGTCCTCAGTCCCACCTTGACTGACCCCAATCTCACTCTGACTGTCCACAGTCCCACTCTGACTGACCCCAATCCCACTCTGACTGTCCTCAGTCCCACTCTGACTGTCCTCAGTCCCACCCTGACTGTCCTCAATCCCACTCTGTATGACCCCAATCCCACTCTGACTGTCCTCACTCCCACTCTGACTGTACTCAGTTCCACCCTGACTGACCCCAATCTCACTCTGACTGTCCTCAGACCCACTCTGACTGATCCCAATCCCACTCTGACTGTCCTCAGTCCCACTCTGACTGACCCCAATCCCACTCTGACTGTCCTCACTCCCACTCTGGCAGTCCTCACTCCCACTCTAACTGTTCTCACTCCCACCCTGACTGTCCTCACTCCCACTCTGACTGTCCTCACTCCCACTCTGACTGTCCTCAGTCCCAGTCTGACTGTCCTCACTCCCACTCCGACTGTCCTCACTCCCACTCTGACTGTCCTCACTCCCACTCTGCCCATACTCAGTCCCACCCTGACTGACCCCAATCCTACTCTGACTGTCCTCAGTCCCACTCTGACGGACCCCAATCCCACTCTGACTGTCCTCAGTCCCACTCCGACTGTCCTCACTCCCACTCTGACTGTCCTCACTCCCACTCTGCCCATACTCAGTCCCACCCTGACTGACCCCAATCTCACTCTGACTGTCCTCAGTCCCACTCTGACTGACCCCAATCCAACTCTGACTGTCCTCAGTCCCACTCCGATTGTCCTCACTCCCACTCTAACTGTTCTCACTCCCACCCTGACTGTCCTCACTCCCACTCTGACTGTCCTCACTCCCACTCTGACTGTCCTCAGTCCCAGTCTGACTGTCCTCACTCCCACTCCGACTGTCCTCACTCCCACTCTGACTGTCCTCACTCCCACTCTGCCCATACTCAGTCCCACCCTGACTGACCCCAATCCTACTCTGACTGTCCTCAGTCCCACTCTGACGGACCCCAATCCCACTCTGACTGTCCTCAGTCCCACTCCGACTGTCCTCACTCCCACTCTGACTGTCCTCACTCCCACTCTGCCCATACTCAGTCCCACCCTGACTGACCCCAATCTCACTCTGACTGTCCTCAGTCCCACTCTGACTGACCCCAATCCCACTCTGACTGTCCTCAGTCCCACTCCGATTGTCCTCACTCCCACTCTGACTGTCCTCACTCCCACTCTGCCCATACTCAGTCCCACCCTGACTGACCCCAATCTCACTCTGACTGTCCTCAGTCCCACTCTGACTGTCCTCAGTCCCACTCTGACTGACCCCAATCCCAGTCTGACTGTCCTCAGTCCCACTCTGACTGTCCTCAGTCCCACTCTGACTGTCCTCACTCCCACTCTAACTGTCCTCACTTCCCCTCTGACTGCCCTCACTCCCACTCTAACTGTCCTCACTCCCCCTCTGACTGTCCTCACTCCCCCTCTGACTGTCCTCACTCCCACTCTAACTGTCCTCACTCCCCCTCTGACTGTCCTCACTCCCACTCTAACTGTCCTCACTCCCATTCTGACTGTCCTTAGTCCCACTCTGACTGTCCTCAGTCCCACTCTGACGTCCTCACTCCCACCCTGACTGTCCTCAGTCCCAGTCTGACTGTCCTCAGTCCCACTCTGACTGTCCTCACTCCCACCCTGGCTGTCCGCAGTCCCACTCTAACTGTTCTCAGTCCCACTCTGGCTGTCCTCACTCCCACTCTGACTGTCCTCAGTCCCACCCTGACTGTCCTCACTCCCACCCTGACTGAGCCCAATTCCACTCTGACTGTCCTCACTCCCACCCTGACTGTCCTCAGTCCCACTCTGACTATCCCCAGTCCCACTCTGACTGACCCCAATCCCACTCTGACTGTCGTCAGTCCCACTCTGACTGACCCCAATCCCACTCTGCCTGTCGTCAGTCCCATTCTGACTGTCCTCAGTCCCACTCTGACTGTCCTCACTCCCACCTTGACTGTCCGCAGTCCCAGTCTAACTGTTCTCAGTCCCACTCTGACTGTCCTCACTCCCACCCTGACTGAGCCCAATTCCACTCTGACTGTCCTCACTCCCACCCTGACTGTCCTCAGTCCCACTCTGACTATCCTCAGTCCCACTCTGACTGACCCCAATCCCACTCTGACTGACCCCAATCCCACTCTGACTGTCGTCAGTCCCACTCTGACTGTCCTCAATCCCACTCTGACTGACCCCAATCCCACTTTGTCTGTCCTCAGTCCCACCCTGACTGTCCTCAGTCCCACTCTGACTGTCCTCAGTCCCACTCTGACTAACCCCAATCCCACTCTGACTGTCCTCAGTCCAACCCTGACTGTCCTCAGTCCAACCCTGACTGTCCTCAGTCCCACTCTGTCCTCAGTCCCACTCTGACTGACCCCAATCCCATTCTGGCTGTCCTCAATCCCACCCTGACTGTCCTCAGTCCCACTCTGACTGTCCTTAGTCCCACTCTGACTGACCCCAATCCCACTCTGACTGTCCTCAGTCCCACCCTGACTGTCCTCAGTCCCACTCTGACTGTCCTCAATCCCACTCTGACTGACACCAATCCCACTCTGACTGTCCTCAGTCCAACCCTGACTGTCCTCAGTCCCACTCTGACTGTCCTTAGTCCCACTCTTGACTGTCCTTAGTCCCACTCTGACTGACCCCAATCCCACCCTGACTGTCCTCAGTCCCACCCTGACTGTCCTTACTCCCACTCTGACTGTCCTTACTCCCACTCTGACTGGCCCCAATCCCACTCCGACTGTCCTCACTCCCACCCTGACTGTCCTCACTCCCACACTGACTGTCTCTAATCCCGTCAATGCTCACACTCAACTGTCGGAAGAATAATCCAGAGCTGGCCTGAAAACAAAGCATGCACACATCATTAGGAATGGAAAGGCTGCCTGATTTTCCCTTTCTGCTTTGATCGTATCTTCAGGTCAAAAGTCTGAACATTTGGTCCATCTGAGCCTGTTCCGAAATGATTAATCACTCAGGATTGGAATGTTCACTTGACACCCTTCTCCTCAAGAACTCTTTGTGAGGGAGAGAGTTTTAGATTTGCATTCCCATGTTTTCTGATGTTGCGCTCCCTGACATCATTCCTCAACAGCCGAGATTCAACTGAAATCTCCCTTGTGGGCAATAAGCTCAGCACTAATGACAGAGGGAGTCTTTCTGGATGAGGAAAAATCTCTGCTCCCAGAAAATGGTGAGCCTGTGGAACTCTCCGCTACAGTAAGTGGTTGAAGTCAGAACATTGAATGCTTTCAAGAAGGAATTAGATATAGCTCACAAATAGAAATTGCTGGAGAAACTCAGCACATCTGACAGCCACTCTTCATTCACCCAATCTCAAAACATTAACTCAGCTTCCTCCTGCCAGATGTTGCCAGAGCTGTTGAATTTCTCCAGCACTATCTGGTTTTGTTTCAGGTTTACAGAATACACAATTTCTTTGTTTTAAATTAGATACTGTTCTTAGGGCTGAAGGGGCATAGAGTCATACAGCATGGAAACAAACCCTTTGGTCCAATCGGTATTTGCAAACTGTATCCCACACGAATCTTGGCCCATACCCCTCCAAGCCTTTCCTATTATGTACTAAGAGTCATAGAGATGTACAGCACTGAAACACACCCTTCAGTCCAACTCATCCATGCTAGATGTCCAAAAATGACCATATATCCAAAACTAATCTAGTCCCATTTGGGATTTGGTCCATATCTCTCCAAACTCTTCTTATTCATATATCCATCCAGATGCCTTTTAAATGTTGTATTTGTGCCATCCTCCACCACTTCCTCTGTCTGTTAATTCCATACATGCACCACTCTGAGTGAAAAAGTTGCCATCTTTTAAACATTGCAACTATACCAACATCCAGCACCTCCTCTGGCAGATCATTCCACAAATGAACCAATCTCTGCGAGAAAAAGTTGCCCCTAAGGTCCCTTTAAATTTTTCTCCTCTTACATTAAAAATACGTTCCCTAGCTTGGAACTCCCCCAACCCGAAGGAAAAGATCCTTGTCATTCACCTAATCTGTGCCCCTCATGATTTTATAAACCTCTGTAAAGTCACCCCTCAGCCTCCTATGCTCCAGGGAAAAAGTTCCCGGTCTGTCCCATCTATTTTAATATCTCAAAGAGTAGGGGAGAAAGGAAGACAGGGCATTGAGTTGGATGACCAGCCGTGATCGTACTGAACAGTGGAACAGGCTCGAAGGGCTGGATGGCCTCCTCCAGGTTAGATGTTCTGTTTTTCCTTTCATCTACACATCTTCATTCCAGATGAAGCACGGGTTTGTACCTCTTAGGCTGCCTACTGTCATCAATACAACATGCTCATTCACATCTTACTGAGCTCATATTATCTTTTATAAAAGACATGAGGAGCAGGTCTACGTTGTTATGTTTTGCTTGATGTGTTTATTAAACTGGGAGTTGGGAATTGTGTCTGCCTGTTGAAGGAATGATGTGTTTTGACAGGCCCAGCTGGGCGCTTGTTGGCAAGAATTGTTTTTCTCTCACGCACCCCCCCCCCCCCCCCCACACTCCTTTTGAGAAACAAAAAAGAACAGGATTGCAGGAACTGGAAATTGTGAAGAGCAAAGCAATGATTAATGTGCTGGGCCATTCAATCCATGAACTTGGCCAGCCGTTGTCTTTTATTAAAAAAGAATTTCTCACTTCTTCTTGAGCCTGACTCAGGTGGGGGTGGGGGTGAAGGGGTGGGGGTTGGATCCCGGTCAATGTGGGGGAACGGGAGATGTGGGGAGTGGGGGCGGGGAGATTGATAGGGTGAGGAGACTGGTTCTGATTATGTCCCTGCTCCAGTCAACTAGAACAAAAGCGGCTGCCTCAGTCGCTGTTTGAACTTTTCATTTCTTCTGCAAGTTTTAAAGAAAGAGGACTGTGGTTAAAAGTAATGAGTGTTGCATCTGGAAACAGAGCAGCAGGAGTAGGTCATTTGAGGCTGCTTCGCCATTCATTAGCTCATCATCGACCTCAAAGATACAATCTCTGTATCCCTGGACATCATGACTCTCCAGAAATCTACTGATTTCAGTTTTGAATCTGCTCAGTGGTTGTACTCTCACAACCCTGTGGATTATGGAATTCCAAAGATTAACCACCTTCTGAGTGAAGAAATACTTCCTCTTCTCAGTCAGAAAAGGCCTGTCCCCTTTCCTGAGATTAAGTCCTCGGTTCGAGGGTTCACAGGCCAGGAGGAACACACACCTATTTATATCCACCCTTTCATGCCTTGGCAGAATTTTATATGTTTCAAGAAGATGGCCTCTCAATGTCAGAAAGTCATAGAGGTTCACAGCATGGAAACAGGCCCTTCAGCCTAACTTGCCCAGTTTTCACAATTAATCTAGTCCCATTTGCTGGCGTTTGGTCCATATCCCTCCATACCTATCCCTTCCATATATGTGTCCAAGTGTTTCTTCAATGAAAAAACTGTACTAGCCTCCACCACTACCTCTAGCAGCCTATTTCAGACACTCACCAACTTCTGTGTGAAAAATTGCCCCCTTTTGTATCTCTCCCCTTACACCTTAAGCCTATGCCCTGTAGTTTTGGACTCCCCTACCATGGAGAAAAGCTGCTGGCTATCTACCTTATGTATGATTTTGTAGACCTCTATAAGACCCCTCAGTCTCCTATGTTTGTAACTCATCACAATGCAGATCCAGTCTCCTCAGTCTCATCTCACAGAATTAGCCAACCTCCCAGGTCTGGGTGAGTATCGAGTCCACTCCATCCATGGCATATACAAAGTCACTATAGTCCTACCAGAACATAGGGCTGCTCTCTCATTAGAGAGACAGATAATTGGCATTGTTTTAACCTAAGGGTTACCACACCTCAGATGAGGGGAGAGGTTGAGAAGGAGAGTCCTTCATGGTAACCTTAGCCAGTGGAGGAATTGAACCCATGCTGCTGGAATCATTCTTCATCACAAACCAGCCATCCAACCTAACCGACCCGCCCTAACAAATATCTCCTTTGTTAGGCAACCAAAACTGTGCACGGTTCTCCAGGGCTCTCTACAACCACAGCAAGACATCTTCACTTCTACACTCAAACAACTGTGTTACAAAAACCAATGGACCATTAGTGTTCCTAAACCCTTGCTGCAACTGCACATTGACTTTTAGTGACTTATGAATGAGGTGTGTTTTTAATTCCACCAGTTGTAGCCCTGTGTTTTGTACCCACATCATCAGCCTGTATGCCTGGCTTTTAAATTTCAAGTTGACTGGCATTAACATTTCAACCACCACCTGCTCTAACACCAATACTTGTGTTATTATCCCTTGTTATTTTGTGTTCTACTTTTCAAAGTTCTTTCCCTGTTGGTTGCCTGTCTTCTGCATCATCTGAGAGGAGACAAGCAGAGCAAGGTCATGTAATTCTGCTGTGGATACAGTCAATACTCTCCAGGACTGAGTACTTTCAGACAATTTTCATATTATTAGCTGCAATACGAATGCAAATATTTCTTTCCTGTCATTTTGTCATGGATCAGCAAGTCTTGTCACATTCTTAACCTGACCTCCAGGTTGTTATTGGGCTCAATGGAGTTGGGTAACATTAAGTTGCCGATCCAATCATAGAATCCCTACAGTGTGGAAGCAGGCCATTCGGTCCATCCAGTCCACAGGGGGGAGAAAAGAATTGTTCTGATGGGAGAGGATTCATGCAAAGTGTGCTGGGAAGTGTTCTGGTGAATCAAATAACAAGGCTTGCAGAAACGGATTATAAAACAAAATGCAGAAGGGGATAGTTTGGAAGAAGGGATACATAGAACCAGAGCAAAAGGATAAAACAGCATTGCAGGGCAACTCTATGTGTAATGATATACCCAGAGCAAGATAGAGAATCATAACTCAAAAGCAGCAAATAGAGTCAGAGGGAAAACATGGTTTTAAAATGAAATCCAAATTAATAGCCCTTTACTAAATGCACATAGTACTTGGACTAAAATAAAGGAATTTATGACACAAATAGAGGTTAACATGTCAGCTTGTACAGCCATTTTGAAGGCATGGCTACAACAAGATTAAATCTGGGAATTAAATAGTCAAGAGTAAATGACTTCTTGAAAGTACAGGCAGAAAGGAAAAGACAGTGGAATAACTTTGTTAGTATGACAGCAAGAAATGATCTTGAATCGGAAAATGTATAATCCGTGTTGGTGGAGGTTAGAGCCACAAAATAAATTTTGAAGGTAAACTAACAAGTACGAGGTGAAAATGATAGTAAGAGTTGTTTAACAATATAAAAAGGGAGAGACTTCAAGAATACTTTGCATCAGCCTTCACAATAGAAGACACTAAAAAATTTCCAACAATACTAAATAACTAAGGAATGAAAAGGAAATAAATACAATTATTATTACTGGAGAAAAGATACTAGATAAACTAATGGGTCTAAACATGTAGGAACAGACAAAGGCCATTCAGCCCATCGAGTCTGCTCCACCATTCAATGAGATTGTGGCTGATAGAATAATCCTCACATCCACTTTCCTGCCTTTTCCCCATGAACCCTGATTCCCTTACTGATTAGAAATCTGTCTATCTCAGCCTTGAATATCACTGGGGAGGCAATGGCCTATTATAACTCAGCAAATGTCAGGGGACCTGTATTTGAATCCTGTCAAAGCAGATGGTGGAATTTGAATTCAATAAAAATCTGGAATCAAGGGTCACACCATGAAAGCCATGAATCCATTGTCCTTTAGGAGGGAAACTGTGATCCTTACCGGGTCTGGACCACATGTGTCTCCAGATCCCCAGCAATGTGGTTGATTCGTAACAGTAAGTGCTGGCCTGCCCAGCGACACCCACTGCCCATGAATGAATAAAAACAAAGTTAACCTCTGCAGCCCACTACAGTAATAAATCCCACAGATTCACTTCCCTCTGAGAGAAGAAGTTCCTCCTCATCCCTATCTTAAATACAAAGTCAGAAGTCACATGACATCAGATGATGGGGCAGCAGTCCGAAAGCTTGTGATTCAAATAAACCTGTTGGACTATAACCTGGTATCATGTGACTCCTGACTTTGTCCATCCCATTCAACACTGACACCTCTACAGTCTGCCTTAAATGGGTGACCCATCACTTTGAGATTACCTCCTCTGATCCTAGACTTGCTCACTAGGGAAACAAAGTCTCTGCACCTGCCCTATCAAAATCCCCAAAGAATGTTTCAATAATATCACCCCTCATCCTTCAAAATGGTATTAAGTGCAAGTACTCCAACCTGCTCAACCACATCAATAGCCAATCCATGATCATATCACACAAAGAAGGCTTACTCATGTCATGTAAGATACTAAGAGGACTGGCAGCTCTTCAGTGAATGAGCAGTTTGAGATGCAGCTTGTGCTAGTCCTAATGGCTTCCATATTTGATCTTCCGTACAGAAAGCACCAACATCAGAGGTCACCTGACTATGACAAGTGTTTGTGCACAATTTGTACTGCATAATGATCTTTCTCCAAACACAGTACTTCCACGACTCAAATCCCTCTGATGTTTTGCCCAAGCAGCCATAGAATCATAGAGGTCTACAGCATGAAAACAGGCCCTTTGGCCCAATTTACCTATGCCGCTCAGGTTTCACCATCACAGTCCTTAGGTTTTCATGAACATCTTACAGGATTAAAAAGAGAGGAGAAGAGGTGTAGGGATGGGATTTCAGCACTTAGAGTCTCGGCAGCTAAAGGGATGGCCACCAATAGTGCAACAGTGAAAACCAGGAATATACAGAAAAGTTAAAACTGAAGTGTAATCCTGGAAGTAGCACGGAGTGCCGTCAGTTCACAGGAGGATAGGTCGGAATGGGTGATAGGGGCAGAGACATTGAGGCAACCAATGTCACATCGATGGTTCTCAGTGAACTATGCAGGTAAATGACCAGAGGAAGGGGTCCAGGTGGAGGGAGAGTGTTGGAGGTGGGCAAAGGGGTCTATGGAATGTGAAGAGGACTCTTTTCCAAAGAAATGGGCACGGAGATGAAGGTGATGGAAGAAGTTCAGGTTGTACCTTTGCTCGCTGAGATGGAAGGTTTGTTTTCAGGCATTGCGTCACCATGCCAGGTAATATCATCAGTGAGCCTTCGGTGAAGCGCTGGTGTTCTGTCCTGCTTTCTGTTTATGAGTCTCGGTCTGTTAAAGTGGATGATATCATTTCCGGTTCTTTTTCTCAGAGGTTGGTAAATGGGGTTCAAATCGCTATGTTTATTGATGGAGTTCTGGTTTGAATGCCAGGCCTCTAGGAATTCCCGTGTGTGTTGCTGTTTAGCCTGTCCCAGGATGGATGTGTCGTTTATGTGATTGACGAAGAGTTCAAAGTCATACCGTGCCTGATATTCTTCAAGGGGAGGATGCAGAGGGATAAAACAGAGACCTTTGCTGATGACAGAATGGTGTCAGGAGTACAGAAGTGTACTTTTTTGGTGGTGAGTTATCTGCCTCAATTAGAATATTGCTCCCAATTCTGATTGCTAAGCTTTAGGAAGGATGTTAAGTTAGAGATACTGCGCAGTCGATTGACTGGAATAACTACCAAAAACGAGGGAATTGGGATATGTGGAGGGACTGTGAGAACTTGAGAAACTGGGGCTGTTCTACCTGCAGCTTGAAAGGCTAGTGGAAGAGTTAACGAAGGAACTGAAAAGTGCTTTCAAAGAGTCGTTATGATGAAACTATTTCCACCGGTTGGATGTGAGAGGTTTAAGCAAATTGTCAAAAAAAATCAACTAGCAGAAGAAATATTTTTTATGCAGGAACTCTTTACGCACCAGAGAGTGCTGCCTGAGAGAGTGGTGGGAGTAGATTAAATAGCTATCTTGTAAGGGAAATGGGATAATAAGTAGTTGAAATAATTGCTTGGTTGCACAGAACTTCAATGTTGAAAGGATTAAGAAATCAAAGCTTTTCATCTTGCTCTGGCATGGCAACACCCTGACCAATCAAACTAGATCTGCCTGGTTTAAAGGCAAAGACTGACAGTTACCATTGTCTCCGTAGCAATGACAGTTCAACCAATTGCCACCCTCTTCTCTGGCTTGGTGTTTACTTTATCAAATCTGCTTCTTTTTTCCTGGTCCTGATGAGTGCAAGTTAAAAGACTTTGACTTGCCACCTCCATTTTGAAATATCTTGCAATATACTTTGTGTGACTGTTGGGAAAGATTTGGAAAGTAGGCTTAACTAATGAACTGTACTGCAGTAAAATCTTGCATTATGTTCAGTGCTTCAAGATGGTGCTGGAACTTGGTGGGACTTTGAGTATAACATGCAGCAAAACACCTTTCACTGTATTTTTTATATACACGTGAAAATAAATTTAACCTAATCTGATTGGACTTTTTTTTTCCGAAGTGCTGGTATTAGCACATTGGGGGGAATGGCTGCTTTCTACATTGACTCTACAATTTAACAAAGTAGAATGAGAGAGAGCTGTTGGAAGCATTAGTAATGCTCAGGACCTTTAAATTTCCTCATTCCATCTTCCTCCAATTTGATATTTAATTATCTGGTGGGTGAAGTAAATATTCCATTGAAAGTACAGCACTGTCTCTATTCTACCTCAGTGTATTTTTTTTTCATTCATTCATGGGATACAAACATCGGTCAGCATTTATTGCCTGCTGCCTAGTTACCCCTAAGAAAATGGTGTCTCCTGAAACCATGACAGTCCATGTGCTGTGAGTGAACCCACAACGCCATGAGGGAGGAAGTTCCAGGATTTCGACCCAGTGACACTGAAGGAATGACTGAAATCAGGATGGTGAATGGTTTGGAGGGGAACTTGCAGGTGGTGGTGTTCCCATGTATCTGCTGCCCTTGCCCTTGAGATGGTGGAGTACACAGGCTTGAAAGTCACTTACCATCCAGTCAAGGATGGCCCTTGGGCTGATTTGCAAGGCTGATGGGCTCATCACAAAGAAACAAAAAGAAGGCAAGTGAGAGAGACAGACACTCTTCAAAATGAAGGTGTCCTGTCCACAGAGTAGCTGCAATGCTTCCTACAATAGAAGTGATGACCCCAGAAACATACTTCATTGTGAAGCACTTTGGCATATCTCAAAGTCATGAATTCACGAGAGTCTAGAAGGATGAGAGAGGATCTGATGCAAACGTATAAAATTCTAACACGGCTGAACAGACTGGATGAGGGGGGATATTTCCCTTGGTTGGGAAGTCAACAGCCAAGGGAAGCAGACTCAGGATATGAAGTTGATCATTTCAGATTGAGATTTTTTCACTCAAATGTTAGTGAACCTACAGAATTCTCTACCACCGAAGGCTGCAGAGGACAGGGTGCTGAATATTTTTCAAGAAACAGACAGATGCATTTTTGATTTTAAAGGCATCAAGGGGTATGAAGACAAAGCAAGGACATGAGTGACATTGCAGGCTCAAAGGATGAAGGGCTCCTGCCTGAAATGTCAATTTTCCTGCTCCTCAGATGCTACCTGACCTGATGTGCTTTTCCAACACCACTCGAATTTTGACTCTGATCTCCAGCATCTGTAGTCCTTACATTCACCTCAAAGGACTGAATGGCCTACTCTGACTCTTTGTTTCTATGTTTCCAAGAAAGCTCTTCTATTAATGTTGTTCCTTCTTTCAAAGTCGGGAGTGGTGCAGTTGAGGCAAAGCCAAACATTGGCAACAGCTCTCGCGTCAAATGTAGATGAGCATCTCTAATTGAATCAATCTAAGTATTTAATTTCCCATTCAAATCTTCTGGGTTCTCTCCATAAAACAGATAGCTGAGGTCAATCACAGATGAGACATTGCAGCTTCTGGATGTCATTCGAAGATTAAGGAAGAGGTTTCTTGAAACTTGGCCTCTCAGGAAGAGAAAGAACTCACATTTATGTAACACCCCCAGTAACATAGAACATAGAACATAGAACAATACAGCGCAGAACAGGCCCTTCGGTCCTCGATGTTGTGTCGACCTGTGAACTATTCTCAGCTCGTCCCCCTACACTATCCCATCATCATCCATGTGCTTATCCAAAGATTGTTTAAATCTCCCTCATGTGGCTGGGTTAACTTTGTTGGCAGGTAGGGCTTTCCACACCCTTACCACTCTCTGAGTAAAGAACCTCCCTCTGACATCTGTCATAAATCTATCACCCCTCAATTTGTAGTTATGCCCCCTCATACAAGCTGATGTCATCATCCTAGGAAAAAGACTTTCACTGTCTACCCTATCATCTTGTAGGTCTCTATCAAATCCCCTTTTAGCCTTCTTTTTGCCAATGAGAACAGGTTCAAGTCTCTCAGCCTTTCCTCATAAGACCTTCCCTCCAGACCAGACAATATCCTGGTAAATCTCCTTTGCACCTTTTCCAATGCTTCCCCATCCTTCCCAAAATATGGGAAACATCCTTCACTTTTCGACATACCTCACAGAAACTGCTGTCAATTATATTACTTTCATGGAACTCTCACTGTTTATTTGTGGCCAAATTCAGAAGTCATCTTGCTCACAAATCTGCTTTGTTGTCTTACCTAAACCTCTAACAACATAACAGTTCTGTACTGAAATGTCAACTGTGTGTTATTTTTCTCTTCCCTCTTTGATAAATACTGCTGAGAAGGCTTCCCTTTGGGTATAAGGATTGGCGTCGTACATTATACTCCTGTGGGCAAATGTGGGTTTGGGAAATTTAACAGGGACAGTCAAAGTTTAAATGGGTTTTAAAAGAACAGTAAGGAAGAAATTGCCCCCCTCTGGCAGAGAAATTGGGAATTTGAGATCACAGCTTCAAGATAATTGAAAAAAAAGAACAACACCAGGCAGAAAGGGTTTTAAGAAAAAAATCAGAAAGTAGTGACGATTTAGAAAGCCTTGTAAGAGCAGTGGGAACAGATTCAGTGGTGACTTTCAAGATAGGATCAGGATTTATCGCAGAATGAATAACAATGCAGCAGGGCCTTGGATAATAAAGAGGGAATTATCTAGTCTTTTCATAGAAATTATGGGCCAAATGGGGTCCTTCTGTGCTGTATGAGACCATGTGCCCAACCCTCTGGCTAGTTCAGAAACTGAGGGTGACAAAACCCAACAAATTGCCGTGCAGTGTGTACCAGTGTGCAAGGAATTCTCACCCTGTTCTAAACATCATCCAATTTACCCAACAAGATTCAAGGTGTGGAATGACATTCCCAGACAATTGTTTCAGAGCCTTGCTAACCAGAGATAAGGAATGCAGACTGTGGATCTCCAGTTGACTGACATAATGGGGTAGAATGGATGAAGCAGGTTCTCAGCCTGGAGAGCCTCAAACACTCTGTGCGCTAGTCTTAGGGCGCCGGTCCTCCTGGAAGGGCTACAGACTGTCTCTCCCAGCCTGACGTAATTTATAAAATAAAAAGGGACTTCTCAATTTACCCAATATTAACAGGTGTTGCTCCAAAATAGAAGGTCTCGCTTTTCAAAAAGAAAATTCACAGGATGTGGGTGCCACAGGCTATCCCTAATTGCCAGAGGACAGTTAAGAGTCAACCACATTGCTATGGGTCTGGAATCACAATAGGCTAGACCAGTTAAGGTTGGCCGATTTCCTTCCCTGAAAGGCATCAGAGAACCAGATGGGTTTTTTTACCCCTGGACAATCAATAACAGTTGTTTTATTGAACTCAAATTCCACTATCTGGCACGGTGAGATTTGAACCCAGGCCCTCAGAACATTGCCTGGGTGTCTGGATTAACAAACTCAAAGATTAATTACTGATAATGGGTGGTACGGTGGCACAGTGGTTAGCACTGCTGCCTCACAGCGCCAGAGATCTGGGTTCAATTCCCGCCTCAGGCGACTCTCTGTGCGGAGTTTGCACATTCTCCCCGTGTCTGCGTGGGTTTCCTCCGGGTGCTCCGGTTTCCTCCCACAGTCCAAAAATGTGCAGGTTAGGTGAATTGGCTGTGGTAAATTGCCCATAGTGCTAGGTGAATGGGTAAATGTAGGGGAATGGGTCTGGGTGGGTTGCGCTTCGGTGGGTCGGTGTGGACTTATTGGGCCGAAGGGCCTGTTTCCACACTGTAAGTAATCTAATCTAATCTAATCATAATCCCACCAGGCCATTGCCTCCCTGTGATTAGTTACCTTCTAACACTGAGTGTGTGCCTTTGCTGTTCCCCAGACATGAAAGTTGCCTTCAATCCAGAATACTTTGGTCAAAATCCTGGAAAGTCCCATCCCAACAGCTGTGTGGGTCAACCTTCAGCACATGGTTTGTGTTTCAAAAAGACAGCTCGCTACCAACTTCTCAAGAGCAACTGAGGATGGGCAATAAATGGCCAATGGCATCCACACCCCAAACAGCAATGCCAAACTCCCATAACTCCCACAGTTACAGGTCAAAAACTGGTTTACTCCTTCAGCACTAAGACTCACCAGGACCCCAAAACAGTTGCAGACCCAGAGTAAAAGTGTAGCCTGTATTTGATTGACTATCATGCTCTTGTTTTGTTTTATTAAGAACAGTTTGACAAAGCCTTTGCGTTGGGTCATCATCTGAAATTCCCCCCTAACAGCATATACTCAATGGATAAGACCACCTTTTCCAAGGACAAATTGGGATGTGCTATAAGTGCTGACCCAGCCGGCACCCTCCACATCACATGAATTAATTCAAAACAAAACTCTGTGAAATAGTTCTGTGAGGCCAGCAGCCCTTCAGTACTCAGCACTGAGTGCTATTCAATGAAGCGATCCTTCTCCTCCCACACCAGAGTTTGCTTGTTCTGCCTGTCCACCATTGGGCAGCTGCAGAAGGTTGGGTCCCTTCAATGGCCATTATTGGGTCCCCACCAAAGAGCTTCAGTTACTAAAGGAATGTCCATGGGCCTTCCCACACTGACCTAACAGGATTGAGGGTGGAAGGGTGTTGGGTCACTATTTCACACAATTAGCTGACCCACTTGACCTCAAACCTGCCCAGGGGAAAGCAAACAAGATTCTAGCCCCTACCTTGACTGGTCTGCATGCGACTGTAATTCTGATTGATTGATTGATTGATTGTCACCTGCACCGAAGTACAGTGAAAAGCTTTGTTTAAGAGCAGTACAGGTAGATCATAGTAGGCAAGACGTATGGATCGACGAGAGTTAGACAGAGGCATTCGGTTACATTGCAAGGTGCAATGTGTACTGGGCGAGATCAAGGTCAGCATTTATGAGGCAAATAACGGCCAGGAAGAAGCTGTTCCAGAACCTGCTGGTGCGTGTGTGTGTTCAGGCTTCTTTATCTTCTGCCTGATGGAAGAAGTTGTAGGAGATCATTATCAGGGGTGTGATGGGTCTTCGTCATCAATGAAAATAGACAACAGACGATAGGTGCAGGAGTAGGCCATTCTGCTCTTCGAGCCTGCATCACCATTCAATATGATTATGGCTGATCATCCTTAATCAGTATCCTGTTCCTGCCTTATCTCCATAACCCTTGATTCCACTATCCTTGAGAGCTCTATCCAACTCTTTCTTAAATGAATCCAGAGTCTGGGCCTCCACTGCCCTCTGGGGCAGAGCATTCCACATAGCCACCACTCTCTGAGTGAAGAAGTTTCTCCTCATCTCTGTCCTAAGTGGTCTACCCCATATTTTTAAGCTGTGTTCTCTGGTTCGGCACTCACCCATCAGCGGAAACATGTTTCTTGCCTGCAGAGTGTCCAATCCTTTAATAATCTTATATGTTTCAATAAGATCCCCTCTCAGTCTTCTAAACTCAAGGGTATACAAGCCCAGTCGCTCCAGTCTTTCAGCATAAGGTAGTCCCGCCATTCCAGGAATTGACCTCGTGAACCTACGCTGCATTCCCTCAATAGCCAGAATGTCTTTCCTCAACTTTGGAGACCAGAACTGCACACAATATTCCAGGTGTGGTCTCACCAGGGCCCTGTACATCCGCAGAAGAACCTCTTTGCTTCTATACTCAATCCCTCTTGTTATGAAGGCCAGCATGCTATTAGCCTTCTTCACTACCTGCTGTACCTGCATGCTTACCTTCATTGACTGGTGTACAAGAACATCCATATCTCTTTGTACTGCCCCTTTACCTAAATTGATTCCATTTAGGTAGTAATCTGCCTTCCTGTTCTTGCCACCAAAGTGGATAACCATACATTTATCCACATTAAACTGCATCTGCCATGCATCTGACCACTCACCTAACTTGTCCAGGTCACCCTGTAATCTCCTAACATCCTCCTCACATTTCACCCTGCCACCCAGCTTAGTATCATCAGCAAATTTGCTAATGTTATTACTAATACCATCTTCTATATCATTAATATATATTGTAAAAAGCTGCGGTCCCAGCACTGATCCCTGCAGTACCACACTGGTCACTGCCTGCCATTCCGAACGGGAGCCGTTTATCACTACTCTTTGTTTCCTGTCAGCCAACCAAATTTCAATCTAAGTTAGTACTTTGCCCCTAATACGATGTGCCCTAATTTTGCTCACTAACCTCCTATGTGGGACTTTATCAAAAGCTTTCTGAAAGTCCAGGTACATTACATGTACTGGATCTCCCTCGTCCATCTTCAGAGTTACATCCTCAAAATATTCCAGAAGATTAGTCAAGCATGATTTCCCCTTCATAAATCCATGCTGACTGTTTCCTAATCTGTTACTACAATCCAGATGTGCCGTAATTTCATCCTTTATAATTGACTCCAGCATCTTTCCCACCACTGAGGTCAGACTAACTGGTCTATAATTCACTGATTTCTCTCTCCTTCCTTTCTTAAGAAGTGGGACAACATTAGCCACCCTCCAATCCGCAGGAACTGATCCCAAATCTATCGAACACTGGAAAATAATCACCAATGCATCCACGATTTCTTAAGCCACCTCCTTCAGTACCCTGGGATGTAGACCATCAGGCCCCAGGGACTTATCAGCCTTCTCTCCAACACCAATTCCTGGCAAATATAAATTCCCTTCAGTTCAGAGAGATTGCTAGTGTCTTCCCCAATGAACACTGATCTGAAGTACCAATTCAATTCTTCTGCCATTTCTTTGTTCCCCGTAATATATTCCCCTGTTTCTGTCTTCAAGGGCCCAATTTTAGTCTTAACCATTTTTTTTTTCGTTTCACATACCTAAAAAAGCTTTTACTATCCTCCTTTATATTTTTGGCCAGTTTACCTTCGTACCTCATTTTTTCTCTGCGTATTTCCTTCTTACTAATCCTCTGTTGTTCTTTAAAAGCTTCCCAGTCCTCCGTTTTTCCACTTATCTTTGCTATGTTATACTTTTTCTCTTTTAACTTTATATGTTTCTTAAAATCCCTCGTCAGCCACGGCCACCCATGCCTCCTCCTCGGATCTTTCTTCCTTTTTGGAATGAACTGATCCTGCATCTTCTGCATTATACCCAGAAATATCTGCCATTGTTCCTCCACTGTCATCCCTGCTAAGGTATTGCACCATTGAACTTTGGCCAGCTCCTCCCTCATAGCTCCATAGTTCCCTTTATTCAACTGAAATATTGTCACTACCGATTGTACCCTCTCCGTCTCAAATTGCAGATTGAAGCTTATTGTATTATGGTCACTATTTCCCAATGGCTCCTTCACTTCGAGGTCCCTGATCAATTTTGGTTCGTTGCACAATACCAGATCCAGAATTGCCTTCTCCCTGGTCGGCTCCAGCACCAGCTGTTCTCAGAATCCATCTCGGGGGCACTCCACAAAGTCTCTTTCTTGAGGTCCAATACCATCCTGATTCTCCCAGTCTACCTGCATGTTGAAATCCCCCATAACAACTGTAGTAACATCTTTGCGACAGGCCAATTTCAGCTCCTGATTCAACTTACATCCGACATCCAGACTACTGTTTGGGGGCCTGTAGATAACTCCTAAGAGGGTCTTTTTACCCTTAGAATTTCTCAGCTCTATCCATACTGACTCTACATCCCCTGATTCTCGGTCCCCCCGCGCAAGGGACTGAATATCATCCCTTACCAACATGGCCACCCCACCCCCTCTGCCCGTCAGTCTGTCCTTACGATAGCACGTGTAGCCTTGAATATTCATTTCCCAGGCCCTGTCCACTTGAAGCCACTTCTCAATTATCCCCACAATATTGTAGCTGCCAATTTCCAAAAGAGCCTCAACCTCATCCATCTTATTTCTAATGCTTCGTGCATTCATATATAGTATTTTTAATTTGTTACTGCCCTCACTCTTCCCATCAACTCCTATTTCACTCAACCTTACGACATGATCCCTTTTTGAGTTTTCTGCCTCATTGATACAGTTGTCTTTCTTGACTTCCCTTGTTCTAACTTTCCCTTCAATTTCCTTCTTAAACTTCCAGTCTGTCCCCTCCCCCCGCTACTTAGTTTAAATGTAGCGGTGTTGCAGTAGCAAACCTGCCTGCCAGAATGCTGGTCCCTAACCTATTAAGGTGCAAACCTATTAAGGTATAATTTATGCTTACCACAAAACATACCCCAGTGATCTAAGAATTTAAATCCTTGCTTCCTGCACCAGTTCCCCAGCCACATGTTCAAGTCCATCATCTCCCTGTTCCTGGCCTCTGCAGCCCGAGGAACTGGAAGCAAACCGGAGATAACCACCGTGGACATCCTGCTTTTCAGCCTTCTTCCTAGTTCTCCAAAGTCCCGCTGTAGTATGTTCCTCCTCTTCTTCCCGACATCATTTATGCCGACATGTACCACCACCTCTGGCTCTTCACCGTCGTCCTTGAGGATTTCCTGCACTCTGTCTGTGATGTCTTTAACCCTGGCACCAGGAAGGCAACACACCATCCTTAAATCCCGCCTGCTGCCACAAAAACCCCGGTCAGTTCCTCTCACTATGGAGTCCCCTATTACCACGGCACTGTGCGATGTCCGACTCTTCCGCTCTGCCTCCACGCCAAACTTTGATTGACAGATGTGGCCTGGCGGTCTGGCAGTGTCATCTGTCTCTACTGTTTCCAAAAGATTCAACTTGTTCCTGACAGGTACTTCCCCCAGGATCTCTTGCACCTGTCTCCTCTCTGCCTTCCTCATCGTCTGCTCTCTCTGCCTTCCTCATCTACTTCTCTGATTTTGCTCTCTTCTGGTATGATTGGTGTAATAACCTTGCTGAAGGTCTTGTCCAGAAAGATCTCGTTCTCTCGGATGAGCCTAAGGTTCTCGAGTTCTTTCATCAGCGCTACAATATGCTCTGTCAGTAGCTGAACGTGCACACACTTTCCACACTTATAGGAGCCAGACACACCAGAGTCGTTGACCTCCCACATCAAGCACGTAGCACACTGAACCAGCTTGGCAGTCATGTCTTCACCCTCTTCAACTGTGGCATAATCACTTCACTCAACCTCCTTGTCAAAGACTCCTGAGCTAAAGCCTCACACTTCAATCCACAGGAACTTCCTTGGACCCTCTTTTTGGGGCAAATGCAAATGGAATGGGCAAGTAACACTAATAAAGCTCAGTGTTATTCACAACGTAAGAGCAAACCTCTGATCCTAACAGCTCTTCATGTGACCGACTGTCCCATTTTGTTTGATAATATTCCTACGATTGGCCTAAGGGTGATTTACTTGATTGAAAGTGATATGCAAATGAATATTGTCTTTTCAGATTTTAGATTTTACTGCCACGACCAGAAGTGACTGTTTTATTTTCCATCTGTGTTGAGGGTGTGGCGACAGTCCAACTACACTCGATTGTGCGGATCAAAAATAACATTGGTGACGAAACACTCGTTAATCTGACATACCCTCAGGATTCGGAAAGGTAAGATGATAAAAGGCTCAAAGTAGGGCCATGTACAGATGATTCTCTCCGAGATGATGAAGGAACATTATTAAGGACACTGTATAAATCCTCTGCTGTTCAATAAATCACAAAGTAGATCAGGCAGAAGTTCGAATTTGCTGGGAATGATAATTTCTAAATGGCGGGGGTACCTCAATCAGAAGTCTAACAAGGTCACAGCGTGCAGGCAGATTTTCACAGCCTATCAGACTGGTACCACTCTTGAATCATAAGAGTTTCGCTAATGTTCTGCAATGGTGCAATTACAGCAATAACTTCAATTTGGAGAGCCTTGTAGTCATTCGTGAAGAAGAGTAATGAGGTGGCAGGCTATTTATTGCCATATGGCCTGAAAAATTAATCATAACACTAATGCCATTTAATTTTTACTTTATTAAGGAACCTAGCTAATGGGCCAGTGCACATTGGCAAGGTTAAAATGTTGACAACTCAAGCTGAATCAAACCAAGGAATAGTGGCTGGATGAGCCAATGCCATATTTTATTTTGCAACAATCGAGCGAAGGGAAGTCAATCATCCCTAAAGTTTGCAGTTGTGGAACAAAGGAGATTGAGACAGGGGTGAGGATGGAGGTTGGCGAAGAGGGGACAGAGAGCTGGTGAATTTAGAATGAATACTGCAAATGTCTATGCAGGGTCAGTGGGGAAAGGTAAGAAAATTTAGAACAAAGCTAGAGACTGAAGTTAGAGATGAAAAAAAGGATGTTCTAACAGACAACAATCAAATGCTGTGTACTTACAAAATATCTTACAGTAATCTGTGTCCGGTTGCTTCATATTGAAGAAGAACACAATTGTGAGAGTGGAATGGAAGGATGTTACCACACAACACAGTGGAGGATACTCTCAATGTGGGACTTTGTCTCCACAAGATTGTGCATTGGTGACTCCTATAGATACTGTCACGGACAGTTGCATCTGAAATGAGGTCAAATATGCGTTTCCCCCTTGTTGGTTCCCTTACTAACTGCATCTAGCAGTTATGTCTTTTAGGACCTTAACAGCTCTATTAGTAGAGCTGCTGCCAAACCACTTTTGATGGTGGATGTTGAAATCCCCCACCCAGAGTATATTTTGCGTTGTTGCCACCCTCAGTGCTTCTTCTCAGAGATGTCCAACGTGGACGAGTTCTGATGATCAGCCAAGGGAGGACAGTGTGAGGTAACTAGCAGGAAGTTTACTAACTTTCCATACTTAACCTGGAGCCATGAGACAGGAGTTAATGTTGAGGATTCCCAGGGAATCTCCCTCATGAAACAGTGTATGGCACTGTGCTGCTACATCTGCTGGGTCTGTCCTGCCGGCGGGACAGGACATATCCAGGGATGGTGTGTGGGTAAAAAAATGACTGCAGATGCTGGAAACCAGATTCTGGATCAGTGGTGCTGGAAGAGCACAGCAGTTCAGGCAGCATCCAAGGAGCAGCGAAATCGACGTTTCGGGCAAAAAGCCCTTCATCAGGAATAAAGGTGGTGTGTGGGACATTGCCTGTGAGTATGATTATGTCAGGCTGTTGTTTGACTCGTCTGTGAGACAGATCTCCCACACATATCTGGGTGATCACTCATTGTCTTGCTCGGTTTTCCCTATTCTATAAACCATGGAATATTGCAATGACCAGGTTACTGAGATCATGTTTTCATGAGTTCCTTTCTCTCTCCTTCTGACTGGAAACAGAAAATCCCTGCCATTACAAAAAAAAACACTGTCCAGTGTTATTAAGCAAGCAATTTGGAAGCTCCATGCCAGACCTCAGTGAAACATGTCAGAGTTTAAACAGAACAAGAAGAAAAAGGAACATATCCTTAGCAACTGCTTTTCAATTGTAATCGAAAGTAGCCCCAAGCAAGCACAGTCATATCAAGAACAAGAATGAAATGATTACTTTCTTCACCTGGTTGCCTCTGGTAATGAGAAGTTATGTTTTGTGTCCGAATTAATTAAATACTATGTTTGAACATGTTTATTACTGAGCAAATAGATATCACATACAAGAAACCCTGTCTCTCCAATTAAAACAAGACAGAATTAAGCTTAGCGACTTCAGAGGAAAGCTGTCGGCCACTAAGCAAATATTATTTCGTTTGTGTTTGAGGTAAGGTCCTGGCCCTTCAGATTGAGTGCTGCTTGCAGCAGCTTCTGCCTGACTCCCATCTACTATTTTACTTCACCTCCCTTGCTCTTCCACTTGGCTCTCCATGTCCTGAGAAGTCGAGGTTCCAGGCGGTGGCTCAAGGGGAATTCAGTAACGGCAGATGCCAAGAAGCGTTAGCGTAACACAGTTGCTGAAGCTAGGATTCTTGGCTCAGTTGAGAAAATGTCGGGTGCTTTGGTTGTGGGCAATAGGGTTGACGGGGAGAGGAGGAGGATGGACTTGCTGGTTTTACATGGCAACAAACATCAGCAGAGCTGGCTGGGCTTTGACCAAGCAGGTCAGGCAGCATCCGAGGAACAGAAAAATCGATGTTTCGGGCAAAAGCCCTTTATCCTCCATTCCTGGTGAAGGGCTTTTGCCCGAAACGTCGATTTTCCTGCTCCTCGGATGCTGCCTGACCTGCTATGCTTTTCCAGCACCACTCTAATCTAAACTCTGGTTTCCAGCATCTGCAGTCTTTGTTTTTACCCTGGGCTTTGTCCAAGACTAAGCATATGGTACAGATGGTGCTCACCATTTACCAGGTCCAGACTCCACCACGATTTACAAGGGGCAGGACTGAGGTTTTGGGTGAACTGTCTACTCCTGGTTCGATTGAAGTTAATGTCTTCATTATTTAATGTCTAATTGAGGGCCTCATACAGTCATAGTGATATATAACATGGAAAGAGACCCTTCAGTGCAACTCGTCCATGCTGACCAGATATCCTAAATTAATCTCATCTCATTTGCCAGAACTTGGCCTGTATCCCTCTAAACCCTTCCTATTCATGTACCCATCCAGATGCCTTTCAAATATTGTAATTGGACCAGCCTCCACCACCTCCTCTGGCAGCTCATTCATGTTGCAGCTGAACCATGACAGTGTGTAACAGAAGGTGTTGGCAGTCAAAAATGTGTTGCTGGAAAAGCACAGCAGGTCAGGCAGCATCCGAGGAGCAGGAGAATCAAAGTTTCAGGCTGAGCCCTTCATCATCACCTGAAGAGATCTCTGACTTATCTGAATGCCCAAGTCCATTGCTGGGTGCCAACTCCTTGGATTGCCACCAGCAGTGCCCACTATTCCTTCTTGACGTTGTCAGTGTGCACAGCTGCCAATCTCTTTGAGGTGGCACCACTTCTCTGGAGGCAGAAGGGAGCGTCACCCCATACAAATTAAAGGTCCGTCACCCAAACAATTAAAGATGGGTGAGCCAACTAAGCAGAGGCCATTCAGATAAGTCTGTGATCTCTTCAGGTTGAGCCTGAGAGACCCTGACAAAGGAATGCGTTTAGGGAGTTTGGGAAGGATGGGAAGGCGAGTGGAAATAAGATGGAAATGGAAAAGCAGGATTGTGAGAAAGGCCTCTGGATTATTCCATAGTCCATATTGGCAGTGGAGCCAAATGCACCCCGTACCCCAGGTAAATTGCCAGCAGCCTGTTGTGCTGTATATGGGGTGCCAACACCTTCTGCTACACACTGTCATGGTGCACTACCCAACATTGACCCTGGGCGGGGGAGGTGTGTGTGTGTGTGTGTGTGCAGGAGGATCCCAGAGCAGAAGTCAGCCTTGAAAGTAGATCCGTATGGGACAGGAAATGGCTGATGAAAGAGGATAGAGAAGTATGCAGAGCAGAGCCACAAATGGGAATACCAGTAGCAATTTAAAATTAGAACCAACAATCTCTCAGAAGCAAAATCTCTCTTCGGCTGCTTCTTTTGCAGCAGGCGATTCCTGGAACAGTTACTGTTGTGCCAGCTTTGCAAGGTCACTAGTCATAGGAGATCAGTGTAAGTGTTGTGCACTGTTAGGAAATGCAGCTTATGACCTGACTTTCATATTGTCCAGGCGACTGCCGCTGAGGATATGTCAACAGTTTATAATCAGTATGGAATGCTGCTCTACTGCTGAGCAGATTCCATATTAAATGGCAATGAAAGATGACGGTGTTGAATTGGGACGTTCCTAATTTCCACTTCCATTGTGCACAATCGTAAAAGATGCTTCTATTCACTGGGTGCCACATATGCCTCAGAATCATGGAGGGAGTATTGGCTCATGTTCCACTTCATTCAAAATCCAGGCAAACTCTTCACCACTGAGTAAGTGCTGCACAATCGGTCTTCCTAGCTGCTTGGTACACCAAGGTCCCTTATTGGCTTTTATGGATGAGCACAGAAGACCTTAAGACACTATTTGAAGGAGAGCAGGTGGGTGATTTCTGGTGAACAGCTCACTGAGCTAACATTATTAAAAAATGCAGATTGTCTGATAATTTGTGATCATCCACCATGATCACATTGAATGGGGGAGTAGGCTCAAAGGGCTGAACATCCCACTCTTGCCCCCATTATTTCCATTATTGCTGCTTGTGGGAGCTTGCTGTGCAGTATTCTCTGTGTTAAAGCACTAATTACATATCTAATGTGAATAATTGGCCCCAAAGCATTTTGACACCATTTTTTTTTATTCATTCAAGGGATGAGGGTGTTGATGGTCAGGCCAGCATGTATTATCCATCCCTAATTGCCCAGAGGGCAGTTTAAGAGTCAACCACATTGCTGTGGGCCTGGATTTGCATGTAGGCCAGACCAGGTAATGACAGCAGTTTCCTTCCCTAAAGAACATTAGTGAACCAGATGGGCATTTCCTGACAATTGACAATGGATTCATGGTCATCATTAGACTTTTTAATTCCAGATTTTTATTCAATTGGAATTCTATCATCTGCTGTGGCAGGATTTGAACTCGAGTCCTCAGAATGTTGTCTGGGTCTTTAGATAAACAAAAACTGCAAGGACTGCGGAAGCTGTAAATCAGAGACATAAACAGAAGTTGCTGGAAAAGCTTGGGAAGTCTGGCAGCATCTGTGAAGAGAAACCAGGCTTAATGTTTTGGGTCCGGTGACCCTTTCTGAGGAAACGTTAACTTTGATTTCTCTTCACGGATGCTGCCAGACCTGCTGAGCTTTTCCAGCAATTTCCATTTCTGTCTCTGGACTAACAGTCTGGCGTTAGCACCACTAGGCCACAGCCTCCCCATGTGTTCATAAAAGATCCAATATTAAAACATGTCTCCTTTATTCTCTTTGTATTTTCACTGTATTGCAGTATAGACTGAGGCTGGATTTGGCTTTGCAATTCAGCACCAAGTCTTCTTTCGGTGATCTGAACAGGTACTTGCCAGACAGAGCCAAGGTACACTAAGGCACACTACAGCCATGGAGATGTGGATGCATGTATTTTACTCTCTTTCAGCAAACTCATTATCCAATTACCATGTGATGAGTAGACTGGATATTTATTTGAACTCTGAAGCAAACATAATGTGTGATGGAGTAATTTTTCTCCTGAAATGATGCAATTGGTGGAATGTTAAAAGTCTACAGATGACTCCACAATCTATCCAGTTGGCTGCTGTAGGTGCTCTGTCCACCAATTTGATTCACTTAGTAAATCTGCAGGTGTGGACCAATCACTGGGACTTTTCAATTAAACTCTGGTTCATATTGCCAACACTGGGGGAGGTTGGTCACAGCTGAAAGAGTAATGAGGAACTTGTCAATGCTCTCAGTTGAAAAGTAACATATGCTCAGCAGCTATTCATACTTGGAGCTGTCTCAATCTTGGCTCTGCGCTCTTCCAGGGTTTTACGTAAGATTCTTTTTTTGTCACTAGTTGCACACCAATGTCACAAACGAGGTCCCAAATGGATATCAAGGCCTCCTATTATTTTAAGCAAATGGCTCAACATCTATCTTGGTGATGGACATTTCATCCAGGTCTTTACCAATATGGCAGCTGAGAAATATCCAGTGTGAGAGTTGTGCCGCCAACACAGCAGCCATTTTGAGTGACCAGGAACACAATTTCTCACCTGCAAAATGGCATCACCAACCATCAAGGCCTGAAGGCCAAGCTAAAAGTCTTGTGTTTGTCCTGACCACCTGTCACACAGCCCTGTTCACCCCAGCTGCAACACTTCAATTCTATTTTGGAAGTAAGAAGATGACATTGCTTTGAAATGATTGTACCAAAAGATTTGCTGTCTTTAGAAGATTTGAATGGGCTGTGTGAGCAGCCAGTTCAAGCTGTTAAACTTCAATGAATTTTGTCAGACTTCACAACATAAAGTGCCTACAGGAACATCCACACAAAATCCATTTTCCTTCTACAAGGAACATTAAATAGACCCAGCCTAGAGATTAAAAATGCATTCATGAGAGACTCAATTGAATTGATTGAGCTGGCAGCCTTCTTCCATCCTTCAGTAGGGGAGAAATTCATCCTGGCTCTGATAGGGGTCAATAAACATTACATTAGCCTGAAGCAGTGTGACAACATTCCTCAGAACCCACTGCTCAAAAAAGGTCTTAACTCATGCCGTCCCTCCTTTCTGATCAATTGCTCTCTGGACACTTTATGCCAATGACGTTTTTTTCTGGTTCATTTGTAAATCAGCTCCACATTTTGTCCACATTTGAGGGTGGCTCAGTGGTTAGCACTGTTGCCTCACAGCGCCAGGGACGTGGGTTCAATTCCATCCTTAGGTGACTTCCTGTGTGGAGTTTGCACATTCTCCCCAGTGCTGGGAGAGTGAGGGCAAATTCAGGGGCAAATGCTGAGAAGCCCGGGACACCTAACCTTGTGTGGGTTTTCACTGGGTGCTCCGGTTTCCTTTCAAGATGTGCAGGCTTGGTGGATTGGCCATGGAAAATTGCCCAGAGGGTGCAGGCTAGGTGGATTAACCATGGGGAAATCCAAGGTTCCAGGGACAGGATAGGTCAGTGGACTCGATGGGCTGAATGGCTTGCTTCCACACTGAAGGGATTTCATCATTTGAAATTCCAAGAAAGAAAATAGACTTGTTTTCACTGTCTTCCAGAAACAGGAATAGGCCATTCACTCCCTTGTTCTTCCATCCAGTTACATAGTGGCCGATCTGCGGCTTAATTCAATCCATTCACCTTTGTTCCAAATAAAACCCGATACATTTCCATTCACACACAGCCTCAGAATGCCTTTCCACCACCGAGGTTTCTACATCTCCTCTCCTGATGGTGTATTGCCCCTTTGTACTGGCCATGTCTTGGCATAAGAATATAAGAACTAGGAGCAGGAGTAGGCCATGTCATCCATCGAGCCTGCTCTGCCATTCAATGAGATCGGGGCTGATCTTTTTTGTGGACTCAGCTCCACTTACCCGCCAGCTCATCATAACTCTTAATTCCATTAATGTTCAAAAATCTACCTAATTTTGGCTTAAAAACATTCAATGAGGTCGCCTCAACTGCTTCACTGGGCAGGGAATTCCACAGATTCACAACTTTTTGGGTGAAGAAATTCCTCCTCAATTCAGTCCTAAAACTGCTCCCACTTATTTTGAGGCTATATCCCATAGTTCTAGTTTCACCATCCAGTGGAAACAATCTCTCTCTTTCTATCTTACATCATTGAGTCACAGAGCTGTACAGCATGGAAACAGACCCTTTGGTCCATGCCGACCAGATATCCCAACCTAATCTAGTCCCATTTGCCAGCATTTGGCCCATATCCCTCTAAATCATTCCTATTTATATACCCATCCAGATGACGTTTAAATGCTGAAATTGTACCGGTCTCCACAACTTCCTCTGGCAGCTCATTCCATACATGCACCACCCTCTGTGTGAAAGAGTTGTTCCTTAGGTCCCTTTTAAATCTTTCCCCTCTCACCTTAAACCTTTGGCCTCTAGTTTTGGACTTAACCTACCCAGTGAAAAGACATTGGCTATTCACCTTATCCATGCCCCTAATGACTTTATGAATTTCTACACCCCTCAGGGAAAACAGCCCACGCATATTCAGCCTCTCCCCATAGCTCAAACCCTCCAACCCTGGCAACATTCTTGTAAATCTTTTCCAAACCGTTTCAAATTTCACAACATCCTTCCTATAGTAGGTAGACCAGAATTTTACACAGTATTCCAAAAGTGGCATAACCAATGACCTGTATGGCCTCAAATTGGCTTCCAATTCTGAAACCAATGCACTGACCAATAAAGGCAAGCATACTGACTGCCGTCTTCAATATCCTGTCTATCTGTGACTCTACTTTCAAGGAACAATGAACCTGTCTATGAACCTTACCTATTCCCTACATAATTTTATATGTTTCTGTAAAATTCCCCTCTCATTCTTCTAGATTCAAATGAGTATTGTCCGAGTCTACTCAATCGTCGATTATTTCATAATTGAGATAAATTGATGATTCATTTAATTTTATCTCACTTCAATTTCACTCAATATTTCAGTCCCCAAATACATTGCAATCTCATAATACTCTCGATTGATCATTATCCAATGTACATATTTCAACAATAGAAACAGAATCCATCCTCAACACTGGTGCAAATATTTGACTATCAGCATAAAATCCAGATCTGAGGAGACAAAGATTTAATTCTCTGAAAAGAGCCCTAAATTACCACCACCTTAATTCTTTCATGGGATGTGGCTCGCATTTATCACCCTTGAACTGAATGCCTTCTTAGGCCATTTCAGAGGGATCTGGAGTCACATGTAGGCCAGACCAGGTGAGGATGACAAATTGCCTTCCTTGAAGGACATTGGCAAATGGGTTGACACAACAACCAATGATAGCTTCACCATCATAAACGTTATAGGAGTAGCTTCATATTCCTACTTATTAACTGAATCCAAATTTTACCAGCTGCTTATGTGAGATTTGAACTCATCCTCCCAGAGTATCAGCCCTGTTCCTGTAAATTAATAGCCCAATGACATTACCACTACACACTTTCTGCCCTGATACAGAACCTCTGTAAACTATTTTGCTGTTGATGGACAGTGTGGCTGTTTGGCAAGGGACATGGTTTTGGTTTTATTTAATACTGTCTAAGTTTCAAAATTCTGAAATACCCATTGGCTGGGCGTTTCTACACTACGAGGCACATTCAGAACCTTTGAAGAGAAAATGAGGTCTGCAGATGCTGGAGATCAGAGATGGAAATGTGTTGCTGGAGAAGCGCAGCAGGTCAGGCAGCATCTAGGGAACAGGAGAATCGACGTTTCGGGCATTAGCCCTTCTTCAGGAATGAGGAAAGTTTGTCCAGCAGGCTAAGATAAAAGATAGGGAGGAGGGACTTGGGGGAGGGGTGTCGGAAATGTGATAGGTGGAAAAAGGTCAAGGTGAGGGTGATAGGACAGATTGGGGTGGGGGCGGAGAGGTCGGGAAGAAGATTGCAGGTTAGGGAGGCGGTGCTGAATTTGATGGATTTGACTGAGACAGGCTGTGGGAAGGGGAAATGAGGAAACTGGTGAAATCCGAGTTCATCCCTTGTGGTTGGAGGGTTCCTAGCCGGAAGATGAGGCGTTCTTCCTCCAACCGTCGTTTCGCTGTGGTCTGACGATGGAGGAGTCCAAAGACCTGCATATCCTTGGTGGAGGATATAGAGGAGAAGACAGGCCGCCTACTTGCGGAGCGTTTCAGAGAACACCTCTGGGACACCCGGACCAACCAACCCAACCACCCTGTAGCTCAACATTTCAATTCCCCCTCCCACTCCACCAAGGATATGCAGGTCTTTGGACTCCTCCATCGTCAGACCACAGCGAAACGACGGTTGGAGGAAGAACGCCTCATCTTCCGGCTAGGAACCCTCCAACCACAAGGGATGAACTCGGATTTCACCAGTTTCCTCATTTCCCCTTCCCACAGCCTGTCTCAGTCAAATCCATCAAATTCAGCACCGCCTCCCTAACCTGCAATCTTCTTCCCGACCTCTCCGCCCCCACCCCAATCTGTCCGATCACCCTCACCTTGACCTTTTTCCACCTATCACATTTCCGACACCCCTCCCCCAAGTCCCTCCTCCCTATCTTTTATCTTAGCCTGCTGGACAAACTTTCCTCATTCCTGAAGAAGGGCTAATGCCCGAAACGTCGATTCTCCTGTTCCCTAGATGCTGCCTGACCTGCTGCGCTTCTCCAGCAACACATTTCCATCACATTCAGAACCTTACAAAGAGTTAAGGTGAGAATGCCAATCAAGACAAAGGGACCCTGAGAAACCCTTTCCTAACGATGTGACATAAATGAGAAACAGCAGTCAAAATCATGCATTATTTAATGGGACTAAATTGCCTTTGAGTAGGAAGCTGAATTGCCAATATATTTGCCAAAAAAAATCAGATGCGAGAAAGGCGAACAAAAGCAAAATGGGTCTGGAAGATAAAACGCTGCCGTCTCTTCCAATTGCAGTTGAATCGTCCTCTTTATCTCAATAGCAGGTCAAAGGCCCCACATGCTTTACAATATAATGAGAGCTGAAAGATGCTGTTCCCATTACATTGCCTGGCAACTCTGTGTCTTTTCCTAAGATGGGACTCAAGGAATAACACAGGAACAAATTGGCACGAGGTTTCAGGTTCACTTAGGCTGTTCCATTAATGAAAATGGGACCATATGGGAGAGCACTGCAAATAACAAAAGCCAGCAAATAGTTTGTTGGACTCGTGTTCCAACACCGGTGATTAAATGTAATTTTTAAAATGATTGTTAATTCAAAATTTGTTGAACTCACTTCCAAGGAGATAATTGGAGCTATTTTAGGTTGGGTAATTAGCTTACGAACATAAAACCGAGGAGCAAGAACAGGCAATGCAACCTCTCTCGCCTGCTCCTCCATTTAATACCATTGTGGCTCAACTCATCTCTGCCTTGACTCGTTTGCTTTCCATAACCCTTTAACCCGTTGCTAAGTACAAATCTGCCTGTCTCCTCATTAATCTTATTCAGTGTCCCAGGGTCCTCTTAACTCTGGAGTAGTGAATTCCACAGATTCATAACTCTTTGAGCATCCAAATGCCTTTGATAACTTTAATAGCTTCATGTCAAAATGAGGTCTATGCCAGCTTTAGACTGTTCTAGCTCTGTATGTGTGGGATGCTGGTTACTGCAGCTCAAAAGCTTTGAGATAAGCATAGGCAGTATTCAACCCAATCACCCATGTTTTGCCACTCAGTAAGTTCCTCGCTGGTTTTCTGCATTAGCTCAGCTATCCCATTCTGTCTGCATTTAAAGGTTCCCTATTTCAAGGTACCCTGATGTTCAAGCAGCTATTGAAATCCAGGCACCAGGAAACTTGATACTGGAATGGATAGAATCCCTATAGTGTGGAAGCAAGCCATTCCACCCATCGAGTCCACACTAACCCTGCAAAGAGCATCCCACCCTCTACCCTATGCCTGTGACCCTGCACTTCCCCTATTTAATGGACCTAGCCTGCTCACTACTGGCAATTTGGCGTGGCCAATTCAGCTAAACTGCACATCTTTGGACAGTGGGAGGAAACCAGAGCACCTGGAGAAACCCCACACAGACATGGGGAGAATGAGCAAACTCCACATAATCACCCGAGGCTGGAGTTGAACCCAGGTTCCTGGTGCTGTAAGGTAGCAGTGCTAACCACTGAGCCACCATGTCATCCTGTACTGTCATGCACCTCGAGCATACTGCATCTCTCCAAGTTTATTTGCTCCTTTTATGTAAGTTCTGCCTGTTATTGACAAATAGTTCTACTATTGTGCAATTAACATTCATTTTAGTTTGTAAGGAAGCCATTTGTGGAATGTCAATCCTAATTTTTGCCTTCACCATTTTGCATAATGGTTAACCCTCATTTACATCTCTCCAAGATGGGAGGCTCCAGTTCTTTCAAACTTCTCATCATAAGGTCATGAAATTTCATTTAAGAATCACCTTGAGTACTATGTCCTGTTCTGGACAAGGGATTTGCGAAGGTCCTTCAACTGCGGAAAAGTTTATTGGAATGGTAGCTGGGATGGGGAACAATTAGAAAGGTGAGGGAAACTGGGACTCTTCCTTAAAACAGAGAAGGTCTAGTGGAAATGTAACTGCTGCATTCAAAATTATGAAAGGTTTTGATAACGTTGGCATGGAGAAATCTCTTAAGTGGTTGATGCAGTAAATCTTGTAGATGGTACACATCTCTGCCATTGTGCAAAGGTGATGTGAGGATTGAATATTGAAGGTGGTGGATGTGATGCCAATCAAGCAGGCTGCTTTGGCCTGGATGCTGTCAAGCTTCTTGAGTGTTGATGGAGCTTCACTTATCCAGGAAATTGGGGAGTATTCCATCACACTCCTGACTCGTGCCTTACAAATGATGAACAGCCTGGAGATGAGTTACCCATTGCAGTATTCCTAGCTTCTGACCTGCTTTTGCAGTCACTGTACTTACATGGCTAGTTCAGTTCAGTTTCTGGTCAATGCTAACCGTCAGGATGTTGATTGCAGATGACTCAGCAATGGTCATGCTATTGAACATCAATGGGGTGATGGTTAGATTCTCTCTTATTGTACTTGTGTGGCATGAATAATACTTGCTATTTATCAGCACATATGGATTTTGTCCAGTTTTTTTGCATATCAGTATGGACATGGACTGCTTCAGTACCTGAGTAGTCGAGAATGGTGCAAAACATTGTGCAGTAATCAGCGAACATCCCCACTTCTGGCCTTGTGACAGAGGAAAGGTTGTTGGTGAAGCAGCTGAGCCTGCCTAGTACACTATCCTGAGGAACTCCTGCAGAAATGTCCTGGAGCTCAGATGACTGACCTTCAACAACCATCTTCCATTCTGTTCAATTTGACTCTATCCAGCGATTAGTTTTCCCGCTGTTACCAATTGACATCAGTTGTGATAGGATGTCTTGATGCCACACTGGGACAAATCAACAGCAGTTTACTCGATTGTTTAACTTTTGTCTATTTGTGGAAGTTTGCTGTGCAGGAGGGCTGTCATTCTCACCTCACCCTTAGAGGTCAGCTCTTTTGTCTATGTCTGAACCAAGACTGTAATTAGATCAGGAGCTGAGTAGAGTCATAGAGTCATAGAGATGTACAGCACAGAAACAGACCCTTCGGTCCATTGCGTCCATGCTGAAACCAATCTATTCCTTTTGCCGGCACTTGGCCAATATCCCTCAAAACCATTCCTATTCATACACCCATCTAGATGCCTTTTAAATGATGTCATTGTACCAGCCTTCACCACTTTGTCTGGCAGCTTATTCCATACATGCACAATCCTTTGACTGAAAAAGTTACCCCTCAGGTCCCTTTTAATTTTTTTTGCCTCTCACCCTAAACCTATGCCCTCTAGTTCTGGACTCCCCCACCCTTGTCTATTTACCCTACCCATGCCCCTCATGATTTAAGAAAACCCCTACAAGCTCTGAATGAGTGAACAGGAATGTTACAGCAGTAGATAAAGTGTATGACCTGGCAGAGTCAAGAATTGATTGGTGTGGTTGGCATTAAAGAAAATTGAAAGTGCTGTCACAAAACCAGACAATGCTAAAAGTCAAGTAGGTAGTACTCAGATTCTACACACAGGCCTCCTCAGTGGTCCTTAATTTCTCAGAGACTTTTTAGCAAAAAAAAGTTTCCTACGAAACCTTTCATAAGATGAAGAGAGGCCTTGTAGCTGCAGTTTATTTCCCAATGTCTTTCGCTCCCTTTTGAACTTGCTCTAGTCACAAAATGAAAGTTTAGTGTGCACCAAATGGATGTTTTCCAGATGATGCAAAATATTCCAGATTATTATTACTCCCCATGGATCCTATACAACTGGAGTGCTCAGTTCTGATGTTGGATCCTGGTTGCCATGGTTGTCATGGAGCTGGGATGTGCAATATCCTCGAACGTTATTGGCTACTGCAGTTCTCATGGAGCTGGGATGATTAATAACCCCGAACATTATTGGCTACTGCCATTCTCATGGAGCTGGGATAGTCAATGATAATGATCATTATGGTATACAATGGTTGTCATGGAGCTGGGATATTGGATTAGTGATGCTGGAAGAGCACAGCAGTTCAGACAGCATCCGAGGAGCAGCAAAATCTATGTTTCGGGCGAAAGCCCTTCATCAGGAATAAAGGACTTTTGCGTGAAACGTCGATTTTGCTGTTCTTCGGATGCTGCCTGAACTGCTGTGCTCTTCCAGCACCACTAATCCAAAATCTGGTTTCCAGCATCTGCAGTCATTGTTTTTACCATGGAGCTGGGATATGCGACTCTTTGTGTTTACAGTGGTTGTCATGGAACTGGGACGCGGCATGTCGCTCACTCTCATTGTTTATTTGAAGTGCCTGTCAAAACACTTTCATGAAATAGGATTTCAGTATTTAGTTTTGCCCATTGCAAATGGAGCATTTGTTAACTTGTGAGAAAATGATAACTGGATGTTGCTGTGTGCTCTGCAAGAGGCTTCACCCAAGCACTTTATCTGGTATGAGGTATTCATTCAGCTAGGGTCCATCAAATATTAACTAACAGACTAAGATCAGCTTCTGCAGTGGATGGCTTGAGATCTCTTGTTGGATCCTCTCTCTGCAGTGTTATAGTGTTATGAAGCAAGCACCATAACCATCATGATAAATGCTAACAATGATGACCATGTGCCCAAAGAATTGACAAATTTGCATTCATCTAGTTTTTGTGCACGACTGCATTCTGGTGTGCTTTATTGTCAGTTAGGTACTTTGTAAATCAATGTTGTTACTGTTGCAATGTAAGAAGCCAATTGGCTTAAGTGTGTACAGCAAGTTCCCACAAACAGATGTAGGATAAACAATCAAGTAAACTGGTTGTTGGCTGGGAATAGTTTTGGCTAGGACATGGGAAGAAGTCCCATGCTCTTCCCTCCATGGGGTATAATGCACGTCCCATTGAAAAGTCACCAGTGCAGCAACTCCACAGTGCTCCAGTGAGCTGTTAGTTTGTAGTGTATGCTCAATTCTCTGTGGTGAGACTCAAAACCTACAAAAGATGAAAGTGCTGCCAATTGAACCAAGTGCAACTGCAACCTATTGAATACAACAAAGTATACTTAAATAAGGTTAGCTCAGCAGGAATTGCAGGCAGAAATCAGGGTCTTTCATACTACTCCAACTATGCAGCTGCAAGTGTCTTTATGTCCAGAAAGAGGTGTGAGCTTGAGGGTGCTCAGCACAGATTTCTGAATTCAACTACAATTTACTTTAAAACAAAACAGCCAGGTCCCAGCAACTTTGAAGGTTTCTGCTCAATAAAAAAGGTGAAGATTGAAATCAGGTAGGCTGATCGATAAGCTGGAGCCTACACTGGCGAGGAATTTCTCTCCATAACCATGAATCTCAAGGTGGAATTCTACCTTCTGTTCCTTATTCAAGGACTCATACCTGAAACGTCGATTCTCCTGCTCCTCGGGTGCTGCCTGACCTGCTGTGCTTTTCCAGCACCATACTGTCGGCTCTTCTCCTACCATTCTAGAAACGCAGACACGATGAGTTCAGTGCGGCTCAGTGGTTAGCACTGCTGCCTCAGAGCACCAGGGTCCCTGGTTCGATTCCAGCCTCGGACAACTGTCTGTGTGAAGTTTGCACATACTCCCTGTGTCTGTGTGGTTTTCTTCTGGGTGCTCCGGTTTCCTCACACAGTCCAATGATGTGCAGGCCAGGTGAATTGGCTGTGCTAAATTCCCATAGTGTTAGGTGCATTAGTCAGAGGGAGATGGGTCTGGGTGGGTTACTCTTTGGAGGGTCGGTGTGGACTGGTTGGGCCAAAAGGCCTGTTTCCACACTATAGGGAATCTAATCTAATCAAAATCTGTCCTGATATTCCCCATGCATTACAAACGGAGAGCTGTGTATGCTATTTTCCAAATGAGATATCAGACTGAGAATGGTCTTGGATGAATATACAAGAGTCCATGATGCTGTTCTGAAAAGCAGCAGGAGAATGTACCCACTGCCCCATTGAACAAGCAATCCCTCAACAACAACAGTAACTTGCATTTGTACAACACCTTGACTGTAATAAAATGTCCTCAAAAGTAGCACAATCAAACAAATTTTGACACCAACATTTTAGAATTCTTGATAGTCGAGCCAAAGATTAAGGTGTTAAGAAGCAAATTAAAGGAGAAAGGAGGGGTGGAGAGAATTAGGGAAGGAATTCCAGATTTTGGCAAATTGAAATCACAGCCAACAGTGGCAGTGGGATTAAGAGTGAGATCGGGTAAAAACAATTACTGCAGATGCTGGAAACCAGATTTTGGATTAGTGGTGCTGGAAGTGCACAGCAGTTCAGGCAGCATCTGAGGAGCAGCAAAATCGACGTTTCGGGCAAAAGCCCTTCATCAGGAATAAAGGCAGAGAGCCTGAAGCGTGGAGAGATAAGCTAGAGGAGGGTGGGGGTGGGGAGAAAGTAGCATGGAATACAATAGGTGAATGGGGGAGGGGATGAAGGTGATAGGTCAGGGAGGAGGGTGGAGTGGATAGGTGGAAAAGGAGATAGGCAGGTCGGACAAGTCATGGGGACAGTGCTGAGCTGGAAGTTTGGAACTAGGGTGAGGTGGGGGAAGGGGAAATGAGGAAACTGTTGAAGTCCACATTGATGCCCTGGGGTTGAAGTGTTCCGAGGCGGAAGATGAGGCGTCCTTCCTCCAGGCGTCTGGTGGTGAGATTGCTCAAGAGGTTAGAAATGGAGGAATATAAACATCCCATGAGTTGTCGATCTGAAGGAGCTTATACAGGATGGAATCCTATCACACAAAGGGATTCAAAAGCAGGGAAAATAAATTTTTTTTAGATTAGATTAGATTTCTTACAGTGTGGAAACAGGCCCTTCGGCCCAACAAGTCCACACTGACCCTCCGAAGAGCAACCCATCCAGACCCATTCCCCTCTTCACCTGACACTACAGGCAATTCTGAATGGCCAATTCACCTAACACGCACATCTTTGGACTGTGAGAGGAAACCAGAGCACCCAGAGAAAACCCACATAGACACGGGGAGAATGTGCAAACTCCGCACAGACAGTTGCCCGGGGTAGGAATTGAACCCGGGTCCCTGGTGCTAACCACTATGCCATCGTGCCATCCCATTTAAATCAAGAACTCTCAGAGAGCTGAAATGTTAAGTCTGTTTCTGTTTCCAGTGATGCTGCCTGACTATTTCTAGTATTCTTTGGTATATTTCTACTTAAAAACAAAGTCATTGTCAAAGAGTCATGCAGCAGGGAAATGTACCCCTCAATCCAACCAGTCCACGCCAAAAATAATCCCAAACTAACGTAGTCCCATCTGCTTGCTCCTGGCCCATAGCCTTTCCTACAAATGTCCTTAATCAAATGTCTTTTAAATGTTGTCACTGTACCTGCAACCATCACTTCCTCAGGAAGTTCATTCCACACGCGAACTACCCTCTGTGTAAAATATTTGCCCCCATATCTTTTTTAAACCTCTCTCCTCTCACCTTAAAAATGTGCCCACTAGTCTTGAAATCCTCCATCCGAAGGAAAAGACAACTACCATAAACTCTATCTATACCCCTCTTTATTTTATAAATGTCTATCTAGTTGCCTCTCAACCTCCTACGCTCTGGGGAAAAGAGTCCCAGCCTTTCTCTATAATTCAAATCTTCCACACCCAGCAACATCCTAATATATCTCTTCTGAACTCTCTCCAGATTAATAATATCCCTTCCTACAACTGGACAACCAGAACTGGGCCAAAGTAAGGTAAACCGGGAGATGAATTAGAGCAGGTTGGGATATGGGCAATGGAGTATCGGATGACTCAAGGTTATGGTCAATAGATATTGCAAGCTGATCAGACAGTGCATTGGAATAATTAAAGCAAGGATTAACAAAGGCATGAATGTGGCTTTCAGCACAAGATAAATAGAGTCAGGGAAAGATGTGGATGGGGAGTCTAACTGATGGTGTAGGTATGCGGTTGCAAGTTCAATGTGACATCCAAGATTGTGAACACTCTGGTTTAGCCTCAATGCGGTGCCAGGAAGAGGGTTAGAATCAGTGAAGATGGGGACCAAAATGGTTGTGGCCTTCCTTAAATTTACTTGGAGGAACATTCTTCACATCCAGAAGGTCAAAGAAGTAGCCTGACAGGTATTTCTGTTGCCTGGCCACAATCACATTTCTGTCTGCGGGACTTGGCTGTGGATAAATTGACTCTTCATTTCTTAGGTTCGCTTTCAACATGTTTCAAACCCTGGGGTTATGGAAGGTGCGACATGAGTGTGTGTCATGTCATTGGTCTTTTTCCTCTTTGTTGCTGCTGTTCTGATACAGCAGTAACTTTTATTTACAGATTGCTGCAAGCTGTGTGTATCCCTCAATGAATACAATGTGATTTAAATATTTATCAAGTGAAGGAATATCTTTTGCAGCTTAACATAATAATGCCTTGCACTTTCTGGGTTTATATGTCACTGAGCAGCGCTGTGGAATCAGAACGTTCCATATTGCTCTCTGTAACTAACAAGCTGCGATAGGAACTAGGTACTGAGGAGGTGAAATGACGTCAAGCCACTATAAGCAGTCCATTCAAACTTTCATCAGCTGTGTGAAGTGAATTTACTCTGAAACATTCATGTATTTTGGATTTGGGACAAACATGTCAGAGGTGAATACATGTTCTTTCAAGTTAGTTTGTCCCCTCTAAATATAGTCTCTGTTTGTGCTCTGTGAGATGTTTAATTAATGATGGAATTCATCGTATCTAAGGTTTCCAAGTGTATTCGCCCCCATCTTTTTAACAAGCTGCTTTCGCAGATGTCAGGAATCTGCTGGCCTCCCATTTAGAGACCCTCTGTTCCTTGCATTGACGCAGCCCAATGTTAGTTAAAGATGGAATTCGATTTGTATTGATATCTGAACGCACCTTACAGCCTAAAAGGAATTCTGGAGTGCCGTCAATGTTGTAAGGTAGGAAATATGGCAGGGAAAAGACACACTGCTCCCACAAAAAGCACTGAGATAATGATCTAATAATATGCTCCTAGTGATGTCTGTTGAGTGTTAAATACTAGAACATAGAATAGTACAGCACAGGAACAGATCCTTCAGCGCATGATGTTGTGCTGAGCCAAATTAAATTAATCCCTTCTGCCTGCCCCTGGTCCATGGTACTGTTTGTTCACAGCATTCAAGGCAATTCTCCTGTTGGCTCTTCTTCAGAGTGGTGACTTACATCCACCTGACAGAGCGGACAGAGCCTCAGTTTAGTACATCGATCAAAGGGCAGCACTTTGGACAATGCAGGGTTCCTTCAGTACTGCAATGGGCTCGTCAATGTGAGTTATGAGCCCAGGAGAGGCACTACGAGACCACAACCTATGTCTGGCTTAGAGGTGGTCTAAGCTGAGTTAGCCAGCTACCCACTAAGCACAGGTTGCAATGGCAAGTTATTCCAGCCTGGATGGTATCACAACCAATCCTGCCAACAATATTCAATCAGTCCTCAGCGGGATGACTAAACAACTGTCATAACTGGACCAGAAGTTCATTTCATGGAATGTGGAGTTTCTTGGTAAGGCCAGCATTTGTTGCCTATTCCAAAGTGACCTCAATCTGAGCAGCTTGCTTGACCATCTCAAAATGCAATTAAGAGACAAACACGCTGCTATAGGTCAAAACCCTCGCTGACCAGAGAGACAGCAGCTTCTCTTCCCTCGGTGGAAATAGGGCTCCAAAAATAATTTTAGTACCTTTTGAGTTGAAACAAACAAAAGTATTGCTAAGAATTTCTAGCAGCCGATGGGTTAAAGGAGGAGCAGAGTTGAACAATGCACTGGAGGAGGCGTAAAATGAATTGGGCCCTGTGAAATGACAAGCGTTGAGACTGACAGGTCAGCTCAGGGGGCAAGTGGGATACTGACAGTGCAAACAGTTTCACAATGACTTCAGCGACAATAGTTTGGGTGTTAGCACAAGGGACTTTCCCCAAGTTTCACCAATAATGACTAAGGAAAACGAAGGATAACCGGGCAGACAAGTTATTAGGAGGGGTGACCAGAGGCAAATCACGTGGTTAAGATGATGGAGTTTGAGATGGTTATTAAACTTGTGAGTGCGAAGTGTGGTAGAGAGGATTAAGAAGGAAGTGGAAGAGGGAAGATGTAAGGAAACAGAAAGATCTGCCATAGATACGAGGTTAAAGTTGTTAGGGAGAAAGATAGGAGATGTCTATTTCGTTCCTTTCATCATTCAGCCAGATCAAGGTTGACTTTTTCCTTGTGAAAGTGTATACTGCCACTCAGTTGGTAATATATTCACTTTGGCAGCACGGTGGCTCAGTGGTTAGCACTGCTGCCTCACTGCACCAGGGACCTGGGTTTGATTCCAGCTTCAGGCGACTGTCTGAGTGACATTTGCACATTCTCCCTGTGTCTGTGTGGGTTTCCTCCGAGTACTCCAGTTTCCTCCCACAGTCCGAAGATGTGCAGGTTAGGTGGATTGGCTGTGCTAAATTGCCTGTTGTGAGCAGGGACGTACAGGATAGGTGGACTAGCCATGGGAAATGCAGGGTTATGCAGTAGGGGGATGGGTGGATGCTCTTTGGAGGGTCAGTGTGGACACAATGGGCCAAATGGCCTGCTTGAACACTGAAGGGATCCTATGAAATCACAAGGAACTGAGATAGAGTTCCACTCCAGACATTGAACACAAAAATTGAGGCTGATACCCCAGGCCACACTGAGGGAGCCCTGAACTATCAGGGCTGCTATCTCTCAAATAACATATTAAACTGAAAGCCCATCTGCTTGCTCAAAGATCCCGTCACACTATTTGGAAGAATAGAAAGGGAGGTATCTCTGTTGGATATGGGCTGGAAAGGGTTAATATTTGAATGCATGCCATTCGAAGTCGGGTTACTCTTTGGAATAGGTGAATTCTCTGCTTATTTGCTTACATCAACCCTGCACGGTCTAATCTTAAGGCAATGCAACTCCAAAAGAGCAGGCGAAAAGCACCGAGCACTTCAGCCAAATGTCACATTCCTTTCTTTTAGATTAGATTTCTTACAGTGTGGAAACAGGCCCTTCAGCTCAACCAATCCTCCAAAGAGTAACCCACCCAGACTCATTTCCCTCTGACTAATGCACCTAACACTACGGGCAATTTAGCATGGCCAATACACCTGACCTGCACATCTTTGGACTGTGGGAGGAAACTGGAAGAAACCAACGCAGACACGGGGAGAATGTGCAAACTCCACATAGACAGTCGCCCGAGCCAGGGATCGCACCTGGGTCCCTGGCGCTACGAGGCAGCAGTGCTAACCACTGAGCCACCGTGCTGCCCTTTTGCTCCCTTTTTTAAGCCAAACAGCCTGCACTTGGAATGTTTCCACTCTGTATGTACCAGTGAGTCAATATTTCCTTCAGGACTGCAAAATGTAGAATTGGAAGAACCACAGAAAGGAAAAAAGCATCATGACTTAATCAAATGCCAGTTTGTTGTAACAATCTGTCATGTATATCTGTCCTGCGTATCACTGCCGAAAATATGTTTCACACAAGCTTTGACAGAGTGCTAAGATCTGATGCATTCTTCAAGCTAAAAGGATTTTCAGTTCACTTTATCATTGAAATTTCCCTTAGAATTGGAGATATGAATGAAAGGATTTACATTTATATAGCAACTCATCACATCCTCAGGAGATCCCCAGGTACCACAAAGGGAACAAGCAACTTGGCTTTGACATGTAGCCACTGCTTCTTTTATCAAGTGTAAAGGGTCACCCAGTTTGTGCACAGCAAGATCTCACAAACAGATGACTGACCAGTTCAGCCTCTTTCTGGGAGCAAAAAGTGTGGTGCTGGAAAAGCAAAGCAGGTCAGGCAGCTGTGAGAGTCTTGACTCTCCTGCTCCTCGGATGCTGCCTGACCTGCTGTGTTTTTGCAGCACTACACTTTTTGACTCTGATCTGCAGCATCTGAAGTCCTCATTTTCTCCCCTTTCTGAGAGTAGTTTCCTTGATCACTTTAACCATTTATGTGGGTCCACCTTAAAGCTCTGGAGCAAAGCAATGTCTCCAACCTTCTCTCTGACCTATCACTCACCTTTACCCCCACCTCCATCCACCTATTTCACTCTTAGCTACCTTCTCTCCAGCCCCACCCCCCTCCCATTTATCTCTCCACCCCGGAAGCACCCAGCCTCATTCCTGATGAAGGGCTTTTGCCAGAAACGTCGATTTTCCTGCTCCTCGGATGCTGCCTGACCTGCTGTGCTTTTCCAGCACTACTCTAATCTTGACTCTGATCTCCAGCATCTGCAGTACCCACTTTTGCCTCTCCAATTTGATAGAGTTGTACAAGATAATGAGAATCATAGATAGGGTGGATAGCCAGAGACTCTTTCCCAGGACAGAAGTGCCAATCACAAGGGGACATAATTTTAAGGTGATTGGAACAAGGTTTAGGGGAGATGTCAGAGATTAGTGGATGCGTGGAATATACTGCCAGTGGTGGTAGTAGAGTCAGATACATTAGTGACATTTAAGCAACTCTTGGATAGACACAGGGATGGTAATGAATAGAAGTGTATGTAGGTGAGAGTAGGATAAAAGGTCAGCACAACATTAAAGGCCGAAGGGCCTGTACTGTTCAATATTCTATGTTGGTTCCAGATTTTTATTAAATTCAAATTCTACTATCTGCCATGGCAGGATTTCCAACCCAGGTCCCCATAACATTACCTATGTCTTCTGGATTAATAGTCCAGCAATAATACCATGAGGGCATTGCCTTCCCGTAACTTCGTGTGTTAAAATCTGTAAGTACCATTCACACTATACAAGCGCCAGGTCAAGACCATTGTCCCCGGAGAGAACTGAACCATTGATTTGATTTGCTTTATTTATTGCTACATGTATTTTGTTACAGAACACAGTGAAAAGTGTTGCATAGTGTCACCAAACTCCAGCGCCATCTTAAAACACAGAAAAACAAACTGAAGCATAAAATATAAAGGTAGGAAATGAAGAAATAAAGAAAAAAGTGTTCAGCTTTACAGTTCTTCTTACTAAGTGCTCTGCCATAGGTCAGGCATGAGTGCCCTTCACCACGCCATGGCACAGAAACAAAGGTTACCTATTCTTCAGTGCCATCGCACCTCCATTGATGACCATGCCATTATGAGTTATAGAGTCATTGAGTCATAGAGATGGACAGCACAGGAACTGCTATCCAACTCATCGCTGCCGACCAGATATTCTAACCCAACCTAGTCCCATTTTCTACCACTTGGTCCATATCCCTCTAAACCCTTCCTCTTCATATACTCATCGAGATGACTTTTAAATGCTGTAACTGGACCAGCCTCTACCACTCCCTCCAACAGCTCATTCCATACATGCACCACCCTCCGAACGAAAAAAATGCCCCCTACGTCCCTTTCAAATCTTCCCTCTCTCACCCAAAACTGATGCCCTCTAGCTTTGGACTTCACTGGACCTCGCCAACGCAGCCACCACCAATGCCACTAGGTATCGAACCAGCCCAAACCCGACTCCACCGCCGCCACCATGAATCCACTAATGCTGATGCTGCCAATTCTGCCGGGTTGTGTACGGGGCCTGACGTCACCACCATGAATCTGCACTGGAAACAGCTGCCACCTCCGCCCCAGCAACCATGACTCGATGCTAGGAGGCCCTTCGGTCTAACACGTCCATGCCGACCAGATATCTTAAATTAGTCTAGTTCCATTTGCCAGTTCTTGGCCGTATTCCTCTAAATCCTTCCTATTCACATGCGCATCTAGATGTCTTTTAAATGCTGTAATTGTACCACTTCCTCTGGCAGCTCATTCCATACACGTACCACCCTCTGCGTGCAAACATTGCCCCTTAGGTCCTTTTTATATCTTTCCCCTCTCACCCTAAACCTATGCCCTCTAGGTTACGAGTCCCCCACCCCAGGGAAAAGACCTTGTCTATTTCCCCTGTCCATGCCCTTCATAATTTTATAAACTTCTTTAAGGTCAGCCTCCGATGCTCCAGGCCTAGCCTATTCAGCCTGTTAACCCCTGATATGGCAATATCATCACTGAATCCCTCTTTATCTTCTCACTGGGGAGATGTTGGTGTAATGGTTGTATCAGTAATCCAGAACCCAAGGCTAATGTCCTGGGGATAAAGATTTGAATCCCACCATAGCAGGCGATGAAATGCCAATTGATTTGAAATCTGGAGTTACAAGCTCACCTAATGGTAACCATCGTTAATTATTGTGAGAGTAGAAAATCTGCTGTTCTTGCGAGATTGATCTACATATGATTCTGAACAATGTGTTTGACTTTAACCTGCTCTTTGAAGCAGCCAAGCAACCCACTCAAA
The DNA here is from genome assembly GCF_037043375.1 of Chiloscyllium plagiosum. NCBI lineage: Eukaryota > Metazoa > Chordata > Chondrichthyes > Orectolobiformes > Hemiscylliidae > Chiloscyllium > Chiloscyllium plagiosum. The sequence goes on along the minus strand of NW_028270139.1, from coordinate 155,329,828 downwards.
CGAAGGACAATTTTGGACAGGCACTGACTGACAGCACGCTTCCAAGCCCCACTCCATCCTGACTTGGAACTACTTCATTGTTTCTTCATTGTGGCTGGGTCAAAATCCTCGAACCTCCCACCTAACAGCATTGTGATGGCATCTAGACTCCTGGACCACAGCAGTTCAAGAAAACGGCTCATCACTGCCTTCTCAAAGAAAACTAAGGATGAGCAAAAAGTGCTCATACCAAAGGTGATGTCCATATCCCCTGAATGAATTTAAAAAAAGCTATGTTTTTTTTCTCTTAGATGTTGTCAACAGCTGTACCCTGGACATCATTAATTATGGATGCTCCATTGCAGTCCTAGAGAGTTGGTAACTCAATTCACTGAATCAGGCTAACTCCAGTCCTTGAGTCATAGAGTCATACAGCACAAAAACAGACCCTTCAGTCCAAGCTGTCCAAGCTGATCAGAATAGGAGAAAGTAAGGACTGCAGATGCTGGAGGTCAGGATGGATGAGTGTGGTGCTGGAAAAGCACATCCAGTCAGGCAGCATCCGAGGAGCAGGAGAGTCGACATTTTGAGCATAATTCCTGATGAAAATCTTATGCCCGAGACGTCGACTCTCCTGCTCCTCGGATACTGTCTGATCGGCTGAGCTTTTCCAGCACCACAGTCTTTCACACTGGCCATAATCTCAATCTCAACTAATCTAACATGTCTGTGCTTGGCCCATATCCCTCCAAATATTTCTTATTCATTTACTTATCCAAATGTCTTTTAAACATTGTAATATATACACATCCATCACCCCTTCTGGCAGTTCATTACGCACACAAACCACCTCTGTGTAAAAAAAATGCCCCTCATTTCTTTTTAAAATCTTTCTCCTCTCACCTTAAAAGTATGCCCCCATTCTTGAAATCCCCCACCCCAGGGAAAAGATGCCTGCTATTCACCTTATCAGTACTCCTCATTATTTCATAAACCTCGATATGGCCACCCCTCAACCTGCTACGCTCCAGTGAAAAAAGTCCAGTCACTCCTTATAACTCAAGGTTTGGAGATGCTGGTGTTAGACTGTGGTGTACAAAGTTAAAAATCACACAACACCAGGTTATAGTCCAATAAGTTTCGGAGCATCGTTCTTCATCAACCACCTGATGAAGGAGCGGTGCTCCGAAAGCTAGTGCTTCCAATTAAACCTGTTGGACTATAACCTGGTGTTGTGTGATTTTTAACTTATAACTCAAACCCTCCAGTCGCAGCAACATCCTGGTAAATGTCTTCTGAACCCTCTCCAGTTTAACAATATCCTTCCTGTTACAAGGAGATCAGAACTGCACACGTACCTCCAGAAGAGGCCTCACCAACATCTGGTACAACTTTAACATGACGTCTCAACTCCTCTACTCAAAGGTCTAAGCAATGAAGGGAAGCATGCTAAATGCCTTTTTAGTCACCCTGTCTACCTTCAAAGAATTATAACACTGACACTGAATGCACAGTGAAGTAGTGCAGTTATGAAGCCACTAAATTATGAATCTATTGAAAATAGACAACTTTACATAATCACACCATCCTGGGAGCAACCACAGTAGACCACCACTAATAGACATCACCTAGCCTATTGACAAAAGAACAAAAATTAGGAACTGAAAACAGTTTAATTCCTTATTTCAGCACAAGAAGACCGAAATATGTTGCTTTATACAACTGGGGTCTCATAAAATGTAGGCAGGCTCAGGGCTCTTTTACATGAAATGAACTCTGATCTCATGTGTGAGATGGTTTATGATGGCTCAGAGGAAGCCAGAGCAGATTCTCTGTCCTGCTGTTACTCAGCCTTAGAAAGAAGTTGAAGAATTCCCTTAGCTGAGGTACAGTTGAATATTCTGAGGGCCTCTCACTGACAATCTGTTTTGCTGATGGTCACTGAAGCGGGTAGAGTTTCCTTTTAGAATAATCACTTATTTTTTAATACAGTGAGGTCAGCCAGCTCCTGGTTTAAAAGCACTTGAACGGGTGGCTAGTGCTAAACGGCTTTTGGTAATCTTTTGAGTGCAGGAGGGGTCTTATCGGACAGGCTAAATTCCTGAAAAAAGACTGAGACATAACTGAGGTAATGAGGAAGAACCAGAGGGGCAGGAATTAAATTTCATAGTTTCTTCAAAGAGCTAACACAGGCATAGAGTTATAGAAATATACAGAACAGAAACAGGCCCTTCGGTCCAACTCATCCATGCCAACCAGATATCCTAAATAAATCTAATCCCATTTGCCAACATTTGGCCCATATCCCACCAAACACTTCCTATTCATATACCCATCCAGATATCTTTTAAATGTTGTAATTATGCCAGCCTCCATCACCTCCTCTGGCAGCTCATTTCATACACGTACCACCCTCTGTGTGAAAAAGTTGTCCCTTAGGTCCCTTTTAAATCTTTCCCCTCTTACCTTAAACCTATGTCCTCTAGTTTTGGACTCCCCCACAACAGGGAAAAGGCCTTGACTATTCACACCATCCATGCCTCTCATGATTTTATAAGCCTATATAAGATCAACTCTCAGCCTCCGATGCTTCAGATAAAGCTGCTCCCTTGAACCCTCCAACCCTGGCAACATCCTTGTAAATCTTTCCTGTACCCTTTCCGGTTCACATCATCTTTCCTATAGCAGGGAGACCAGAATTGCACACAGTTTTCCAAAAGTGGCCTAACCACTATCCTGCACAGCCGCACAGGTCTATGTTCTATAGAACATAGAACATAGAACAATACAGCGCAGAACAGGCCCTTCGGCCATCGATGTTGCACTGACCTGTGAACTATTCTCAACTCGACCCCGTACACTATCTCAAAATCATCCATGTGCTTATCTAAGGATTGTTTAAATCTCCCTAATGTGGCTGAGTTGACTACATTAGCAGGTAGGGCATTCCATGCCCTTACCACTCTCTGTGTAAAGAACATGACCTCCCAATTCCTATACTCAGCATATGGACCAATAAAGGCAAGCATATCATGACTAGACAAATGGCCTCTCCCTGTGCTTGAAAGTTCCACAATATTATGAAGTGAAAGGAAAAATAACTTATACACCGGACTGCCAAAAAAAAGTGAAAGAAGTCTTGCATTCACTAAATGTCATAAACAATGTTGACACATAGTGATTCCATACCTATAGGAAAGCTAGCCTTATGCCAGTTAGATACCACGCTCAGCAAATAACCAGTTAACTTGCTGCTTGATGAAGTTGGTTGAAGGGGTGATGTATTTGCCTGGCCATTGAGAGAACTGTTCAGAGAGACATACTTGAATCATGCAACAGACCCAATAACATCCATATGGACAGGTAGAATGGCTTGCAGTGTAAAATCATAAGAAAGAGGAACAGGAGTAGGCCATTCAGGCCCTCATGCGTGCTCTGCCATCTGATAGGATCATCATGGCTGATCCGACATTCTTCCTGCCCACGTTCCTGCCCTTTCTCCATTACCCTTGACTCCCCCACTAATCAAGAATCTATCTCAGTCTTAAATATACACAAGGATAAGCGTGTATGGCTCCACAGCTGTCTGTGGAAATGATTCCCAAAGACTCACAACCCTCTGAGAGAAGAAATTCCCCCTCATCTCAGTTTTAAATTGGCACCCCTTTATTTTGAGATTATGCCCTCTGCTGCTGGACTCCCTCAAGGGGTGAGACATCTTGTCAGCATTTACCCTGTCAAGCCCCTTAACAATCCTTTATGTCTCAATGAGGTCACCTCTCATTATAGAGTCATAAAGATGTACAGCACGGAAACAGACCCTTCGGTCCATCTCGTCCATGCCGACCAGATATCCCAACCCAATCTAGTTCCACCTGCCAGCACCCAGCCCATATCCCTCTGAACCCTCTGGCAGCTCATTCCATACATGTACCACCCTCTGTGTGAAAATGTTGCCCCTTAGGTCTCTTTTATATCTTTCCCCTCTCACCTTAAACCTATTCCCTCTAGTTCTGGACTCCCTGGCCCCAGGGAAAATACTTTGCTAATTTAACCGATCCATGCCCCTCTATAAGGTCACCCCTCAGCCTCCGACGCTCCAGGGAAAACAGCCCCAGCCTGTTCAGCCTCTCCCTATAGCTCAAATCCTCCAACCCTGGCAATATCCTTGTAAATCATTTCTGAACCCTTCAGGTTTCACAACATCTTTCCGATAGGAAGGAGACCAGAATTGCATGCAATATTCCAACAGTGGCCTAACCAATGTCCTGTACAGCCGCAACATGACCTCCCAACTCCTGTACTCAATACTCTGACCAACAAAGGAAAGCATACCAAACGCCTTCTTCACTATCCTATCTACCTGTGACTCCACTTTCAAGGAGCTATGAACCTGCACTCCAAGGTCTCTTTGTTCAGCAACACTTCCTAGGACCTTACCATTAAGTATATACATCCTACTCAGATTTGCTTTCCCAAAATGCAGTATCTTGCATTTATATGAATTAAACTGCATCTGCCCTTCTCAGCCCATTGGCCCATCTGATCATGATCCTTTTGTAATCTGAGGTAACCCTCTTCTAAACTCCAGTGAGTAGAGTCCTAGTATGTCAGTGCATATCTCCTTCTCTGGGAAATAGTTTGGCAGCAACACCTATATCCTGGGAAAGGTGGAATCGGATAAATCTGACTAGAAAAGAAGACAGTAAACTGAAAGGGAAATGAGAACCGCTGCCTCTATTGTGAGTTGAAAGTGTTGTTTCGTCTCCCAAGTTCTACAAGTAATCAGTGGCTGACCTGTATGATAGTGTGTGAATTGGTTTCAAGTTGTCTACAATCCAAACAGATGAAGTTCAATTTATTTCTTAAAAGCAATGCTCTGTGGGATAATACTTTCAAAAGGGAATCTCTTGCCTTGCAATTTCATCATGCAAACTGGGGTCAACTCCATGGCATAAGAAAATTACTACAAGTCATGCAAGATCTATGTAATTTTCACCAATAAATGAGCTCCCAAATGCAATCTGTTCAAGCTTTGTAGCTGTTCCTAAGAAAAAAGAAATGAGCGTTGGTGATTGATTTGAATGATACTGGTCATTTTTCTATCCTCCTAATGAGTTCTGGATGACTGTTGTTGTTATGTTCTACACAGTCTAAGTTCGGGGGTTCCTACAGCACATTGATAGTGACCCTGCTTTTGGGCTAAAAGTTCCAAGTCCCATGCCAAGGCTTGCTGGCCAAGGAACACATATTCATGTTGCATGGGCAAACAGATTATCAACCTGTACTGACAACAACAAATACCGGACACCACAAGGGGATCTTTAGCATTTGTTGTTTTCAGTACAGACACTAGCATCTGCAGTAATTTGTTCCTATCAACCCATAACTCCTCCTAGTACAGAGTAATGGTGGATGGTAAGAGGTGGGAGAGCAATTTGATGGAGAGAACTTTGGAACCTTGACATCACTATCACAGCTGCAGAATACAATCTGTATGTTAAAAAGTGAATTATGCCTCAGACTCCCTGTGCATAACGTACCACCAAATCCATCTCCAAATCACACCACCATCATACTGAGTGACACATGCTTAACAGCAGCAGCTGTTATTGAATTGACTTCAGTTATACCTCCGCAACAGGAAGTGCAGCAGGAAAGCAGCTGTTATTTACTACACCCTCTCCACACTTACAGAAGATGTAAAATGCTCCATGTATAAAAGCTTCCAGAATATCAGAGGAATGAACATGAACAATTCTTGAAAATTAAACTCACTGAGTTCTGTACTTTATTTTACTGTAACTACATCCAAACAATTTGACTAACATTTCAAGAATAATTTACTTGTAAAATAACATTCTTTAACATCGGTATGTACATTCTTTTTAAATCAGGATTTGACGGAAAATTAAAAACCACTTCCTTCCTAAACACTTGCAATTTTTCTATCTAGTTTCTTTCTCTTGGTGATGTAGGATAGATATAAAGGAAGAGGAGAAAGTGAGGACTGCAGATGCTGGAGATCAGAGCTGAAAATGTGTTGCTGGAAAAGCGCAGCAGGTCAGGCAGCATCCAGGGAACAGGAGAATCGATGTTTCGGGCATAAGCCCTTCTTCAGGAATGAGGAAAGTGTGTCCAGCAGGCTAAGATAAAAAGGTAGGCAGGGGGGACTTGGGGGAGGGGCTTTGGAAATGCGATAGGTGGAAGGAGGTCAAGGTGAGGGTGATAGGCCGGAGTGGGGGTGGGGGCGGAGTGGTCAGGAAGTAGATTGCAGGATAGGAAGGCGGTGCTGAGTTCGAGGGTTGCGACTGAGACAAGGTGGGGGGAGGGGAAATGAGGAAACTGGAGAAATCTGAGTTCATCCCTTGTGGTTGGAGGGTTCCTAGGCGGAAGATGAGGCGCTCTTCCTCCAGCCGTCGTGTTGCTATGGTCTGGCAATGGAGGAGTCCAAGGACCTGCATGTCCTTGGTGGAGTGGGAGAAGGAGGTGAAGTGTTGAGCCACAGGGTGGTTGGGTTGGTTGGTCCGGGTGTTCTAGAGGTGTTCTCTGAAATGTTCTGCAAGTAGGCGGTCTGTCTCCCCAATATAGAGGAGGCCACATCGGGTGCAGTGGATGCAGTAAATGATGTGTGTGGAGGTGCAGGTGAATTTGTGGTGGATATGAAAGGATCCCTTGGGGCCTTGGAGGGAAGTAAGGGGGGAGGTGTGGGCGCAAGTTTTGCATTTCTTGCGGTTGCAGGGGAAGGTGCCGGGAGTGAAGGTTGGGTTGGTGGGGGGTGTGGACCTGACGAGGGAGTCACGGAGGGTGTGGTCTTTTCGGAACCCTGATAGGGGAGGGGAGGGGAATATATCCCTGGTGGTAGGGTCCGTTTGGAGGTGGCGGAAATGACGACGGATGATACGATGTATATGGAGGTTGGTGGGGTGGTAGGTGAGGACCAGTGGGGTTCAGTTCTGGTGGCGATTGGAGGGGCGGGGCTCAAGGGCGGAGGAGCGGGATGTGGAGGAGATGCAGTGGATGGCATCGTCGATCACGTCTGGGGGGAAATTGCGGTCTTTGAAGAAGGAGGCCATCTGGGTTGTTCGGTTTTGGAACTGGTCCTCCTGGGAGCAGATGCGGCGGAGACGAAGGAATTGGGAATATGGGATGGCGTTTTTACAGAGGGCAGGGTGGGAGGAGGTGTAGTCTAGGTAGCTGTGGGAGTCGGTCGGTTTATAGTAAATGTCCGTGTTGATTCGGTCACCCGAGATAGAAATGGAAAGGTCTAGGAAGGGGAGGGAGGAGTCTGAGACGGTCCAGGTGAATTTGAGGTCGGGGTGGAAGGTGTTGGTAAAGTGGATGAACTGTTCAACCTCCTCGTGGGAGCACGAGGCAGCGCCTATACAGTCATTGATGTAGCGGAGGAAAATACACTGGCACCACCCCACACCTTTTCCTTCTGGACTTAATATTGAGTTCAATGCTTTCAAATTGTGAACCCGCTCCCATTCCCTCCCTTTCTTTTAGCTTTAATTGTTGCATTCTCTGTCACCGTGCCCTCTCTCCTGTCCTCCCGCCCAAGTGGGACTGTTCTCTCCAGTCTGGCAGTTCAACACACCATTGTTCTGCCATTCTCACATTCCCATCACTTAATCCGAACCATCAGCATCCTTCCTCCCAGCACTTGTCACTCCAACATGTTCCCCCCCCCCCCCCAACTACAGCATAAATGCTGCCCCATCCACACTTCACGTCAGTTCTGATAAAGAGTCATCTTTACTCGAAACGTTAGTTTGCTCTCTCTCTCTCTCCACGGATGCTGTCTTACCTGCTGTGATCTCCAGCATTTATTGTTTTCAGTACCTTCAGCCCACTGTGTCTGTGCTGACCATGATGCCATTCTAAACTAATCTCATTTGCCTGCATGAGGTCCATATCTCTCTATTCTCTGTTCATGTGTCTGTCTAAGTGCCTCTTAAACGTTGCTATTGTGTCTGCTTCCACCCCCTCCCCTGGAAGCATGTTCCAGGCACCTACCATCCTCTGTATAAAACAAAGTGTCTCTCACATCCCCTTTAAACTCACCCTACACCTATGTCCCCTAGCATTTGACATCTCCACCTTGTGAAAAAGTCTTGAGGAAATTTCTCTAACAGCTTCCCTCTGAACATTGATGGGCTAACGACACTTGAACCCCATAAAAAGACAGCCTCGATCGAAACTCAACTGATTTCTGCATGCGAAAGACTCGTGCAATTTCTCATAATCACAATTTTTACATATAATTGACTTTACTGAGCACCACAACCTTGCACTTTTTTTTTTCCGTAATTTCGATTCTAGCATGTCATTTGTGCATCTAAAGTAATTCACAGGTAACTCAGTGAGTAGACATTAATCGGTCTTCACAGGAAATCTTGGAAAAAAGGCCACATTTGTATGTCTTTTGACATTTAATATTCCTATTTATTCCTATCGGCCATCAAAATCTCTGATGCCAGGCTGCTTCTGGGGATGGTATGCTTCCTGTTTTCACAGCAACCCTACAGTGTGGCAGCATGCCATTCAGCTCATTGGGTCCATGCCCACCTCTCCAAAGAGCATCCCACCCAGACCCACTCCCCTACACTATAACCCTTATTCCCCATGGCCAATCCGCTCAGCCTGCACATTCCTAGACACTGTGGGCAATTTTAGCGCGGCCAATCCACCTAACCCACATGTCAGACATCGGGAGAATGCGCAAACAGGCATGCACCTGATGGTGGAATCTTACTTAGGTCCCTGGCGCTGTGAGGCAGCAGTGCTAATCACTGAGCCTCCAGGCCACTTTGAACCCAAAATGACTGTAATGAGGTGAGGAGAAATTCCTTTATTCAGAGATTGTGGAATTTTTTGTCACAGAGAGTGCCAGAAAATTGAATGTTTTCGAAAGAGTTAGATATCGGTCTTGGGCTAAAGGGATCAAAGGTATGGGCTGAGAGCAAGAACATGATACTGAGTTGGATGATCAGGCATGATCACATTGATTGGGGGAGCAGGTAAACAGGATCAAATGGCCTATTCCTGTTTCTATTTTTAACGTAAACACTTGGTGGAATTTCCAAAAAAGACAGCTAGTTTTCAATCCTTTATTTCTCTGATGAGATTTAAGAAACAATTCCCTCCCATATACTATTTATTAAGATCAAGTCATCAAAGTCCCACTCTCTCATTAGACAGACAGTTTAGATCAGAGTGGTGCTACAGATACCTAACGAAGGGCTTTTACCCAAAACATTGATTTTCCTGCTCCTTGGATACTGAGTGATCTGCTGTGTTTTCCCAGCACCACTCTGGTCTAAACTCCGGTTTCCAGCATCTGCAGTCCTCATTTTTGCCGAGAGACAACTGGCAGCGAGACTAGCCTAAGGCACTGGATTGAGGTTAAGACAGTGGGAACTACACGGTGACCTCAGCCAATCTGGGAATTGAACCTTTGCTGCTGGTATCACTGCAGTCTGTAACCAAGCCACCTAGCCAACTGAGCTAACTGACCTCTTGCTGCATCAGGCACTGAGTAAAACAAATGAATGTTTAATTGCACGCAGGTTGTTGAACTCATGTTACTTAACCCTCCCCAGTAGAGAGGGCAGCTGTTAAATACTCTGCTGTAACCAATCTGGCTCAGAGATATCATTGCTTCGAACATTTTCAATCTCCACGGAAAGATACAGCAAAGAGAGGCCACTCTGCCAATCATGATTGTGTTATCCCTTAAAAATAGCATTTCTATCCTTCCAAGGATTTCTCTTCAAGTATTTATCTGATTCCCTGTTGAAATTGATTACTGAGCTTGTTCCCTCTGCAATATCCAGAAGGGTCTCCTAGATCATAATACCTTGCCATGTAGAATTGGATCAAATCTGAAAAGTACAAAATGAAATTATAATCCTGTTAAATTTCCTCTGCGGGGTTGCTGCCAATGTATCTGAGGGATTACACAGGTAAAGACTCAGTGTGAGAAAGTTACGTTTTCAAAGGCAGAGGCACATCTTGTAGCCTGACACTGGAGTGTAGTGCAGATGAAGTGCTGCACTGTTGCTGGTGCTGTCAATTGGGTGAGGTGGTAAACCAAACTACCCACCTGACCTATCAGGTCGATGTGAAGATACCATGGTATTATTGTAAAGGACAGTGGGGGAATTCTCCTCTGTGTCCTGGCTAGCGTGCCACTGTCGTGTTCTCTTAATGACCGCGCATCACATTGCTGGTACTGAAACGTGGCTGTGTTGAAGTCAAGAGTTTCCTGCTTTCTAACTGCAAGGTTAATTCACGGGCAGGAAAGGGCTCTGGGCACATCCTGAAGCAGTGGAAGGCACTGTATAAATGCAGTTCTTTCTTTCAGAACTCGAACAGCTATTATCAGTTTCCCAGGAAGGTGTTCAGTTGGCTTTGAGTAGGCAAGTCTGGTGCAAGTTTGACTGAAATGCCACCAGTTTGGTCATGGTTCTACACTGACAAGAAATAAGTGAAGCAACCAGTACAACTCCAGAAAATTAATGCAACACCACACCTCCTGTCAGCTACCTGCTGCTTCTGCAAGTAGGTAGTGTGTGTGAACTGCAATGAAAATTGCTTTAGTGAGTCATGGTGTTTGTTAATGCTTTCAGTACTTTGTAAAAGACAGTAATTGATGGCATGCCATTAGGTCCGGTGCAAATTCTTCCAGTCCAAGATTCACCCTCCCTTTTCTCTTGAAACAAGACTATCCCTAATTTTCTTTGACATTTCACTGTTGCTCTGCATTGTCAGAAGTGTTGTGTTTTGGATGTTGCGATGGCTGGAACAAAAAATTGTTATTAAATTAAAAAAAAAACGAATTTGACAAAAAAAAAATGAGGTGCGCTCTGAGAGATGTGACTAATATTCACCTGTCTCCCTGTACCATCTCCAGCAAAAGAGATTTTAACCAGTTCTCCTTGATACTCCATGAGATTACTATCATTAAGACTGTCAGTTATTTTTTACTATGTAATCATGGGGTGAGTGCGTCTCTAGCTCCATTAAGAGTCAACCACATTGAGTTGAGAGTCAACAACCTATATGGAGTCATATATAGGCCAGACCAGGTAAGGATGGCAGCTACTTTTCCTAAAAGACATTAGCAAACTAGATGGGTTTTTCGAGTCAGAGTGTACAACACAGAAACTTCGGTCCAACTCATGCATGCTGACTAAATTAATCTAGTGCCATTTGCCAGCACTCAGCCCATATCCTTCTAAACCCTTCCTATTCAATTATCCATCCAAATGCCTTTCAAATATTGTGATTGCACCAGCGTCCACCACTTTCTCCAGCAGCTCATTCCATACACGCACCACTCTCCATGTGATAAACCTTCCCCTCATGTCCCTTTTAAATCTCTCCCCTCTCACCTTAAACCTATGTTCTCTAGTTTTGGACTCCCCTACCTTGAGAAAAAGACCTTGTCTATTTATCCTATCCATGCCCCTCATGATTTTATAAACCTCAGCCTCCAACGCTCCACGGAAAACAAACCCAGCCTATTCAACCTCTCCCTGTAGTTCAGACCTTCCAAACAATCATAGACAGCATTAGACTCTTCATTGTAGATTTTTATGAAATTCAAAGTCCACCATTTGACATGACAGGAATCAAACCCAGATGCGCAGAACATTAGATTAGATTAGATTACATTACATTACAGTGTGGAAACAGGCCCTTCGGCCCAACAAATCCACACTGACCCGCCAAAGCGCAACCCACCCATACCCCTACATTTACCCCTTACTATGGGCAATTTAGCATGGCCAATTCACCTTACCTGCACATCTTTGGACTGTGGGAGGAAACCGGAGCACCCGGAGGAAACCCACGCAGACATGGGGAGAACGTGCAAACTCCACACAGTCAGTCGCCTGAGGCGGGAATTGAACCCAGGTCTCTGGCACTGTGAGGCAGCAGTGCTAACCACTATGCCACCGTGCCACCCTTCAAGAGTCCAGTGACATTTACTACGAGGCTATCACTTCCCCTATTAACATCCTGGTGGTGACCAGAAACCTAATGGCACCAGCCACATAATTAATATAGTTGCAAGGACAGGGCAGCATCTGAGGGTTCTCCAGTGAGAAACCCCTGGTTGTCTAAAGCATGTGCACCACCTACATGTCACAGCAGGTTATATGTTCTAGTCCCATGGGCTGTGTGGGTGGAGGTGCTGACTTTCTGCTGGAATGTGAAACAGAAACCCTGTCGGTTCTATCAGGTGGACACAAAAGATCCTATGGCAGTATGCTGAAGAGAAGCAGATGAGTTATCTCTGTTGTTCTAGATTCTTATCTCCTCAATAAACATTACAAAAATAAGGCAAAGTAGACAACAAGATGGGACTGATAAATTAAACTGCATTTATTTCAATGCAAGAGGCCTAACAGGGAGGGCAGATATGAACTCAGAGCATGGTTAGGAACATGGGACTGGGATATCTTAGGAATTACAGAAACATGGCTCAGGGATGGACAGGACTGGCAGCTTAATGTTCCAGGATACAAATGCTACAGGAAGGACAGAAAGGGAGGCAAGAGAGGAGGGGGAGTGGCATTTTGATAATGGATAGCATTACAGCTCTACTGAGAGAAGATATTCCCGCAAATACATCGAGGGAAGTTATTTGGGTAGAACTGAGAAATAAGAAAGGGATGATCACCTTTTTGGGATTGTACTATAGACACCCCCTTTTTAGTCAGAGGGAAATTGAGAAACAAATTTGTAAGGAGATCTCAGTTCTCTGTAAGAATAATAGAGTAGTTATGGTAGGGCATTTTAACTTTCCAAACATAGACTGGGACTGCCATAGTGTTAAGGGTTTAGATGGAGAGGAATTTGTTAAGCACGTACAAGAACATTTTCTGATTCAGCATGTGGGCGCACCTACTAGAGAAGGTGCAAAACTTGACCTACTCTTGGGAAATAAGACAGGGCAGATGACTGAGGTGTCAGTGGGGGAGCACGTTGAGGCCAGCAACCGTAATTCTATTAGTTTTAAAATAGTGATGGAAAAGGATAGATCCGATCTAAAAGCTGAAGTTCTAAATTGGAACAAGGCCAATTTTGACGGTATTAGGCAAGAACTTACAAAAACTGATTGAGGGCAGATGTTCAGAGGAAAATGGGAAGCCTTCAGAAATGAGATAACGAGAGTGCAGAGATCGAATATTCCAGTTGGGGTGAAAGGAAAGGCTGGTATGTATAGGGAATGCTGGATGACTAAAGAAATTGAGGGTTTGGTTAAGAAAAAGCAGGAAGCATATGTCAGGTATAGAGAGGATAGATCGAGTGAATCCTTAGAACAGTATAAAGGCAGTAGGAATATACTTAAGAGGGAAATCAGGAGGGCAAAAAGGGAACATGAGATAGCTTTGGCAAATAGGGTGAAGGAAAATCCAAAGGGTTTTTACAAATACATTAAGGACAAAAGGGTAACTAGGAAGAGAATATGGTCCCTCAAAGATCAGCAAGGCGGCCGCAGGAGATGGGGCAGATACTAAATGAGTATTTGCATCAGTATTTACTGTTATGTACTGTTATTTAAAGGATGTGTAAGATATAGAATGTAAGGAAATAGATGGTGACATCTTGAAAAATGTCCATATTGCAGAGGAGCAAGTGCTGGATATCTTGAAACGCATAAAAGTGGATAAGTCCCCAGGACCGGATCAGGTGTACCCGAGAACTCTGTGGGAAGCTAGAGAAGTGATTGCTGGGCCTCTTGTGGAGATATGTGGCTCAGTGATAGTCACAGGTGAGGTGCCGGAAGACTGGAGGTTGGCAAACGTGGTGCCACTGTTTAAGAAAGGTGGTAAGGACAAGTCAGGGAACTATAGACAGTGAGCTTGACCTCATTGGTGGGCAAGTTGTTGGAGGGAATCCTGAGGAACAGGATGTACATGTATTTGGAAAGGCCAGGACTGATTAGGGAGAGTCATCTTGGCCTTATGCGTGGGAAATCATGTCTCACAAACTTGATTGAGTTTTTTGAAGAAGTAACAAAGAAGATTGATGAGGGCAGAGCGGTAGATGTGACCTACATGGACTTCAGTAAGGCTTTCGATAAGGTTCCCATGGAAGGCTGGTTAGCAAGGTTAGATCTCACGGAATACAGGGAGAACCAGCCATTTGGATACAGAGCTGGCTCAAAGGTAGAAGACAGACAGTGGTGGTGGTGGAGGGTTGTTTTTTAGATTGGAAGCCTGGAACCAATGGTGTGCCATAAGGGTCAGTGCTGGGTCCTCTACTTTTCATTACTTATTTCAATTATTTCGATGTGAGCATAAGAGGTACAGTTAGTAAGTTTGCAGATGACACCAAATTGGAGGTGTAGTGGACAGTGATGAAGGTTACCTCAGATTACAACAGGACCCTGATCAGAAGGCTCAGATCCTCCAATCCTGTTGGAATATTGCATGCAATTCTGGTCTCCTTCCTATCGGAAAGATGATGTGAAACTTGAAAGGGTTCAGAAAAGATGTTGCCAGGATTGGAGGATCTGAGCTACAGAGAGAGGCTGAACAGGCTGGGGCTGTTTTCCCTGGAGCATCGGAGGCTGAGGGGGACCTTATAGAGGTTTACAAAATGATGAGGGGCATGGATAGGATAAATAGACAAAGACTTTTCCCTGGAGTGGTACAGTCCAGAACTAGAGGGCATAGGTTTAGGGTGAGAGGGGAAAAATATAAGAGACCCAAAGGGTAATATTTTCATGCAGAGTGTGGTAGATGTATGGAATGAGCTGCCAGACGAAGTGGTGGAGGCTGGTACAATTGCAACAGTTAAAAGACATATGGATTGGTATATGAATAGGAAGGGTTTGGAGGGATATGGGCCAGGTGCTGGTAAGTGGGACTAGATTGTGTTGGGATAGCTGGTCGGCATGGACGGGTTGGACTGAAGGATCTGTTTCTATGCTGTCACATTGCTTTTTATGGAAGCAGGTTGTTCCAAACTGCCTGTGGCATTTCATGCATTAAAACAGTGAGTCTACCTTAAAAGTAAATCCTTGCCTTCGGAGTGCCTCGAGGTGTACAGGGAGGTCATGAAAAGGTGTTTTTAGAAATAACTAGTTTATCTTTCTTTCAGCTCCAACTTGCTGTCTCTCCCTTTCTACACCAACCTCTGGCAGGTTCTTTACTCAGAGAGTGGTAAGGGCGTGGGATGCCCTGCCTGCCAATGTAGTTAACTCAGCCACATTAGGGGCATTTAAACAGTCCTTGTATAAGCATATGGATGATGAAGGGATAGTGTAGGGGGATGGGCTTAGATTAGTTCACAGGTCGGCGCAACATTGAGGGCCAAAGGGCCTGTTCTGCGCTGTATTGTTCTATGTTCAAGCATTCTGCCCTCAGCAAGTCCAAATCTAAACTTGTGGCATTGGCTCCTGTTCCTACCTCAGCCTTTTCCAGGTGCTCAGTAGAGTGGAACTCCACTCCCCACCCAAACCCACACCCCTGAATCTCACGCTTCAAATGACAGTTTAGATCGCAAAATGGAAACTCAGGTTTACGCAGCTACCATTTCAAGAACTGTCTGATCTCTCCCACACCTTGTAAGCTTGCTGCTATTCTGTATCATGCCCCCTCTGTCTACATCTCCAGTATATTTTCAAAGCTCTGCAACACATTGCACTGATATTGAGTTCAGGTTATCATGCAGAGAACCACTGACATCAGCAGCAGTCATTAAGAATGCATTGTATTGCTTTGAAGGAAGAGGGGATCACCTCATATTCAAAATCACTTTCGTAATCTGAGAGCAAATCCTATGTATACATCTTAAAGATTCCTTTTAATATTGACTTAAATTTAATGTTGGATTATGATTCGTTTTCTTTTTGCAAAAACCAATAGGAACGATAAACAGAGACTAAGTAAAGATTAAAAATGTATAATCTGTCACCTCAGTAACAGCGTCTTCTTTAAATTCATTCACAGGATGAGGGTGTCACTGGCTGTCCCAGCATTTATTGCCCATCTCTGATTATCCAGAGAGTAGGTGACAATCAACCACACTGCGGTGGGTCTGGAGTCAGGTAAGAATGGACATCAATGAACCAGATGGGTGTTTCCAAACAATCAGCATTAGACTCGCAATCCCAGATTTTTTATTCAATTCAAATTTCACCCTGCCAGGATTTTAACCTGGGTCCCCAGAACATTCTCTCGGTCTCTAGATTAACAGTGCAGGAACAATACCACTAGGCTATCAACACTGTAGTGATACTGGGATTAATAATAAAGTTACTTGGTCCACATTCAGCCATCTACAGGAGTTAGAGTTATATATCAACTCAAATTGTACAATGTAAAATAATACCAAGTGCTTGAAAATCAATGTTTCGGGCAAAAGCCTTTCATCAGAATTCCTGATGAAGGGCTTTTGCCCGAAATGACAATTTTCCTGCTCCTCGGATGCTGCCTGACCTGCTGTGCTTTTCCAGCACCACACTCTTGACTCTAATCTCCAGCATCTGCTGCTTTCGTCTAATACCAAGTACTTGCATATTTCACACCCTTAAGAATTGAACCCTTAATTTTCTGGCTGGGTGAGTGGATAAGAACATGCCAGATGGAATAAAACTTGGGAAGTGTGAGGTTATCCAAGCTGAAAGGAGGAATGGAGGCACAGAGTTTTTTTTCATTGGTGAGAGACTGAGAAGTGTTGACCTCCAAAGGAAGGTGTCCTTGTACATAAGTCATTGAAGGCAAAAATGCATGTAAAGCAAGCAATTAGCAAGGCAAATGGTGTGCTGGCCTTGACTGCAGCACAATTTAACTGCAGTAGTATAGGTGTCTTGTTTCAATTGTGCAGAATGGAATATTGTGTACAGTTTTGATACACTTGTGTCAGGAATGATATTCTATCCATAGAGGGACTGCAAGAGAGATTCATTAAGCTAATCCCGAGGATAGTGGGACTCTCATATCAGAGATTAAGGGTCAGTATTCTCTAGTGTTTGAAAGAATTAGAGGTGGCAGTTAAACTCAGAAAACACTTGGACTAAGTGAGGAGGATGTGGAAAGCATGTTCCCTTTGGCCAAGGAGTCTAGAACCAGGAGGCATTGGGCCAAATACTCCTCTCCCTGAAAGAGGATGTGAGAATTAGGCAAGTTAGGCCTGAGCAAGATATATACCCACTTCTCACCATCCTTCCAATAGCGTTCTGGGTGAGAAACCCCATTGAAGATTTTCTCAATGTACCACCAGTCAAGATCCTAAGTGATCAGTTAATGGCCACTTAAGGGCTCCAAACCACCACCTCCCTGATCACCTGCAGTTTTGGTGAGCACCAACGATTTCAGGTTAGTGTAGGAAGGGTTTTGGGTTCAGGAGTGAAGTGGGGTGAGAGGCATCAGAAAGGTGTATGGTATTGTCCAAATTTTTCTACCCATCTGAGGAGTTGTCAAAGGTGCTGAACATTGAGCAGTCATCAATGAACATCCCCATTTAGGACCTTTCGATGGATGGAAGGTCATTGATGAAGCAGCAGAAAATGCTTGGGCTGATGACACAACCCTGAGGAATTCTTCAGAGATGTCCTGGCGCTGAAATGGCTGACCTCCAATAACCACAAACATCGTCTGATGTGCCAGCTATGACTCTAACCAGCTCCCAATACCCATTGATTCCAGTTTTGCTCGGACTCCTTGATGCCATACTCAGTCGAATGCAGCCTTGACGTCAAGGGCTGAGACTCTCACCTCACCTCTGGAATTCCACTCTTTTGTCCATGAGGTCAGGAGCTCAGTGGTCTTGGTGGAACCCAAACTGGGCATCACTGAGCAGGTTATTGCTGAGCAGGTGCTGATTGACAGTACTGTTGATGACCCCTTCCATCACTTTACTGATGGGGCGGTAATTGGCCAGGTTGGATTTGTCCTGCTTTTTGTGTACAGGACATACCTGGACAGAATTCCATATTGTCGGGTAGATTCCCGTGTTGTAACTGAACTGGAAGAATTTGGCCGGTGGAGCAATAAGTTCTGGAGCACAAGTCTTCAGTACTGCTGCCGGAATGTTGTCAGGGCTTATAGACTTTGTGGTATCCAGTGCCTTTGTGTGTTTCTCGTTATTATATAGAATAATTCAATTTGAAGACTGTGATCTGTGATGATGGGAACCACCTTTTTCTGGCTGAAGACTGATGTAGATTCTTCCACCTTCTCCTTTGCACTGATGTGCTGAGCTCTCTCATCATTGAGGAAAGGGACATTTGTAAAGGCTGTTCCTTCTCTTGGTTTTGGAATTGTCCACCCCTGCTCATGACTTGATGTGGTAAAACTGCAGAGCTGAGATCCGATCTGCTGGTTGTGGGATCGCTTAGCTCCATTGCACGCAAACCTCCAGTCTTTGCCTTGCAAGTGATGTAGATGGATAGGCACAGGCATGATTGGTGAATGGGACTTCGATGTGAGGTAAGATACAGAATTAGGCACAAAACACTTGGATGAATTTGATGTCTACAAGTGGGTGGAAAACACAGTGCCTGCAGTTAAATCCCAACACCTCGTTGACAAAACAGCTTGACTGAGATTGAGTTAATTCCTGATTAGTCATGCATGAGGTTGCTTCAGAACACAAAGCTATCAAAGCGAAGGCATAGAACACAATGGTCAAATTAGCAATGGAGTTGAGATAAACAACTCATCTAGAATTTTAGATTTGCAGATTCTAACTGGGGCTGAGTGCAATCCCACAGTCAGTCTTAATTAATCCCCGTCAGCAACTTGGGAAATGGTGAAGTTTGCGTCCACCTATCCTTTCCCACTGGACCATGTTTCTGAGCTGCAGCTCAAGCTCAACATAGAGTTAAGAATCCCAAATAAATCTCTGACGATTGATGTTTCAAAAGTCAATGACATAATCTTTTTGTCATCGCAAAACCCATACGATTGTCGCCCGGGATGGGGGGGTGGATTTTCTTCAAGAAAACCCCTTGCAGATATTAGCTTCACCTTTTTCAAGTGCTGAACTGCATTTCAGACTTCCACGTGACACTCTGTTGCTGCACTTCCCATCATCTCAATCACTCTGTAATGCCAATCAGAAAGACGCATTGACACTGCAATTAAGTGCTGGTGAAGGGAGCAATTTGTGTAAATTTAATGCCCAGGGAACAACTCCAACAGAAAATGTCATTTGAACGTCATGTAATTATACCTGTTGCCAGCAAAAGACCTACTAAGAAGATTGGAGGAAAACATGTATGATACCACAAGCAGGAAACAGAGACTTGCATTTACTTAGCACCTTTTGGAATGTCAAAAAAGTGCTTTGCAGTCACTTTATGATAATTCTGAAATGTACTTATTGCTGTAATGTCAGACACACAGAAGCCAATTTACACACAGTGAGCTCTGACAAACAGCAATGTGGAATTTTCTTTTAAATTCACCCATGGGATGTGGACATCGCTGGCTGGGCCAGCGTTTACTGTCAGTCCCTAGTTGCCTTTGCGACGGTGATGGTGAGCTGCCTTCTTGAACCGCTACAGTCCATGTACAATAGGTGGACTCGGTATGGAGGCAGTTGATCCAACGACTGACAATAAATTCTGTTTTAGAGAGTTTCCTTTTGAGAGATTTCTAAATAATCGCTCGGGAGAATTTCCTTACTCTTCTTTGAAATAGTGGCATGGGAATTTTGATGGCGACCTGTAAGGTCAATCAGGCTCAGTTTAATCCCTTATCTGATACATTTTGGAAGGTCAAGTACAGTCAGAAATCAGACAGTGAATGGCAGAACCATTATGAGTATTGATATGCAGAGGGATCTGGGTGTGCAGGTCCACAGATCACTGAAGGTGGCAGCGCAGGTAGATAAGTGAGTAAAAAAGGCGTATGGCAAGCTTGATCTCATTGGAAGGAGCACTGAGTATAACGATAGACAAAGTTAAAAATCACACAACACCAGGTTATAGTCCAACAGGTTTAATTGGAAAGCTTCCAATTAAACCTGTTGGACTATAATCTGGTGTTGTGTGATTTTTAACTTTGTACAGCCCTGTCCAACACCAGCATCTCCAAATCAAGGATAGACAAGTTATGCTACAGCTTCATAGACCTTTACTTAGGTTACACATGGATTGTTGTGTACAGCTCTGGTCATCACACTCTGAAGGATGTGGATGCTTCAGAGAGGGTACAGAAAAGGTTTACCAGGATTTGCCTGGTTTGGGGGATTTTAGCTATGAAGAAAGGTTGGAGAGACTGGGGTTATTTTCACTGGAATGCAGGAGGCTGAGGGTTGACCTAATAGAAGTTTATAAGATTGTGAATGGCATGGATAGAGTGGAAAGTACGAGACTTTTTCCCAGGGTGGAGGGGTTAATTACTAGGGGACACAGGATCAAGGTATGTGGGTGTGGGAGATGGGGGGGGGAGTTTAAAAGAGATGTGCAAGGTGAGTATTTCACACTAAGGGTGGTGAGTGCCTGGAACGTGCTGTCAGAGGAGGTGGCAGAAGCAGACACAACAGCAGCATTCAGGAAGCTCCTGGACGAATACATGAACAGGAAGGGAATAGAGGGATATGGATCCTGTTAGGAAGACAGTTTTAGTATGGAAGGGTAAAATGTGTCAGCACAGGTTTGGAGGACAGAATGGCCTGTTCCTGTATTTGTTCTTGTTCTTTCTGAACGATGGTGGTTGAGACAGTGCAGCACTCTTTTAGGAGAAAGTGAGGTCTGCAGATGCTGGAGATCAGAGCTGAAAATGTGTTGCTGGAAAAGCGCAGCAGGTCAGGCAGCATCCAGGGAACAGGAGAATCGACGTTTCGGGCATAAGCCCTTCTTGAAGGGCTTATGCCCGAAACGTCGTTTCTCCTGTTCCCTGGATGCTGCCTGACCTGCTGCGCTTTTCCAGCAACACATTTTCAGCAGCACTCTTTTAGCAAGGCATGGAGAGTCAACCTCGGCTTTTTACAGATTCTTGAAAGCACAAACCTTCATGGCTTGCAGACTGACATGACAGAAGGGATTTATTCCAAGCCCTCCACTGAATCAGTCACTCCAAATGAGTGCATTAACCAGGAGGGGGCCAGAGTGCATAGAAACTGAGGCTGGGGAAAGAATCCACTCAGATTTATCAACAAGACAGTTGCTCACAGAGCATGAAGTTCGGAGGCATGATGGGATGATTTCCTGTATCTCAGAAGCTTTCCCCCTCCTCACCCCGCACCAAACCCCACCCCGACGTTATTAAGGTCCACTGGCAGATATCTGGATGGTCGAAAAGTGTGGCGCTGAAAAGCACAGTAGGTCAGGCAGCATCCGAGGAGCAGGAGATTTGACATTTGGGGAAAAGCCCTTCATGTTCCTGATGATGAGCATATGCCCGAAACGTCGATTCTCCTGCTCCTCAGATGCTGCCTGACCTGCTGTGCTTTTCCAGTGCCACATTTTTCGACTTTGACTCTCCAGCATCTGCAGTCCTCACCTTCTCCCAAATATCTGGATGGTACAAGAACCTGTCCCTTGGAACTTCCCTATTCTGACCTTCACCCAACATGAGGTCCTGACTTCAAGAGGGAAGGACACAAGGCTGAAGAAAGAAAGAAAAGCATTGAGCTGGCATTTCCTGTCAGAACTGTTTCCCCAGGCGTTAACATTACAAAGATTGCTTTCTGTGCTCGTTTAATTGCAATGTTTCTGTAAACTGGAACAGTGCAATTCACAACCTGAGGTAACAGGTCACAAATTAGCTTGTTGCCCACAGATAACCCTCCAGGGGGTCTCCTGATTTTTAATTGTATTTTTGCCACATTTGACATTTGCTTCTAAGCTTTTCTTTTGTTATTTCCCTTGTGGACCAGGTTGCACGTTCCAATCCCTAGGCCAAACAATATCAGTGTTGAGACTGAAATGTTCTCCCTTTGAGCACAACTGGCCAAAGGAGGAAGGGGAAAGGTACTTTGTGAATCTTCTGTATCGTTCCAAACCTTTACCTCAAGCTCAATCGAAGATGTGCACCTCCTGTTTGTTCAAAGTGCACATTTTGAGCAAATCTGTAATGCATTCCCAGTCAGGAGGATTTAAACTGGAGACAGGAAAGAGGCAGAGAGATGATTTACTGAAAGATAAAAGATCTTGGATAAGTTGAAGATAACATTTTTTCTTTTAAAGGGTTATTAAACTGTGGAATTCTCTTTCCTGGAAGCACTGGAGGGTGGACCTTATTCAAGACTGAGTTAGATCAATTTTTGATGGACAAAAGAGAGTCAAGGGTTAGGTGGAAAACCAAAACTGGATTGAAGACATTGACTAAAGAAGTCATGATCTGAGTTCTAAAGAAGGGTCACTGGACCCAAAGCGTTCACTTTGATTTCTCTCCACAGATGATGCCAGACCTGTTGAGCTTCTCCAGCAAGTCCTGCTTTTGTAAGCCATGATCTTGTTGAATGGAGAAGAAGGTCTAAGAGCCAAGTGGCCAATTTCTGCTTCTCTATTCTGAATATAAAATAGAAACTCAAGGCGTAGTGATTGGAATAAGGTCAACCAGATGAATATCATAGAATATGAGTTCTCTAATTGGGGTTATTAACCTGGTCCAATCAGGGAACCCTGGCTGACAGATATAAACAGCTACTTTGGGGTTATGTTCATTCTTGGATCTGTCTCTGAGCTAGCTGGGTCAGTGTCACGTGCTATGCACGTATAAATAAAGGGTGACTTGGTGACGACATACCATCCTTCTTGGAGTTATTTCACAAGGCTTCTGATTACCACGCAAAAACGTAAGTGATTATCTGCTATTAATGGGGGAAGGGAATCTGCTATCCTTACCCAGTGTGGTGTTGTGTATTGGATGTGGGTCACAATGACAAATATCGGCTAAAGCGACGTTAGTGAGCCTCTTACTGATTTCTCAATATGGCATTGTTGATATGAGGAATCAAATCTGATCAGTGCCTTTGGGAGCACTATCTTCACTGATGCTTCATTGGTTGAACTTAGTTCCAGCATCATGTCACCTCTGATACATTTCAGCAAAACCTTTCATTCAAACTGGACCTCCTATCTTCTCTTCCTACCCTGAAATATTATAGTGGCTCAACGGTTAGCACCGCTGCCTCACTACACCAGGGACCTGGGTCTGTGTAGACTTTGCAAGTTCTCCTGTGTGTGTGGTTTTCTGCTGTGTGCTCTGGTTTCCTCCCAAAATCCACATGCCTACAGGATTGGCCATACTAAATTGTCCCATTGAGTCCAGCGGTGTGCAAATTAGGTGGGTTAGCCATGGTAAATGTGGGGATTGAGTAGCAGTCTGGTTAGGCTGCTCTTTGCAGACTTGATGGGCTGAATGGCCTCTTTCTGCTACTGTTTCTATCATTCTTGTCCTTCGGTTTTGATCATCTTTCCCTTTATTTCTTGATCCTTTAATACTTTTGGTCTCCTCTTTCTATCTCCTTTCTTCTGTCATATTTTAATCCTTTCCTTTTATTTCTCCTTTCTGTTTTTACAACTTTCTCTCACTCTCTTGTTCTGTCCCTCTTTCTGTCCTTTGTTTCTTCTCAGTGTTCTTTCTATTTCTCATTTCTCTGATCGTCTGTCCTTTCTCCGTTGCAGGTTTTCACAAACAGCATGGCTCCAACAAAACAAAAAGCTCAAGGGAAGATAAAGAAATCTTGTTCCTGAAACTCGGAGAACTGCCCATGCTTGTTCAGGAATTATTCCTGGGAATATCAATCCCAACCTCCGCAAGGAGCAATTGGATTGTCAAGTTAACAAGCCGCCAAATGGACCACAATTCAGCAATCCCGCAGATAAAAGAACAGTGAATATAATGTGCCTTTAAATAAGAGCTAACAACTTCACATAGAATGCATTGAAGGGATTAATCTGAATTAATCAGTAAACTATCTTCCTAACACAGAGCCAAACTTAAGAACCAGACACATGTAATTAAAAAAAACCCTCATTTATATTCATTAAAAAAATTTATGACAGTGTGCATGAAATAACACTAGAAGGATAATTTAAGTTGAATTCTAATAAAAGTGAAATTAGAAATACGAATATTTGCCTTAGGATTACATCAGTTGAAATTTCTTGATTAAGCCATTCCAATATCTTCCATAGGAGAGATGTATTAGCGATTAGCAGATCACAGGAGGACAAATGCAAATTTGCAACTTGCTGTGAACAGAAAATTTCTCCAGACAGGAAAAGACAACTAGGAGCAATGAGCCCACTTGTTTTTGCTCAGCAGCACCTGCTCAGCAATAGGCTGCTCAGTGACGCCCAGTTTTCAATTCCACCAGGGACACTCAGCTCCTGACCCCATCACAGCCTTAGTTCAAACATGGACGAAAGAGCTGAATTCCAGAGGGCAGATGAGAGTGACAGCCCTTGACATCAAGGCTGCATTTGACTGAGCGTGGCATCAAGGAGCCTTAGCAAAACTGGAATCAATGGGCAAACTCTCCGGTGGTTGGAGTCATACCTGACACATAGGAAGATGGCTGTGGTTGTTGGAGGTCAGTCACCTCAGCTCCAGGACATCTCTGCAAGAGTTCCTCAAGGCAGTGTCCTAGGCCCAATCATCTTCAGCTGCTTCATTAATGTCCTTCCCTCCATCATAAGGTCAGAAGTGGGGATGTTTGCTGATGACAGCACAATGTTCAGTACTATTCATGAATCCTCAGATACTGAAGCAGTCCATGTTTAAATGCAACAAGATCCAGGCTTGGGCTACCAAGTGGCAAGTAACATTCATACCAGGATATGACCATCACAAATAAGAGACAATCTAACCACTACCCCTTGGCATTCAACGGTGTTACCATCACTGAATTCCCCACCATCAACATCCTGGGAATTATCATTGATCAGAAACTCAACTGGACTCACTACATAAACACAGTAGCTATAAGGGCAGGTCAGAAGCTAGGAATACTCCAAGCAACTCACTTCCTGGCTCCTATCCACCATCTACAAGGCACAAGTCAGGAGTGTGACGGAATACTGCCCACTTGCCTGGATGAGTACAACTCCAGCAACACTCAAGAAACTTGACACCATTCAGGACAAAGTAGTCTGCTTGATTGGCATTGCATCCATAAGCATCCAATCCCTCCACCACCGATGTTCAGTCACAGCGGTGTGTACTATCGACAAGGTGCACTGCAGAAATTCACCAAAGAGCCTCAGACAGCACCTTCCAAATGCACGATCACTTCCATCTGGAAGGACAAGGGTAGCAGATACATGCGAACACCATCACCTTCAAATTCCCCTCTGAGCCACACACTATCCTGACTTAGAAACATATCAGTTCCTTCACTGTTACTGGGTCAAAATCCTGGAATTCCCTCCCTAAGAGCATTCTGGGTCAACTCACAGCAGGTGGACTGTAGCTCACCACCACCTTCTTAAGGGCAACTAGGGACGAGCAATAAATGCTGGCCAGCCAGAGACACCCACATCTCACAAATGAATTTTTAAAAAACCATGACATTTGTGTCACATTATTGTCCTTCAAACTGCTCTTGCATTTTGAACCCTGGTTCCACCACATGTCTCAATGTCCATTCCTGGTAAAGGTCATGCGAGATTCACATGGTAGAATAGCAAGGCTGACACGCCAGTGCAGTATCGGTGGGCGCTGCACCATCAGACATGCTGTCTTTCAAATGAGGCTTTTGTACTGAGGCCTAATTTGTCCTCTTTGGCAGATGCACAGCTCTACATGTGACAGCCTGCTCCTAATTCAACTAGACTGAGTCCTGCTCCTATGTTGTGTAGTCATATATGAATGGAGACCTCTATTATCTCCAGGTCAATATTTATCCCTCATCTAACAACAATGGATGATCTGGTCATTG